>NC_141339.1:1317500-1447500 GCF_037954235.1 Aulostomus chinensis
GGTAATGCCACGGGGGTTCCTGCCATAGGCTAACAGATTGAGGTTCGCGGCGGGTGCAGGTTGTACCTCTCTCTTCATGTCGTCTGGACAGTGCGGCGTGGCCCGGGACAGGAACGATGGCAGGTATGTGTGTAATGTGCACTCAGGTTTGGCTCCAAATGCCAGGGCTTTGAGTCGAGGGTACAGACGCCTCAGCTGCTCCTGCAGACTGCGCCGGAACACACGCGCGCACACACACACACACGCATTAGCATGGGAAGCTGAGAGAAAACACACTGACAGTAGGGGTGGGACAAAATATTATGACTGCAATATATTGTAATACGTCTTCTCTTGTGTTAGAGTATTAATACACCATGCCAAATATCAATATATGACATTGTTTTCATATTCTTTAAAACAACACCACTATGCAGGACACAGATTGTTACTTTGAAGATGGGGCCCAAGCTAGCGGGAGCGTTAGCATGAGTCGCAATTACCTGGAGGACAGGGCATTCTTAGGCATGAAGGCAAAATCCAGCAAAGGAAAGAACTCTTTAGGGCCCATGATGCCAAATCCCTTCGTCAAGTTAGCATGAAGTCTGGGAGAAGAAAGCGAACAGACATTATTCAGGATAGAGAGAACCAGAATCATCAGGGTGATGATGGACACACTTACAGCAGAAGTCTCTCCAGATAGGCGATGGCATAAGAAGACAAGGACTTGACTCCGAGCACAGGGAGCATGATGCCCAGCCACACTGCAACACACAAAGACCTCCTGTCAGCTGCAGACCTCAGTCAGACTCCTCAACTTTGCTTCTGAGCTCAGATCTGCCGTTACCCGTGAAAAATGGCATCTGCCTCGCGAGCACATGAAAACAACCATCCTGCCCCTCTGCTCACGGTTACACTGTCACAGTCACTTAGGCCTCTGTGGCCTTACTGGCTGTGTCAGAATAAAGGAAGTCGGTGCCCACCTCTCCATACACCAGGCACACACTCGCCCTGCCAGCAGCTCTGATTTGCAATGTTGCGCCACTGACCTTTGACCCATGATTTTTGTTTCGACATATTAGGAAAGTTGGAGCATGGGGACACAGCACGAGTGAGGCTGGCTGTCTCATGTGTGTATGTGTGTGTGTGTGTGTGTGTGTGTGTGTGTGTGTCACCTCTGAGTCCTTGGCTGAGGTCATAGAATCCAGCTTGACCCAGAGCCCACATGATAGTCAAACACTTGACTGGACGATTCTGAACCGACCGCAACAACTCCAAGTACTAGAGAGGAAGGACCGACCAGCTGTTACCACATGTTTTGGGTCTTGGCATGTTGACAGACAGACAGACAGACACACCCACCTCTGGCAGGTTCTGAGTGGCTATTCTGGGTTTGTCCTGGAGGACTGCTTGAATACAAATTCGGTACCCATGAAGTGGCTCTCCTGGAACCCAGAGGACAAAGTTGTTAGATGCAAACATGAAACAATCACATAAATTAATCTTGATTGCCACATCTGTCCAATTGTCCACAGCTGATGTCTTTATGATGGATCTAACGATCATCAGCCAAACTTCTACTATTTTCTGCATCCAACTGGAAATCTGAATATTGGATTGTTGGTCAGACAAAACAGGACACTTCGCAGGACTTTTAGGGAATCTTCATTTTATAGTACATGTGACTAAATGACAAAATAATCTGCAGGTTAATGGATGATGAAAGTGAACATTTATTTTTTTAAGACTTTGTGTTTGTCTGCTCAGGATGTCGGTGTGTCCAGCAGTAATCAAGTAAAAGTACAAGCAGTTAAAGTTTGGGGACAAGTTGATGTCATGACTTGATGGGGCTGTCACTCCCATCCTCAAATCCCAACCCATTCAGAATTGAGTTCCAGATCTCACTCCTCACCCATCAATGCACCCATGGAAACGCCCCCTCCTACCTCAAAGACCTCCCTGCCCCCAAAACCAGCACTCACACCCTCCGCTCTTCAAATGCCAACTTCCTCCAAGAACCCAAATGGAAATTAATAACCGTGGGGAAGCGGGCCTTCTCCTCCGCTGCCCCCAGACTATGGAACGCCCTCCCTGACCACCTCAGAGCACCACAACCTGCACCGACCTTCAAAGAACAACTGAAAACACATCTATTTACAAAAGCTTTCAGCGAACCCTTCCACCGTTTCCATGCATCCATAACGCTTTTGACCACTTCTACGAATTCCGACTACGATTTGATTAACGAGTGACTGCACCTTTGCCACCGCCATTGTGTTTGTTTTTTTTCATGTGTTGTGCATTATTGATGCATTGTTTTTCTTATTGTTGTTTTTATAGCACTTTGAGATTTCTCTGAGATGTAAAGTGCACTTACAAATAAAATGTATTATTATTAGTAGCAGTATTATTATTATTATGCTAATGCTTCCCACCCACTACCATTTATTGTGCTAAGCTAACTATCAGTTGGCCAGTCTCTGAAGGTCTCCATCTGGGACCGTGGGATAAAAATGTCCTTCTAAAGTCAACTGACTGTATCGTTTGAAACAGCTGATTGCCTGAGGAAGCAGCAGTGAAGACAGAACAACATGGATGATGTCCAGAGCGCCGCCAGTGTGTCCTGCTGCTACCTGACTGTCTGTCCAGCTCCCTGAGCATCGTGTACACACAGTGGTTGAAGAAATCTGGCAGGATGTCACTGCAGCGTGTAATCAGGCCTTTAATGACGCCCCTCAGTTCCTTCCCTGTGAGGCAGTATGGGAAGTCTGGAGGGACAAAACACAGGGGATACGAACACAATTATATCAGCAACAATAGCGCTCAAATGAGCAACTGCAGATACATACGTTATTTTCTACATATCAAAGATTGGATAAATGTCAGTTGGCCAGACCATGAGTGTAGCTGCTGAGGGTGGGCTCAGTCTCCGGCACCATCAGGTTGATGTTGAGGTACCCTGCCAGGTCTTTGACCCACACTGATGGGTTTTCTGGGAAAAGAGTCTGACTGTGAGCCAACTGCTGTTTCAGGTCCCCGATATCCAGCTGAAGACAGAACAAGCCAGAGGACACGTCAAACCTCCACGCAAACACACAGGGTCATTATGCTGAGACGAGGCTGTGGTCCAGCATGTGATCGCTGGCTCGGAGGACGCCACAGGCCAGGACGGCCTCTTTATAGCAACACGCCGCCCCCAGAGCCTCACTCTCATTCGTCAGACCACTCCTCTCAAAGGCCAACCAAGTTTTGTTTTTCTTTTTCCAAACAGAAATTTCTAGAGAAACACAAGGCAAGGGAGAGCTAAAAATATCAGCAGCATGACACCGTTTGTCTTCATTTAAACAGCTCGAGACGAGAAAACCTTATGTTTTTTCCCATTTTGATACTGGGACTCCAACAAAGTAAAGTCACATGGTTCACCGCCATGCCATGGGTGTTACCCATTCAAACCTGATGTATTTGGAATGTTTTTAGTAGTCGTATTAGTAAGTTTTAGTAAAAGACAGTCAGAGTTTATCATTAAGTGCGTGTGAATCTGGCGACAGCCGTGAGGAAGCTGGAGCTGCTGCTCACGTTCCAACTTCATTTCCTGTTGGGAACAACTGTTTGCTTGACCATGTTCCGGCAGTGTTCCTGTATTTCTAGGGCAAGCTGAGCCATCAGGTGACCACATCAGACGAGCTCATGTCAGTCTGGAAATTAATATCGCACACAATAGATCCTCTTTGACTATGCTATGGTTGAGCAAGAGCAACATCCTCACTACTCACAGCTTTGAGGGCTTCCTCCAGGGTCTTATGAGCGCTCGGGGTCAGCTGGCTGCTGGAGGACGACTTCTTGGTGGTTTTACTTGATGACGACTTCTTGTTTTGAGAGTCAGCTGCTGGCGGAACCTGCTCCTTGTTCTGTTTCTTCCCCATCTTCTCAAAGCCCTCATACAGGTTGTCGGACATCTTCAGGGGTGCTGAAGGAGACAGAGCCATGGTCACTGGACACACCTCTGTTCAAAGAGGGCCGCCTGTTCTGTGTCTGCTCACTCACTTCCTCATCTGGCCTCCCTTTACCCTGAAAATCAACTTAATTCATGAAACCAAGGCCCATCCCGCCCCTTCTGCCTTCTGGTCCACCCTCCCTCTATGGCTTGCATAACTGACTATTATCAAACAATAAAATATTCATGCAGCACAAAGTCCAGTCAGTAAAGGCTTAAGCAGCAACAACATTCCTAGAACTCCCCAGAGGGGAACCTGTTAAGACCCTCAGTCTACATCCAGTTCAGCCAAGTCAAACCACACTTGACATGGTTTCCAGAGGCCACGACCACCATCGGAGCTCTCAGGTTGCCATGACTGGATGTTTTAGGCCCTTAAGCTCATCTCAACTGCCTCTCAAACCTTGAAGCCTAAACCATGTAGCCCACATACAAGTAGAGCACTGAGCTCTAATATGATCCTGGGACTCCACTCAGACCCGCCCACACTCTTGAGTCACTGCTGACAGAGGTCACAGGTCACCAGTTATTGGTTGCTTATTCAGCTTGTCATGTTGCTGAGAACCTCTTATCTATATAAGGTGGTATTGGGGATTTAGGCCTTCAGCGTCTTGATGAAAAGATGGTGTCTAATGCTTCAACAGTGAGCGCCAACTTCCCTGTTCACGGCAACTAGCCGGGCTGACTCTTCACTTCCTTCCAGTCATCTGCTGAACATGCAGCTGTCAATCAATCCTAATGAATCATCAGAAACTGAAGAATAAGGAAAGCTGAGAATATTGTGATGTAACCAGGTGGTCGTTTCTATTCATACACACCATGACAGAAGAAGACATCCGTCATCGTGAGGTACAGAAGCACCACCACACCGCTCGTCACAGGAAAGACTGGGGGACTCGCTAGCTGCAGCTGGACGTACTAACTGAATACTCAATTCTACAACATCCGCTATTTGCCCTGATGGTTAAACATAAATCATCTCTGTGCTTTTAAAGTGATATTTAAACCAAAAACTGCATTTTGGCTCACCGATAGGTGTCTGGAGCTCATCAAGATGCTGCCCCCAAACATTTCTTTGCGACTTCAGAGTCCAGAACTAGACACCCATGTTTAAAGGTCATCAATTAGCATCCCTGTCAGTGTCGGCATACGCACATCAGAGCTCGTGGTGCCACTGACATGGAAGTGAAGGCGGATCTTTGAGAGAGACTATAGGAATGTTCAGTCTCTTGGGGGGGGTGTAATTTGAGGAGGTACCTTGTGAAGTCCCCATGCTGTCCCTCTACCAGGGTGGACCAGAATGGATTCTCACACCAGCATATTGAGAGCTGGTGGGATTCTTCACATACACCACCCAACGACACACTGCTACAGCTGCAGCCGGCGTGAATGTAGCACTCCAGCCTGGAGGTTAATGCTTGACCACTGCTGGACAGCAGAGACGATCACAGCGCAGGCAGGACTTTGCTGTGATCAACACCCTCATCGGACCAGTATTAAACAAGAGGGGGTCAGCTGTCTTATATACCACCTTCTCGATGACCAGATGAAGTCATACCTACACAACAAAGATGGAGCTCTTAAGTTATTTATCAGAAGCTCAGAGAAACACTCCTGGGCTACATGTGGACTCTGAGTGTGTGGTCACCGACAAATATTTCATCTGGTCTTTTAAATCAGCAGAAATACGCTGAAGCCCTCCCCAACCTCCCCTGGTAAGACTTTGGCCGGCCTGATTTACTGATAAAACCAGCGCATAAACAAATTGCAGAAATCTTCCAGCCCTGTAATGTTGTTATCTATGCTGCCGTATGGGGGGAGGAGGGCGGGTCCAGCAGATCAGCTCTTTACTGAATATTAAGTTCATCTTCCACATGGCTGGTCTGCTCCTGTGAAAACAGGCTTTCCAGGACCAGATTCACCAACGAGTACACTTCCTCTGTACTCCTAAGTCCACCAGGCCAGACCTGAGAGCAGGTGTGGGAGGTGACGGAATGTCAGGGGATTAATCTCTCAAACAACTGAAGTGAATGGAGACCAACTTTGTAAAAACCATTACCGACAATGTGTTTGTAGCCTCCCAGCCATGACGCCATGTTTCAGCAGGGCTAAGAACATGGTGTTGTGGATGTTTCTCTGGGCAACTTGGCCTGCCAGGGCAGCTGTACCCATCTGGTCTGCCTGCTCCCAATGCATCCCAGGACTGCTAGAGAGCCACAGCTGCACAGCTGCTGGTTTGTCAATTGAGTGAAACCTCAGAAAATTGAATGAAGATGCAGATCCCTGCAATGGAGAAACTAGAGTTGAACAGCATTTCTTTCATTAAAGAATTACAGAGGTACAAGGACCACCTCTCAGGACAGGTTAAACAGCATTACTACCCCCAGAGTGGCTGTCAGGGTAATGTGACATCTGCCTGGGGAGGACCTGCTCCTGGTGGGTGATGCTAACAGGATCAGTGGGGTCCGTAGCTGCAGAACCACGAATGACTGATGCATTCTACTGTACAACGGCAGCATTGACAGCCTAGAAAAAGACGTAAAGGTCACTAAGCCTCAACACATGCTCCTCAGTGATGACGTAGCCTTTGTTGACACACGGCGGCTAACAAGCTAACCCCGGATGCTACTGAAGCAGCAGCTCTTGTTAGCTGATTCAAACTGGACCCCCGACCCGGCGGAGTAGGTGGACATTAGCTACTGGCAGGCAAGTTTAATGAAACTAATGTAGAAAATCTATATTTCAACGTAAATGCGAAGTGGGAAGTACTGAGCGGTGCTAAGCTAGCTAGCTTGCCGGCTAACTAGCTAGACCAAGTGACAGGAAGGAGCCATATTCGTTGGTAACCGACCACCAGAAGCTTCAGCCAGTGTGAGCTGGTTTTCAACCCAGGGAGGAGCTCAAGTTCCGGCTAAGAGTGAGCTAACAGGAAGCTAACAGTGAGCTATCGGGCCGCGTTCACTCACGTCTGGACGGCTGGTTGGCTTCACCCAGCGCCTTCCTTCCTCCTCCGCCGGCGCCCAGCTTCTTGTCAGCCGCGGCTCTACCTCCTCCGGAGCTGTTACTCTTCTTCCCCTTCTTCACCACCTCCCATTTGCCGGCAGAACCATGATTTGAGGCCATGTCTGTGGTCTGTGCGGGGTGTTAGTCGTCTCTTGCGGGATCCTTCCTCCTCCCACTGCCGCTCGATGAATGAAGCACCGGGGCTTTCAGATCATTCAACCGTAGACGTGCCACGTCCTCCGGTGCGCCTCCGACGCCGTGACGTCAGAGTGCACCAGGAGGGACGAGTCCGCTCGTGTGCGCGTCCACGATGATGTGTGAGATAAGTGAGTCCTCCGAGAGTTTGATGGATCAACACGAATCAGGAGAACTGGCTCTAACCAGTCCTCCTGTCAATGAGGTGGAGGTCTGTGTTTGAGGCTCCTGCAGGGGTCAAGCCCTGAGGGGGTCCCAGGGCCGTCCTCCTGGGTCACTGTGCTCAGGCTTGAGCTTCGTCTCTCTCCCGTGAACCCAGGTTCTGATGGCCACACTCACCAGATGTGTGTGTGATGTTTGCTGGAGTATGAACTGGTTTGTATTTACAGCTGTGCTCTCACCTTTATGTACCCTTGGCCATTGTTCAGAGAATCTGAATGATAAAACAAAACGTGTCTCTGGTGGTTGGCGGTTTGGTGAAGCCAGTAATGATCAAACAACTTTTTGCTCTTTTTAAACCATAATGACAACAGAAACTGTCCCATTGATGCTGGTCTAAAGTTCAGCGACCCCAGCTCTTCAACCGTGCGTGGACGGTTTCGCTGTCATGGCAGCTTCAGGTCCTCTGTGGGATTTGTGGATGAGGCTCTATGGTCTCAGGTAGTAAAGCTGCCCGGTCTTAGCAAAAAGCCTCCAGATCCTGTGATTCTTGGGTTGCCTTGCATGAACTGCATGTCTGGGGTCTCCCCTGAGCAGCTCAGGTCAGGAGGGTGAGATGGCCGCTCCAGAACCTTCACTTTAATGCAGCCAATGACAGGTGGACTTGGCCTTGTGTTTTGGATCGTTGTCACGTCGGAACGTCCCGTGCGCAGCTTCTGGGCTGATGAGTGCAAATTTTTCTGCAAATTTGTGGATTTTCCTTTGCATCCCAAACAATTTTCCTGGCGGTTGTGGCTGACACTTTGATAATAAGTGGCTTTGCCCAACCACCAACCACGAGAGGAAAAGGTTTTCTCTTAATTTAATTTAATGTCATGCTGCTCAGTTGTACCGCACTTTAATTGGCCCTCGGGGATAAATAAAGTCATCTGAATCTGAATCTGAATCTTATCATTCGTATTCTCTGAAAAATCCATCCCTCCATCCATCCATCCCTCCATCCATCCATCATCCATCCTTCCATCCCTCCATGTTCCCCCTCTCCTCCTGTTGAGGGTGGTGGGGGTGGAGCCTATCCCAGCAGCCTTCCCCCTGGACAGGTCACCAGTCCATGGCAGGGCCAACACATAGAGACAGACAACCATTGGCTCTCCCAGCCACGCCTACGGTCAATTTAGAGTCTGGATTAACCTGGTCCCTCTTGATGTCTTTGGACTGTGGAGGAAGCTGGAGTACCAGAGAGAACCCAGCAGGAACAGGGAGAACATGGAGACTCACCCAGAAAGACCCTGTGCTGCAGCCGGGGCTCCACCCACAACCTTCTTGCTGGGGGCCACGGTGAGGACCACTGTTTCACCCACAACCTTCTTGGTGGGGTCCACGGTGAGGACCACTGCTCCACCCACAACCTTCTTGCTGGGGGACCACAGGGAGGACCACTGCTCCACCGGGCTGGCCTTTCTCTGAAAAATGGCCAAGAAATCACAAATTCTACCAGGGTATGTAAACACAACGGTACAATGAGATCATAAAAAGACAACAATGCTGCAAGAACATGGCAAATAAAAAAACTTAGCCAAAGTGTAACCCACAACAGGTTACAGAGTTCACTGTGAAAGTGTAATTCCCGGCCTAGCCAGCAGGTGGCGTACGTCCTCAGCATGTTTTAACTGGAAATGAGACGTTATTCGAGCGCGCGACACCTTGCTGAGCCCTCGGGAAGAGGAACTCTGAGAGAGGCGTACGATCCTGAGTAGAGCCGTGAGAGAAGGAGTGCAGCTGAGCTGATCCTTTCCGTTCTGAAAAAAACTGTTCTTTAAAAAAAAACAATCGGAGTTCTGATATTTGATGTTTTATTATATATGGAGACAAAATCAGGTTGTTTCATGTGTTTGAAAATGTTTTTAAAAACTAAATGTTCATGTTAAAAGGTGTGTTGCTTCAGCTCCGCTGCTGGCTCAGTCAGCCACTGTCAGTTGTAGCAGCTGGTAGTTCACCTCCTTAGGGGGCCCTTTTTCAGTTTTGAGGTACCAATTAATCCACTGACGGAGCACTTGCATTGTGCATTGGTCAGCTATGATTGACTTGGTGAAATTATCAAAGGTTATATTTTAAATACAGTTAAAAAAACATGATTGATGGATTGATTTTTCAGTGGCGCTCACCTGTCCTCTGAGGTGTGATGTGTATCTGCTCATGTGCACCGTGATGAGAGCGGAGTATTCACGTCCTTGACTGCTGCTTGTGCTTGATTTGACAGTTGAATGCAGAGAAAGGGATGAGATTTTGACTGAATGAGAGAGTAGGAACTGATAGATGGTAGTTCAATAACCAGTTTTGAGAGACAAACATTCACACGCTGTTCTGAAATCATTTGTGTTGTTGTTTTTATTTATTTCTTTATTTCATATTTGCAACTTTACACTGAGGGAATATAAATGTTGATCATTTTTGTCTTGTCAAATACATGTATATTTCCAAACTACTTTGTGTTGTCTCCTGTCTGCTGACCTTCCATAATTCTGGGCTCTGTAGTCCCGATCCAAAACGAATGACTTTGGTCCCGTAAACTGAGTTAGTTGTCAAACACTCGAACTCAGAGGGAAAAAAACGGTTAAAAAGGTTTTTGTTTATCCATTTTTCCAGTGCTTTAGAACTTTATTTCACTGCAGGAGTACAGATGATGTCAGGTTCTCGTATGGTTACCATGGCAACAAAGGAAGCGGAGGACTTCCTATTGCGTTCTCTCCATCTGCCTGGTTGTCAATCACCATAAACCACACCCACAGTGGAATTTAAATTCTCTGCAACAGAAACAGCAGTTAAACTGTTTCCCTCCATTGACACAGACATCAATAATCTAGTGGGTTTGTAGGAGAACGTTTGGAACCTTGGTTCTCTGATTCATGAGTGGAACCTCGACACCTCTGACTTGGCGTTTGAGGATTCAATGCAGACAAAAACAACGAACCTCTCTCAAATGAAAGCATCGTTCATCTGTTCACTCGTTTCACTCCATTTCGTGCCACACCTGCGGTTCCATCGTCAGTCACGTTTCCCCACACAGACCCGCGTGCTGCCAGGAGGAGGATCAAGCTGATAAAAACACCAACCTGCGTGGGTGGTGCGTCCCACAGGAGCAGAGCCTCGGGGAGCTCAGCCCCCTGCTGGAGGCGCAGAAAGGGTTAATATCATCTAACTAATGAGAGATACAGATTGTGATGCTGAGACAAGGGGCAAAGAACCCCCCCCCCCCCCCGAGAAAGGACTTGGGTCACAAATTGGAATGCTGGTGCACGTGCGTGAGGCCACTTTGAACTCCAAACTTTCTCAAGTTGTGGGTGGCGCAGGCCCGCATTCCCGCAGGACGTTTACCGCACACCACCTTTCACTAGCCTCCGCCTGGTTACACTTCTTCCGTGTGTCCGTCCTCGCACTTCAGCCTGGTCGGAGGACGTCTGCTGGAGGCGAGGGTGAGACACCCCTGCCGCGGCTGCCTGACACCACCCTGCGGCGCTGAGGGCTGACGCGCCACATCGACCTGCTCGGCGCTGCCCGCCGTCCAGGTGGCCTCACTCTTTTTCGGTTGCATCCTTGACGAACTGCGTCTGGTGGTGGGTTCTTTGGTCATTGGACACATGAGCTGCAGGTGCATTAAGCCACCACTAGGGGGCGAAAAAGACACACTGAACTGAGACAAAACCCCGGTATGAGGCGGCTGCTGCCCTTTGCTGTAATGTAACGCTGTCCATCACACAGGTGTCAGTGGGCGGAGCTAATGCGCCATCCACGCGCACACTGTGCAGGTAGCAGATACACAACCTGATGTTCCTTTTTATCGCTGTCAAAACACGACAAATAGTTCTCATTCGAAAGGAAGCTGGGGTTGTGGAGTGGACAGCTCATGCATGTTGTAGAGGACATACATGTTGTAGAGGACATGCATGTTGTAGAGGACATCCGTGTCTTAGAGGACATGCATGTTGTAGAGGACATACATGTTGTAGAGGACATCCGTGTCTTAGAGGACATCCATGTCTTAGAGGACATGCATGTTGTAGAGGACATCCATGTCTTAGAGGACATGCATGTTGTAGAGGACATACATGTTGTAGAGGACATCCATGTCTTAGAGGACATGCATGTTGTAGAGGACATACATGTCTTAGAGGACATCCGTGTCTTAGAGGACATGCATGTTGTAGAGGACATACATGTTGTAGAGGACATGCATGTTGTAGAGGACATCCGTGTCTTAGAGGACATCCGTGTCTTAGAGGACATGCATGTTGTAGAGGACATCCATGTCTTAGAGGACATGCATGTTGTAGAGGACATCCATGTCTTAGAGGACATGCATGTTGTAGAAGACATCCATGTTGGTCCTTCAGACTTTAAAGGTCAGAATGAATCCGCTGGACTGACAGTCGTCCAGGTTTTACTGAGACATTGTTTAATGATGTCCAGGCAAGTTTGATCTTTTGGATTGAAACGTCCTCCCTTCATCTCCTGCGAGGCTGCTGGACAACGACGTGAGGTAAGAATGAGCAGGTGGATTGTAGAGTCAAGGCCACACAAAGTTTTTGACATCACGGCGACCTTGACCTTTGACCTTCAAGAGTTTATCAGTTTATCCGCGAATCCAAGTCAAGCTAAACGTGAAGAAACTCGCTGGAGGAGCTCACGAGAGTGGAGGCATTTCCCTGCATGTGCAGCGCTCAGCACAGCCGCGACCTCGCCGAGGGCTGTCCTGCTCTTCTCTGTCCTGGCAGACGAGTTCTGATGAGAGCTGAACTTTGGACACATTGATTGATCAACAAAGTTTGGAGTCAGCGGTAATGTGTCTTCTATTGTAAGCTAAATGAGGGTGTGATTATCCCAGAATTTAGTTTGCAAAGAATAAAAGTTTGTTTGCAACATAGAAACCTTTGCTTGCAGGGAGTGAGAGCCTCAAAGCCTGTCGTGATTTAACTGGCATTTCACTCGGCTGAAGTTACTGACGATGTTTGTTGCTGCTCGGTGGTGAACCCCGGAGACGGTCCCTGCTCTCTGGTCTCAGCCGGCTGCATGGGGGCAGAGCTACCCCCCAGGCTGGTGGATGCTGTCTCTATGAAAATGAAATTCTAAAATGTTTATTTGCAGGAAAGTAAAATAGGCTGGACTCCCACTGAGGACTGATGTTCTGACCAATGAAAGGCCTTCGCTGTGTTACTGCGGTGGGAGAGACGCATCGTTTGTTTTAAAGCACTGTTTTTGGTTATCAGTTATGACCCTGGAAGTTCTAATTTACCGGAATCTTCCCAACTTTACTGAAGTGCAGGTGAGGAGAGAAGCCAGCAGCCACAGGCGGACAAATTTGGTGTATTTAGACAATTAGAACATCTCATTTTGTTTAACAAAACTTTCAGGTACTCACACTTTTATTTTACTTTCTATTGAAAATATGATTGCAGAGAATAAAGTTTTGCGTAGGAATTTATATTGTGATTGCAACTTGCAAGTTTTGTTCTCAAATCTATGTGTTGTTTGCAGTGTTGAAAGAATTTCTCGTACGAGCATTTTTTTGAGAGCCGCTCTGGCTGCTTGGTGGGGACATCTGATCAGCATGGGAACGGGATGTTTGTCTCCCAACCCAACAGCTCCACCCATCCTCATGGCCTCAAGAGACTCTCCTCACAGAATACACTCATCTAGTAAAACTAGTCAAACACCTCAGTTAGATTACAAAATACTGAGTGATGAAATGACTTGCGAGCGTATTTACGAGGTGCACAGAGAGCAGCCCAGCTGTGACTGTGAGCTGCGAGCAGATACTGATTCAACTCACTCTGATTATTTTGGCTTGACCTTAAACCACGAGATGACACAGACGAATATGAACTCTTGTGCAGCTTTCCTGAACTACTTTCCCTTCAGATTCAGAAACCAATCAATAATGGAATCAATAATGGAATGACAGAGGGAAAAAATATATTTTAATTATGTTTCATATTTCATACAAAAGCCTTTGTTGATGATAGCAGCTTCAAGACGCCTCCTGTATGGAGAAACTAGTTGCTTGCACTGCTCAGGGGGCTTTTGGCCCGTTCTTCCACACGAACAGTCCTCCAGCCTTGAAGGTTCCGTGGGCCTCTTCTAGGAACTTGGATCTTTAGTTCTTCCATAGATTTTTCCACATAAAGTTTCTGATCTATTGAAATTTGTTGTGTTTGCAGATGATCCAAATATGGTGTGTTCCGGGGAGGACTTGCTCCTGGAGGTGGTCAAAAATGAAATGCAGGGATGAAAACATTGGTTTTATATAAACAAGCTGTCATGAAACTTGAACAAACCAAAGTTCATGATATTTGGAAATCATAAATGAAGCACAGAAGTGAAGGTGGAAACTGAAAATGTTGAAGTTGAAAGGGTTTATGACATGAAGGTTCTGGGTGTCTTAATAGACGCCAAGCTCTGCTGGAAGCCTCGTGAACAAATATTGGTGCTCCAAGACCGCTAGAAGCATTGGAATATTGTCTAAACCAGAGACATCCTGAACCAGAACACATTACACACTCTGTACTGTGCACTTCTTGTTCCGTATCTATCTTGTTGTGTTGAGGTCTGGGGGAACACTGATAAAAGCACCTGACATGCTGGGTCTCGAGACCGTACGGTACCAAGATCTTGTTTTTAAAGCCTTGAAATTCATGAACTTGGTGAAATTCAAAACTGCCCAATTTATGCTCAAAGCCTGTAATAATCTATTACCAGGAAATATTCAAAAGAGGTTCATGGACAGAGGAGGTAGTTATGATTTAAGAGGGGAACGAAATCCAAAGCACCCTTCTACTAGCCTGAGAGGCAGGTGTGTCTCCGTCTGTGGGGTACCCCTCTGGAACGGCCGACATGTGGAAACCCAAAAAAACCAACAACACGAATGAATTCAAATGCAGCCACAAGCGCTCGCCCATGGACGTACGCCGGGCTTGAAAGATGAAACTGTGCAGAAGATGTGATTTCTTTTGTTATCCATGGTAATTTATCAATGCGAGGTTTGCGAGAAAATTGATATGTTAAGATAAAATGTGAAAATGCATTTTGAGAAAAAGGATGTGGAAAATGTATGTTGGAAAAGACATGTAGGCACACACTCACACACACACACTCACACATACACACTCACACATACACACTCACACAAGTTGTTTAAAGATGATTTAAATTGTAAAGAAGGGGCAGGACGAGATCAACTCTGGCCTCCTCCTGCCCCTTCTCCCAGGTATCCATGGTACTTGGTACTAAGGTGGTATCCTTTTGTTTAGAGTCTTTTAGTTTATTTTCATGTTTTTATATGTTTTGATTGTTTGAGATGAATAAAAATCAAATGGAATCAAATCAAATTTACGCTTCCTTTCAGCACTTTCCTGCCTGTTCTACCTTTTTCAGCTCCAGCTTTTAAGTTAGTTTTAACATTTCTACCATTTCATCACTGACTTTGCTTTTTTTTTGGAGCGAAAAGCATTCACTTTGTATTTTCTGTGGGAACTGGTTTTCCTAGTTCCCACACCATTGGTGGAAAACTACTGAGTACAAAGGGCTGAGGCTCCCCAGAGACCAGCAAAGGTCCTGCTGGCACCAGAGTGATACGTGAGAACATGACCTGCCGTGAACTGCTGGCTTGTTATGTGCTAACAGCCTGAAGGACAATGCTGTTTAAATATTTGACAGCGGCATGGCCCAGGTAAAACAAATAGAATGTACTTTCTTACTTGAACATCTTTTTTTTACTATGGGTTCCAGTTTGTATGAAACACTTTATATTTTATTTCCAATATCCTGATGCTGATTTAGTGCCATCAAAAGCGGGATATTTGACACGGTATTGTTTATGATTCCTTTGACCACAGTTGGGGCAGATTGGCAAAGGTAAGATAGTAAACCCTCTGTGCTCCTTTCCAAAGAGCGTTTTAATCTCCAGGAAGTTCCATAACGTGGCCTTGGACCGGCTGATCGAGATCATTGGGACCCACCTACTCTTCATTTCTGTCCTGATCCTGGTTCCCAAATGGGTCCACTTGGCAAACGCAGACGTGCTCAACTTCATCCACTTTCACAGGAAGATCAAAGCGGCTCAAGAACAGTACAATGTTCCTGAAATTGCACTTGCTGTTATCATAAAGCTGTCAATCATGCTTTGAGTGAGACGAGGTAGAATACAATAACAGTAAGAGTACAACGGTACTCATGTACTTTTTTTCTTGAAGAGAACACTTGAGAGGTGGAAAACCACAAATTGTCCTGAAGTCAAACCTGGGCATTCGTCACGGTGCGTTACAGCCGTTGAACTCACCTGAAAACACCCCACATGTTGTGTGCTGTTAAACTCAAAAGAGGTTACAAAGATGGCGCGTGCTGAAGTCACCCTGGACGGGGGCGACGAGGGTCGGCCGGACATTCAAGGTATTGTTTTTTGGCCTTGAAGCGGTAGTCTGGAATACTTGAGTGACGTTTTTATTGGTGGCACCAAGATGTCACTGCAGCTGAGTTTTTGGACCTCATCTCTTGAGTTCATTCTGAAACCAAACAGTGAACTGCATGATGTCACTGACCTGAGTGGGGTCAGACAATGGAGGATAAACTGGTCATAGTTTGTTCCCCACAGCCGATAGGTTTCCAGACTAGTGGGATGTTTCAGGATGATTTGGTGATGGAGGTTCAAGCTTGGCCTGCCTGCCTGCTTGGGGGTGTTGTTGCTGGGGATGATGCGTGCTGACCGGCTGTCATCAGAAGCTCAGAGCGGCAGTAGCATGCTAACAGCCTCCGCTGACCGTAGCTCCTGCCATGGTAACTACAGTGATGCTGAGGTTGCCAGCAGTTCGAATGTTGAACAGTTAAACATGAGATGGTGGAGATGTGAGCTTGTGGGGATTTCTTGGTGATTCGTGGACATGGGGCTGTTCTTGATGGGGTTTTGACTGCAGGCAGCATGCTGGGCCTCACCACCCGGCAGCTGTCTGTTCCTGGCCGGCCATCACTGGTTATCGAGAGTTACCTTACATGGGTGAATCATACTGAAGTCTGCTGCTGGTTGATGCCTCTGTGGTGCACAAACATGAGATGTCAGAGCTCCTAAGAGCTATTCTTTGCCATTCAGTTCCAGCCTTATTAATGCAGGATTCAAGCTGCCAAGTTCAAATTCAAACATACGTCATTCTAATTCAGTTCCTGGTGGCAAACTTTTCAGCCCATATTGTACTTTTATCATGTGACTCCCTGTCAGACAAATCTGGCATGAACACTGCAGAGCCCTGGGGTGAATTTCTCCACCCAAACACAATGTTCTCATTTGAAAATCTACTTGGAAAGTCATCAGCCGTGAGTACTTAAATTGGTTAAAAAGATCAGGCTGGCAGAGGTGTAGGGAGGAGTGAGACCAGCACACCTGTGGTGAGTCCATGGGCTTTGAGAGCGTTTCAGTTGAAAATCTTTATGTCCAACATCAGAAAACTAGCGGAGAGTAGAAATCTATCATTACTTGTTGTCGTTGTACTGTTGCTAACCCAGATGGACTGTGTGATGTTCCCAGGCCAAATTCCAAGTGAGGAGAGTCAGTTAGTCCTGAACCATGCGTCCTGTGGTGGTAACAGCCATGGTCCTCCTGGAGCTGCTGGTCTACATGCCGGGTCCAGCAACTGGTAAGACACGAACACTCTGAAACCATTTATAAAGAAAGTAATAATTCAGAAACCTGTCTGTCTCTGTTACAGGGAATTATTGGGTTGAGGTTATTAACCTGTGCTGGCGTGTCCCCTTCGTATCTTGTGGTGGTGATTGGCGCAAGCTGGATGACAAACGCTGCATGAAACTGTTCAGGGAGATGTTGACATTCGATGAAGCAGAGGTGTGTCCACCTTATTGAACTTTATTCCTGCAAATCCGGTATGTTAGGATCTTGGAAAGCTGCATATGAAAGATACTCATGCTTCCGTAGTTACCGAATGTCAGTGAAAAGAAATTGGTGATTCATAATAAACTAGAATCCAATAACCTTCTGGCATCAGCAATTCTCTATATCCATCCATTATCCATCCATCATCCATCCCTCCCTCCATCCCTCCATCCATCCCTCCATGTTCTCCTTCCCCCTGGACAGGTCACCAGTCCATGGCAGGGCCAACACATAGAGACAGACAACCATTGGCTCTCCCAGCCACGCCTACGGTCAATTTAGAGTCTGGATTAACCTGGTCCCTCTTGATGTCTTTGGACTGTGGAGGAAGCTGGAGTACCAGAGAGAACCCAGCAGGAACAGGGAGAACATGGAGACTCACCCAGAAAGACCCCGTGCTGCAGCCGGGGCTCCACCCACAACCTTCTTGCTGGGGGCGGCAGTGTTATACACAAATTAAAAATGTACATCAGACATAACATAGATGGAAATCCACTAAACGATGGTCCTTAAAATTGTTGTTCTTGTAGAACGCAAACAGGCCTACGCATGAGCATTGACTGTACCCTCTTTCATCTCTGTTCCCATCAGAGCGCCTGCCAAATGGAAGGCGGTACTTTGGCATCAATTAAGAGCGAAGCACAGCAAGACCAAGTGCTTTGCATGGGGATTGAGGACCAGGGTATGAGCCAGTACTGGATTGGTGCCAGGAGACAAGCGGTAAGCACCAAATATCTCAACACAGTAAGACAGCGCAGCAGATTACCACACGTACCAATGAGAGATGCCCAAAGTTGACAGACACCAAACTGACAGCTTTCTCTTGCAGGGGGGATTTCACTGGACTGATGGAAGTGGATTAATGACGTTTCAAAAATGGAGCCACGGCCAGCCAGACAACTGGGGAGACAGGGAGGACTGTGTGATGATCAACACTGACCGTAAGTGGCCATAAAAACTGCAGACATTGACTGCGCACAAACAAATACATCATTTCAAGTCTTAAGGAGAGTCACTGAATAAAAACTGCAAGAATGGAATAAACATTTGTTGCGCAGGATCACATTCAAAGCTGACATAAAGACACAGTGTGAACAACTTTGCTGGGCTCATCTTTCACTTAATGGCATTCATGTGGTCAGGTGTTGTTTTCTGTTGATGCTCGCTAATGGTAGAAGCTACTTGGGGGAGTAAAATTGTTGGCACATTTGATTATTTCCTCCAAATTTAGGGGGCTGGTCTGACACTTAAGTATTCAATTTTAATGGATATCTGACAAGGTTGACAAGGGGAAAAAAATTCCTTTGGAAATTTTAAATAGGACTGCTAATCCTGGTGGTCCAGTCCTACTTAGCGTCATGCTTCAGGCATCAAATAAACAAAACCCCCAAATTGTCATAAGCATGCTAATGCTAACTTGCTATAATGCTAAGTTTCAGGGTGTGGGGTCGTGACTCAGGTGTCCTACTTCAACACTGTTTATCAAAAGTCTTGATTTGGAACTTTAAAGTGGTGATTTGTGAGGTTATTTTGCCTCAAGTGATCCCTGACTGAAGGCCGCGGTGCAGCTCCAGCAGCTCAATGACCTCAGTGACGAAGCACTTTTCATGAGTCACACACACAATAGCAGGCCCATAAAATAAATGTCCAGGTTCAATTCCCAGATGCTGCAGGATAAATCTTGATGGGGAACTGGATGAAGCCGCACTGGCCTTGCCTCCATTACCACTACCAAGGTGCCCTTGAGCAAGGCCTTTTTCCCCAACTGATCCAGTGGCCAGCAGGTCGGGCTGTGTCTGTCCTGGTGGCTTCCAGCTGTGAGCGTGTAATCAGGGCACTGATCTGTAAAAACTGACCATTGCTCCCAGTCAACATAAGAGAATCAAGTCCAGTTTCTCTGGCCTGAATGTTTGCCATCCTCGTGCCTCTCGCTGAGTACACAGAGTTGATTCTAACAGTTCTCATGAGCCAGTCAGTTTTTAAAAAGGTACAAGTTAACAATCATGTTGTTGGAACAGTGAATCAGCTCACAGTGGTTTGTAAGGCTGTGCACTGGAACACGCGTTTGTGAGTGCTGCTCTCAAAGCCTACAGAACGAACTCTGCAGTCAGTAAGCTGCTAACTAGTTACACCTGTAGAAGGAGATGCAGTCCCACAACTCCACCCTAAACACTGTCATACTCATTTGATGAATCATGAGGTTGACATGGGTGCAACTAAGGGAACCCTTCATCACTTTATTACATCTTAGTATGGATCTCAATGCTTTACTTCATCCAGATCTGTCCTGTAGTTCTTCAGATATCCTGCTAACAAAAAAAAACAAAAAAAAATCAAAGACCCAGCGGGCGGCGTGGCTCAGGGGTAGAGTGGTCGTCTAGCAACCAAAGGGCCGCTGGTTCGATCCTGGACCCCGGTGACCATGTCCAAGTGTCCTTGAGCAAGATACTGGACCCATACTTGCTCCTGATGAGCAGGTTGGTGCCTTGCATGGCAGCTCCACCATCAGAGTGTGAACGGGTGAATGAGGCGACGCTGTAAAGAGCTTGGAGTGCCGCTAAGGTAGAGAAGCGCTCTATAAAACTGAGTCCATTCACCGTTCCACTGGTGATCACATGTTTGCAGGGGTAAAAACAAGGTTGGCATCATTGATGTTGACATGGAGGAATGATAACGTGTGATTTCAGATGGAATTTGATCTCTCCCTCATAATAACATGGAGTTTTTTCTCTCGTACGGTTTTTCAGACTGGGGCCGCTGGAACGACTTGACGTGTACAGATAAGAGGCGTTTCATATGTCAGAAAGCCGCCTGAGTGTGATGTTTGCTTCACGGAGAGTCCAGGAGCTGCTGGACTGGACCGGTCTGCTTCTCTGCTAACACTTTCAATTGACCTAAATAAACGTGCAGCATCAGAAAAGATGTTCCTGTTCCCTGAGTCACTGGTTTTTATTCAGACTATGATGATAGTCTCAGAGGACCCACTGGCCCGGCTGCACCAGCGTCACCATTTCCAGGCAAACTCATGACTACAGGTGGAAAACTGTAAGCATCCTTTGAATAAAACTACGGATTAATTATCTAGGAAACTACATTCTCATCCTAATGACTTAAATACTCATACAGAAGTTGTACAAACACAGTATTTCTCAACTATTTCTGAAAGAGAAAACTCAGTGATGCCCCATATGCAGAAATCATGGGGG
The DNA here is from genome assembly GCF_037954235.1 of Aulostomus chinensis. NCBI lineage: Eukaryota > Metazoa > Chordata > Actinopteri > Syngnathiformes > Aulostomidae > Aulostomus > Aulostomus chinensis. Next base: position 1,337,968 of record NC_141339.1, read on the forward strand.
GGACAGGAGGTTCTGAACCGCCCCTCTCCTGGAAAAACCAGAATTCCCCCACCCAATATTCCAATTCGTGTAACCATATAAGGTTAAAAGAAATGTAGTTATATTTATAAAAATAAAAAAAGGAAGAAAATAAATGTGTTTTAATAGTCCAAATATTTGGGTTCCACCATTCTTCCTGCTCTCAGTGGTTTGGTCCAGCAAACCCTGCACAGTCAAACATGAGCAGCGCGTGTTTGGAGAGTGAGAGTCGTGTCCCTGAGAGACCTTTGGTGGTCACCTGTAGCCCTCTGAAGGTAAGTGCTCGGCAAAAGCAAAAACCAAGGATGACCATGCTCCGTTATTTCCTTTATTTCCATCCTCCTTGCATTTGCTCCTTTGACCCTAATTTGCATCATAACTTACTGAATTTTTGACAGCTTCTCAAGACATTTTTATTGTTAGAAATAACAGATTTGAAACTACAAGTTGGAACACTTGGCTGAACTCAAGAGGAGATCTGTAATCACCAAAAAATTGTTTAAGTTGGTAAAATAAATGTTTGCTAGGTTTATTGCTCCAGCTGGTGCTCCTGACCAGGGCACTGGCACAAGATCTGGGCTGCTAACTGCCCCGTCGAGGACTGGTAAAAGGCAGCGCCCTGTACAATGTATATGTGAGGATGAAGAACTTCTCCTGGCAGCAGCATGTCTATGATTGAGTGAAAACAACCTATACAACTACTGAATGTATTCTTTATCTTATCACTGTGACACATGACTGCCATGATGTCATGACTGATTCTTCCTGTGTCGCCTGTGATGAAGCCGTCGTGTGGACGCACTGTTGGGGCACAGAGGCGTCCTCTTAGTGTGGGAACTCTGGGAGCGCTTATGAGGAGAAATACACCCAACCAGGAAAGCCTCTAAAAATCGAAATGATCGTAGTTCTATTTCAAAAGACCTAGAATGTAACAAGTTTGAGAATTCAGAGAATAAAAGTACAAATTTGATTTATTTATTTACTTTTATTCAGGAATATTGACGATACACACAGTGGAGTACCACAGACAATAGCTCAACCAGCAATGCTCCATTCTTTTTCTTCACCAACAGCAACAACAAAAAAGACAATAATGACACACACACACACACACACACACACACACACACACACAAAAGGCACACACATGTTGACTTGTCCCACCCATGAGGTCAACTCTCACAACACAGCAATAATAGTTCCCTTTTCATGGGTGGTGTGGCTCAGGGGGAGAGTGGCCGTCTGGCAACCGAAGGGTTGCTGGTTCGATCCTGGACCCCGGTGACCATGTCCAAGTGTCCTTGAGCAAGACACTGGACCCATAATTGCTCCTGATGAGCAGGTTGGCGCCTTGCATGGCAGCTCCACCATCAGTGAGTGAACGGGTGAATGAGACGACGCTGTAAAGAGTTTGGAGTGCTGCTAAGGTAGAGAAGCGCTCTATAAAACTGAGTCCATTCACCGTTCATACATCAGTTTCACAACGACTAGTGACATCACAAAAATAGTCAGGGACTCACTATTACGGCACATCCGTAATAAACAATCATAAACTGGCCCTTACAGTTCACATCCAAAACTATGAAAACCGTTGGAAAAACAGGGGGGCGCTAGTGAGCAGACAATGGAGTAGGTTGTGTGGAGGGTGAGCTCTGCAGAAAAACAGATTTAAGTGATTTTTTTGACGCCTCATACCAAGAAAGTAATACAGAAAGTCGTCTAAACTTCCCCGTAACCTTTTTGATTTGTTTTCGTCCCGTCCTTGTATACAAATGGCGAATAATCTACGCAAATACCAGTACAGGCGGAAGCCCGCTGCCACTTGCGAAACGGACCGCACAGCTAGCAAGGACAGCCGAAGCTAACTGAAGGAGCCAAAACAGACACGACGGACATGAAAGCTGAGCTGCTGTCCCCGCTTAAGAAGGACATCGCTGATATTTTCCAGACGGAGCTGAAAACGGTGCTGGCTGTGGAGTTTGATGTGATTAAGTCAGAGTTGCAGACGGTTAAAAAAGGAATTGCCAACAACACCGCGGCGCTGCGCTCCCAGTTGGACACAGTCAAGGCCAAGATGTCGGACATGGAGCGCGGCCTCTCCGCCTGCTCCGACGATATAACATCCCTGCAAAACACTGTAAGCAGACTCGAGAGAAATGTGGAGAGCCTGCAGGAGAAATGTGTGGACATGGCAGGTAGGCTGAGGAGGTCCAATATTCGTGTACTGAATGTGGCAGAAGAACCTGGCTCATGCCCTCCGGCCTCCGTCTCAAAGCTGATCAAAGAGACGTTGAAAATAGATCAGGAAGTGCTGATCGACAGGTCACACAGATCTCTCCAACCCAAGCGACCGGACGGTAAACCCCGACCCACAATAGCTAAGCTACATTACTACCAAGACTGCGTTGACGTCCTTCGCCGGGCACGAGAGGCTGGCCGTCCACAACACCACGGAATGAACGTCTCCATATCTCCAGACCACCCACCAAGCGTCGCCCGCGCTAGATCGGCTTTCAGCGACGTCAGGAAACTGCTGCGGGGACGGGAGAACGTCCGCTACGGAATCCTCCGTCCAGCCGGGCTCCGGATGACACACAACGGGACTGAGAAACAGTTTCAAGATGCATCTGTGGCCATGGCTTACGGGAGGCTCACATTCTCGGAGGACCAACAGGCATTCCTTAAGAACAACAAAACTTTTATTACACTGCGAAAGCAACTGCCTTTGGACTGAGGTATTTAAGTTATTCTCCTCTGTCGTTTCCTCATGACTGTATTTGGTGAGTAAATGAAGAATATAGTCTATCGACATGAGCATGTCAAAATTGGCCGGGGAGTCTAGTATGAGAAGGTTTATGTTTTTGCTGATAAGCGCAGTGGAAAACTCTGTTTTATTTGCCATAATCGTTTGACCAAAGTTCCTTTTTTTCTCACTCTTTTTCTTCTTCCTTAAAATTGATTAGACAAACAGGCATGACTCACGGTTAAAGGGGCGCCATTTTTGTCTTTTATGCATTTATTTAGTTCTTTATTAATATCACTAACTAAATTTGAGTAAAAGCAGAGCAACTGCCAAACTAGTGTTTCCTCTCACAAACACTTGAATGCGTGGATATTTTTGCGAGGGGTTCAGTAGTCACCGTGTTCTACACCGTGTTGGTGACTGGGGATGGGAAGATGCTGCACCAAACATTTATTTTTTGTTTTTCCCTTTTTCTGCGCTGTTTCTATATGCTCTGATTGAGGGGCTCTTCTCTGTATGTATACAACAAACCATGTTCATCATATATCATTGTATCTTTAAAGACATGCTCTTTATAACAGAATATGGTTAAACCACACTTGGATGCGAATAGTCTAAACAGTTGTCAGGTCACCTTTATGAGTTGGAATGTAAAGTCTTTAAATCATCCAGTGAAGCGTAAACGGGTGTTTTCGCACTTAAACCAACTTAATGTGGGAATTGCCTTCCTTCAGGAAACCCACTTAACGACTTTTGATCATTCTAGAATAAGGAGAGGTTGGCTTGGTCAATTCTATCACTCCAATTTCCACTCCAAATCCAGAGGAGCTGCAGTTCTTATTAACAAAAATGTCCCATTCACCATGTCACTGGTTGAGGCGGACTCTGCGGGCCGCTACAAAAGAGTGGTTGGCAGACTAAATAACACTCCTGTCATTCTGGCAAATGTATATGCACCAAACTGGGATGACGATCCATTTTTTACAAACCTTTTTTCACGATTTCCCAATATAGATACACATCGTCTCATAATAGGTGGGGATGTGAACTGTGTGTTGTCACCGTCTCTAGATCGCAGCTCACCGAAATCCATGGCCCCACCTAAAACAGCACTGACAATTCAAAGGTTTCTTAGCACATATAACATGGCAGACGCTTGGCGTTTCCGGAACCCTACAGGTAGAAGTTATTCTTTCTACTCAGCAGTTCATAAGACGTACTCGCGCATAGACTATTTTTTTGTGAACAGTGAAATACTCCCATTAATCAAGGAATGTGAATATCAGGCAATAGTTATATCTGACCATGCCCCGCTATTGATGACTTTGTGTATACCAACTACATACAATGGATATCGTCCATGGCGTCTTAATACACTACTCCTCTCGGACGTAGAATTTGTCAAATTTATTTCAACCGAAATAACTGAATATTTAGTGCGTAACCAAACTCCAGGGATGTCTTCCTCAATAATTTGGGAATCATTGAAAGCATATCTTAGAGGGCAAATCATATCGTATAGCGCTCAAGTCAAAAAAGTCCAGAACGAACGCCTTAAAAAACGTACCCAAGATATTTTAAAACTTGATGAAACACTGGCTCACTCTCCACTACCTGAAGTATTTAAAAAACGAATAACTCTTCAAACTGAATTTAATCTCTTATCTACTAAACATGCTGAAAACCTTATAAATAAATCAAAACATAATATATATGAACATGGGGAAAAGACTGGGAAAATTTTGGCTCACCAGCTACGACAGCAGAATGCAGATCGATCTATAGTTGCAGTAAACAACGAGACGGGCATTAAAACCACAGATCCCTTAGAGATCAGTAAGTGTTTTCAAATGTATTATTCAAAACTTCATACTTCAGAGTCAGGTAATGATAAATCCTTGTTTGACTCTTTCTTTAGTAACCTTAACACTCCCATGATTGATGAGGAAACTGCTAAGGATTTAGAGGATCCATTTTCAAAAGAGGAATTTATTACAGCAACTAAATCCATGCAGAATGGAAAAGCTCCGGGACCAGACGGATATCCGAGTGAATTCTTTAAAAAATGTGCGAACGAACTTGCCCCTGTCCTACTTGCAGTCTATGAAGAATCGCGAACCACCGGCTCACTACCTGCAACAATGAGACAAGCGGTTATATCATTGATTCCTAAAAAAGACAAAGACCCACTGGAGTGCAGTTCATTTCGTCCCATTTCTTTATTAAATGTTGACAGTAAATTGCTTGCTAAGATGTTAGCCCGCCGTTTAGAAAGAGTTATACCCTCAATAGTTGCTGATGATCAGACTGGATTTGTTAAAAATCGGCACTCCTTTTTTAATGTACGGAGGTTATTCAACATACTTTACGAAACTGCTCCTCCCAACATTCCGGAGGTACTTTTGTCGCTTGATGCTGAAAAGGCGTTGGACCGAGTGGAGTGGGATTACCTCTTCTACACTCTTAAAATATTTGGATTTGGTACAAGGATTATATCACAGATTCAGGTTCTCTACTCCTTCCCTCTAGCAGCAATTGGAACAAATAATAACTTATCCACCTTCTTTCCACTGTGTCGCGGTACGAGACAGGGTTGCCCCCTGTCTCCTCTTCTATTTGCCTTGGCAGTTGAACCGCTGGCAATTGCATTTCGGAATGATATTTCAATTAAAGGTATACAGAGGGGAGACTCTGAGCATAAAGTATCTCTTTATGCCGATGACATGCTCCTTTATCTAACTGAACCAGTCAGCAGCCTGCCACAAGTACTTACTCTACTAGATGAATTTGGGAAAATATCAGGTTATAAGATAAACACTCAAAAAAGTGAACTCATGCCCATTAATCCTGCAGCTAAACATATCGTGTTCGACTCATTGCCCTTTAGAGTAAGTAAAAATCAATTTAAATACTTAGGAATTTGGATCACTCATGACTTTAAACATCTTTACAGAGCTAATTTCTCCCCACTAATAGATTGTCTGAAACAAGATCTGGAACGTTGGAACATGCTACCTTTGTCATTGGGAGGCAGAGTTAACACCATTAAAATGAATGTACTACCTCGATTTTTATACCTGTTCCAATGCATACCTATTTTCCTGACAAAAACTTGTTTTATGCTCGTAGATAAATTAATATCCTCATTCATTTGGAATAGGAAAAATCCACGAATACGTAAGACCATTCTACAGAGGAATGGTGAGCACGGAGGACTATCCTTGCCTAACTTTCAACATTATTATTGGGCAGCTAATATACGGGTTATGTTGTATTGGCTTAACCCAAGAGATTGTGACCCAAAATGGCTACAACTGGAGGACCTTGCATGTGGACCCATATCTTTAAGATCTTTACTATGTTCCAATCTTCCATTGCCCTATCCTGTATCCAAATTTCCTAAGAACCCAGTGATTAAACAATCATTAAAGATTTGGGCACAGTTCAGACGGACCTTCTCACTCAATAACTTACCAATTAATGCCCCTATTGCAAAAAATGGTATGTTTACACCCTCTCTGATTGATGGTTCTTTCAATATTTGGACTAAGAATGGATTAGTTTTACTTAAAGATTTATATGTTGATGGTCATTTTGCTTCATTTGAACAGCTGAAATTAAAGTTTAAACTACCTAACTCTCAATTCTTCAGGTACTTGCAGCTTCGCAGCTTTGTTTCCTCACACTCAGCTCACTTCCCATCATTACCACCCACCTCTCTCCTGAACTCCGTTCTAGAACTTCATTCCTCCGCTAAAAAGATTATTGGCAGAATATACACCCTATTCAATTCTTATAATTCAGAACCTCTGTCACATTTAAAGAGACAATGGGAAGAAGAACTAGGCACAGAACTTACAGAGGACATGTGGGAAGCTGTATTAGACAAAATACACTCATCTTCAATATGTTTAAGACATAAAGTAACACAATTTAAAATTGTACATCGATTGCATTGGTCCAAGACAAGACTGGCCAAATTTACGCCAAATATTGACCCTAACTGTGACCGCTGTGGAATAACACCAGCAACCATATCACATATGTTTTGGCTCTGTCCAAAACTAATAGATTTTTGGCAAGCTATATTTAAATTATTTTCGGATATTTTGGGAATATCTATCGAACCTCTGGCCACAATAGCCATATTTGGCACTATACCCCAAGACTTGCGCCTTAACAAAAGTAGCAAAATATGATAGCCTTTGCCACACAGCTGGCAAGGAGACTTATACGCCTTAAATGGAAAGACAAACTGCCACCAACCTTTAGACTCTGGATCAGGGATCTTCTTCATCATTTGGCTTTAGAAAAAATCCGTTACACTACAAGAGGCTGTGTCTCTGACTTCTATATCACCTGGCAACCAGTTCTGGATCATAGAGAGAAGATAGACGCCACAGATATATAAATACAAACTCTGCTACCCCCTAACAATTTGTTCTTTTCTTTTCTTGAATGTTAATAAATAATGTTATTTATTATCTTACCTTTTTTTTCATTTATTTTTTGTTTGCTTATTTTCTTCGTAAATGTATTCATTTGCTATGTATTTTTTGCCTTTGAACTCCTTTATTCCTTTTTCTCTCTTCCTTTTATTGCCAAAAAACAAAAAAAGTGTATTTGTGGATATCAAACTGAGCTTGAATCTGTGTAAAAGACATGAATGAGGTTTCTGAGGAGAGGTCACCAATGGTTCTGATGCCAGAGATCAAGAACCTTGCTATTGAAGCCTGGGGGAAACGCCTTCTTCCCCATTATAGGAGTCAAAGACGATGAGAACCTTTCCTCCCTTATAAGCCACCATCTCTCTCCATGCCTTCACAGTATAAAACTGGATCATTTCTGAGGTGTTGTGATCCAACTCTGGGTTTACCACACGGTTAAAGTCTCCACCTAAAATGGTGATAGGAGTTGACAAGGACGATGTATCGGATGTGAGTTTAGAATAAAACGTGCTCATAAATATTTGGTGCATCAACGCAGCCTCTCATCATGGACCCTCCATACAAAGTCCCCTGAATCAACACGCAGCGCCCCTCCACAGCTTGGACCCATTTTTCAAAATTAATAGGGATGTTTCTATGTATTAGTATTGCGACTCCTCTCCTGCTAAATTCGGCCCACCCGTTCTCTTAAAGGGATCTCCTGCAGCAAAGCGATATCTGCCTCGTCCTTTTTGAGCCATGTTCAAATTTTCTTACGCTTGACAGCACAATTTACCCCTTTAACATTAATGGAAACCATCTCAGTTGAACTCATGACCTTATATGACAATTACAAAAATAAAAAAATAAGTAAGTAGGCTTCTTAGTCTTCTGATTATATGCAGGTTCAGAGGCGTTTGTGATCAGGTCCTTAATAAACCAGGTCTTGCTTTCAAACAGAGATAATAATACACACTTCCTGATATTACAAAATGGGCTTCACTCACTATTTGGTGTGATCTTTATTGTTTTCGTACTCTTTTTGTACGTTTGTGGATACCGACTCTCAACCTCAGTAAACCTGTGCAAGCCACTCAACAAAAACAATCAAATCTAAAAGTCAACTTCAGTGACAACATGATGATTTCATTCAAATTGTCTATGGTCAAAGATAACAACGCTCTCATGCATTCTGGTGGTTACAATCAAGTCGTGAAAATCTTATGGCATCAATATCAATGTCTACAAGAGGACCAGCAAAGCAGATGTCCCCATGTCCACGACTACGTGTGGACACGTGATCACGATACTTGACTGTGACCGACCAGACTTGAGACCAGCACACCTGTGGTGAGTCCATGGGCTTTGAGAGCGTTTCAGTTGAAAATCTTTATGTCCAACATCAGAAAACTAGCGGAGAGTAGAAATCTATCATGACTTGTTGTCGTTGTACTGTTGCTAACCCAGATGGACTGTGTGATGTTCCCAGGCCAAATTCCAAGTGAGGAGAGTCAGTTAGTCCTGAACCATGCGTCCTGTGGTGGTAACAGCCATGGTCCTCCTGGAGCTGCTGGTCTACATGCCGGGTCCAGCAACTGGTAAGACACAAACACTCTGAAACCATTTATAAAGAAAGTAATAATTCAGAAACCTGTCTGTCTTTGTTACAGGGAATTATTGGACTGAGGTCACTAACTTGTGCTGGAGTGTCCCCTTCGTATCCTGCGGTGGTGATTGGCGCAGGATGGATGACAAACGCTGTATCAAAGTGTTCACGGAGCTGTTGACATTTGATGAAGCAGAGGTGACACACACACACACACACACACACACGTCAATTTATTTCTCACCACTTTTCAATTTAACCTCTTAAAATAATCGCCAGTCATTTTTTTCAAGTTTTTCAGCAAACACAAAAAAAACTGGAGACAAAATAAAATAGGGAGTTGATTTAGGCAAAAAAAAAAAAGATCAAAAAGTAAATCTGAGAAGTAGTTCTTACTTCTGGCATCAGCAGTTCATCCAAGTCATGGATGGAAATCCACTAAACGATGGTGCTTAAAATTGTTGTTCTTGTAGAACGCAAACAGGCCTACGCATGAGCATTGACTGTCGACCATCTTTCCTCTCTGTTCCCATCAGAGCGCCTGCCAAATGGAAGGCGGTACTTTGGCATCAATTAAGAGCGAAGCACAGCAAAATCAAGTGCTTTGCATGGGGATTGAGGACCAGGGTATGAGCCAGTACTGGGTTGGTGCCAGGAGACTAGGGGTAAGCACCAAACATCTCAACACAGTAAGACAGCGCAGCAGATTACCACACGTACCAATGAGAGATGCCCAAAGTTGACCGACACCAAACTGACAGCTTTCTCTTGCAGGGGGGATTTCACTGGACTGATGGAAGTGGATTAATGACGTTTCAAAAATGGACCTTTGGCCAGCCGTACTACTGGGGAGACAGCGACCAGTGTATGATGGTCAACACTGACTGTAAGTGGCCATAAAGAAATGGGAGACATTAACTGTGCATAAACTAAGCAAGAAGGGATAACTATTGTGCGGTCAGACCAACACATCTCAAATTTGTGCAGTCAATGTGAAGAGATGACTTGAACGAGGAGAATGAGTGTCCGAAAAAAACAAAGTTCCACAGTGTTGGTACATAGGCTGGTCCTTTGCCAAACAAGGGGCATTTATGCAGTTCCCACTTTGGTTTTTGTGTTTTCTGTTGATGCCTGTTGTCGGTAGAAGCTACTTGGGGGCGTAAAATTGTCTACACATTCGATAATTTCCTCCAAAGCCTTCAAGACCCTGTTAGTAAAAATATGACAATGATTCAAAAAAAAGAAAAGAAAATAAAGAAAACTGCAAATCTTTGCAGAGCTGGTCTGACACTGTAGAGCTGCATTTTAAGTAATACCCAACGATGTTTACAAGCAGGGCCGTTTCTGAACATTTTGGGGCCCTAAGCCACATCTTCCAGTGCCCCCCCAACCCAAACCATCATCATTAAAATATTCCTGAATGAAAATGAATGTCTAGCCATACTTAATTATCATTAAAGATTTAAATGAACAAATAAAGCACAATATGAAAACTGTCACAACCAGGCTTGGGCGCAGGGTTCAGGTGTTTCAATCAAAGCTTTAATGAAAGTTTCCAGGCAACTCCAAGTTCAAGGAACAGAATAAAGACGATGATCCTTCCTTATAGGATCCCCCCCCCCCCATTGGAAGAGGCGTGGCTATGAAAAATATCATAAATAAAAATCACTAAAAGATCTCTCCCTCATAATAACATGGAGTTTTTTCTCTCATATGGTTTTTCAGACTGGGGCCGCTGGAACGACCTGCCATGTACACATAAAAGGCGTTTCATATGTCAGAAAGCCGCCTGAGTGTGATGTTTGCTTCACGGAGAGTCCAGGAGCTGCTGGACTGGACCGGTCTGCTTCTCTGCTAACACTTTCAATTGACCTAAATAAACGTGCAGCATCAGAAAAGATGTTCCTGTTCCCTGAGTCACTGGTTTTTATTCAGACTATGATGATAGTCTCAGAGGACCCACTGGCCCGGCTGCACCAGCGTCACCATTTCCAGGCAAACTCATGTGAGGGAGGTTAACAAACTTAAAACAAGGATGAACCAGGAAAACCAGGCCACGAGTGGTGGGAGAAGCCAGTGGACCCTCATGCAGAAACGGCTAATGAGGCATGCAGGAAGAGGATTTATCCTTTAACCTGACGAGCAGAAAAGCAACAAAGGGACACAACATGAAGGCAGGCAAGGAGCGTTTCTGTTTTGACTTTGACAAACATTGAGAACATGTAAATACCACAGATGTTGGTACATGTGAACACATGAAAAGATCAACTATAAGGATTGAAATCCTTTTTAGTTTACATGCCTTCACAACACGTTTCACTGCTCAAAGGCAATGATGGCCATAATCAAAACTAGGACCCATCCATCCATCATCCATCCATCCATCATCCATCCATCCATCCATCCCTCCATCTTCTCCCTCTTCTCCTGTTCAGGGTGGTGGGGTGGAGCCTATCCCAGCAGCCTTCCCCCTGGACAGGTCACCAGTCCATGGCAGGGCCAACACATAGAGACAGACAACCATTGGCTCTCCCAGCCACGCCTACGGTCAATTTAGAGTCTGGATTAACCTGGTCCCTCTTGATGTCTTTGGACTGTGGAGGAAGCTGGAGTACCAGAGAGAACCCAGCAGGAACAGGGAGAACATGGAGACTCACCCAGAAAGACCCCGTGCTCCAGCCGGGGCTCCACCCACAACCTTCTTGATGGGGGCCACAGGGAGGACCACTACTCCACCGGGCTGCAAAAACTAGGATCCAATTATAGTATTGTTTGTATGCATATTATATTACTTTTAATAATTATATAATCCATTAAGTGTCAATTCACAACAACTTGGCCAGCTCTGAAAAGAAAATGCTGGCTTAGCAGAGATGACATCAGACATCTCAAATTTGGCAGGTTGCTGTTTTCATTGGTGTAAACTATTCATTATTTGTTGTCATTTGCAATTATTTCAGTACCACAACGATGCAGTTGTAACATAACTGACAGCATATTGATGGCTTACATTGACAACAGAACTTTCAGTAGAACACACAGCCCCAATCAAACAAATCGTAAAACAGGTTTTAGGATTTGGTTGGATTCTAAGTTGACCGTAGGCGTGGCTGGGAGAGCCAATGGTTGTCTGTCTCTATGTGTTGGCCCTGCCATGGACTGGTGACCTGTCCAGGTGGAAGGCTGCTGGGATAGGCTCCACCCCCACCACCCTCAACAGGAGAACATGGATGGATGATGGATGGATGGATGGATGGATGGATGGATGATGGATGGATGGACTTTAGCTGGTTTTAGGCTCCAGATGAACCAGTTTTAAGTAAAGCACACCTGATAACATCCTAAATCACTAGTTCTCAAATGGGGGTATGCGTACCCCTGGAGGTATGTGGAGGTACTCCAGGGGGTAAGTGAAGCTTTACAAAAATATATATATTAAAAAAGCAGTAATCCTAATATAATTAAGTCTTGAGAAATAATTATATTATAAATGTTCGATAAAATACAAATGTATGTTCATACACTGAATTTTATATTCAGTATTCAATTTTAATATCCTTAAAAATACAGACTCTCCCCAAACCAACCTAGTTTGACCCATTGATCCAGCATCACTCGTCATAACCCGCCGTTGCCATGACAACGCACTGTCAAGATGAATATGTGGCTAAAGCGCAGCGATGGTGCTGAAAATACTGAAAAAAGTTAAAAAGAAGGCGAAACCAGAGCTGACGAAGTACCGAAAGTAGGCACCGAAGGCACTGTGGGTTTTTTGCGGGTAGAAATTAGCCAACACTGGCAAATCATTGCTATGAGTGGTTTAACTTTCATAAATCAGACACTGATGACACAGCACTGTACCTCGTTATTTTCGACCAAAAATGTTTTGCGCGTGTCAGGGGTACTTGACTCAAACTATTTCAAAGGGGGTTCATCACTGACTAAAGTTTAAGAACCACTGTCCTAAATAACTGGCTGTTGGTACCATGAGTGTAATTTTTCTTTCGTACATCCATGGTTACATACCGCCCACCTTACTGCACTGGTGTAATTAATTCATGCCTGGGCTGTGTGTGTGGGTCAACAAAAAGCCCAAGGGTGTGGCTTTGGTCTCAACATTGGTAAGTCATGACAACATGGACCATGCAGGGGGGCATGAAAAACCTGCACCAGTAAATGCACCGTCACTATGCAGAAACAAATGTTCAACCAGAAGGAGAGCAGCATCAACATGGCAACATGTTGTTCCTTTAAGAGGCGAAGCCTTCGCACTGAAGTTCAGAGGAAAACACACCATTAAGCGCAATGCAGATTATTTTGTTGCTGAATTCATACAAAATAAACAAGAGGAAACATTCTTAGTAATGGCAGTTTTTAATGGGTCCATGTCTGTTGCGTTTGTTTGTAATGGATGTTGTAACGGGTAAAAGAAAACGTATTATTTTGTCGGCCTGTTTTCTGACTTGAACTCGTTTAGCTTGTTGCCCACGGTTTAGTAAAGGAGGAGCAGACTTAAACTCTCAGGATCAACAACTCCCAAAACAAACACTTAATTGAAATAATTTACAGTTCCGTAATTCTGTGTAATTTTTAATGGCAAAAACATCCAATAACTTCACATTTACATAATGAAATGCCATCGAGATCAGGCTTAAGTCTGCTCGTTTGGATAAAATAAGTTTGTGGCCTGTTGTCTACGTTCCTGAGGTTGTTGTGTTTCGACTTCTGCCGCTAGCGCCAGTTCTCTGTCTGATACCTGACTTTCGGCGGTATTCTATCCAGTTTTAAGGTACAATTGTAACCCGAGTTATTGCTCTCAGTTGGTTTTAACAATTTCTTTGGCATCACTGGAAACCTGGTTTTGAATTATCTTAGCTTTGACTGCTTCCTAGCTTCAGTTGACTGCATGTGAAAACCCAACAGATGTCAGCTTATAGCAGAACACTGGCACATTGACAAGTGAGGACTGTGATTTACTCAGAGTGGCGATTAAAACATCCAACAGCTCTCAAATGAGTTCAGAAAGACCTGCTTCTATCCAGCTACAGGAGTGTGGCCTCTGGCATGTCCAAACAGATCGTCTCACTCTCCACACACCCTCCAGGACAGAGCTGCATGGGATCCCACTGGCCTACAACCACCCTGTGATTGGCAGTCATCCTCCGGCTCAACACCCAGGAAAAGCAAACCTCAAGAAACATTGCCTTATAATATAGGAATCATCAGATAACCAGAATTCTTGATCCAACAGTACAGTCCCCCCGACCCCAGCCCCCCTACCCATCTCAGGCTGGGTCATCAGCGCCTGACAATAAGGGCCGCTATGGCCACAGGGATCAGGGTCAGCCCCAGACAGATCCCGGCTGTTTTCCAGAGAGACCCCTTCTTCACTTCTGGCACTGCAGTGTCCTCCAGAGGTTCAGGGGCTGTTGGAACAGGTTCTGCCCCCTCTCTGGAGGTTGGATGTCTCCTCCCATGGTCCAACGACTGCTGCATCCTCTCAATGTCCAGGTTGTCCTCCCTGACTTCATCTTGATGAATCCCCACCTGTGTGTGAAGCTCCACCTGGTGGGTCTCTGCCACCTCAAGAGCAGTTTCACACCTGTTCCTGACCTCCTCACGGAGGCGGATCTCTTGCAGCTCTTGTTCCAGGACAGCGTTTTTCCGCCTCTCCACCTGGAGGTCAGTGGCCAGTTTCCCCACACAGGCCTCGAGCGTCACCCTCAGGTTCTCCGTCTCCCTGCGAAGAGAACGCTCCTTCATAGCAGCGTCTTCTCGCACAGCCTCGATCTCTTTAGCCATCTTGAGACGGAGGATTTCCATGTCCGTCTTTAGGGAGAGGGCCTGGAGCCTGTCCTCCCTGGTTCTGTCCGTGGTGGACCTCAACCCCAGCTTTTTACGGATCCATTGGAGGTTCTTCAGCTTCACCGTCCTGTTTTCATTTTCCTCATAGAGGTCTCCAACCAGGTTTTTGGGCGGTGAATGCTGAGAGTCTTCATCACTGTCTTCATTGCTTGTCTCAACATCGTCCTCATCAATGGTGTTTTTACTGGTCTCCTCATTGTCTTCATCATCATCTTCGTCATTGTCTTCATTATTGTCCTCATCACTGTCTTCATCACTGACCTCATAGCTGGTCTCATCACTGGTCTCATCATCATCTTCATCTTCATAATTGACCTCATCACTTTCTTCATTATTGACCTCATCACTTTCTTCATTGTTGTCCTCATCACTGTCTTCATCACTGACCTCATAGCTGGTCTCATCACTGGTTTCATCATCATCTTC
This sequence comes from Aulostomus chinensis, assembly GCF_037954235.1. Lineage (NCBI taxonomy): Eukaryota > Metazoa > Chordata > Actinopteri > Syngnathiformes > Aulostomidae > Aulostomus > Aulostomus chinensis. Next base: position 1,353,053 of record NC_141339.1, read on the forward strand.
ATCTTCATAATTGACCTCATCACTTTCTTCATCGTTGTCCTCATCGCTGGTCTCATCATCATCTTCATCTTCATAATTGACCTCATCACGTTCTTCATCGCTGTCTTCATCGCTGTCTTCGTCACTGAGTTCATAGCTGGACTCATTGCTGGTCTCAGTCTCATCGTTGTCTTCAAACTGAGGACTGCCAGCAACAAAAGGATGGGCCGGGATCAGTGGCCATGACAGCCTCTCCTCAGGGTCTCCGGTCAACAGACCTCTCAGGAAACTCTGTAAAGGAGACGTCACATGGTCACGGTGAGCAGAACGATACACTTTTGTTTGTCTTAAAAAGCAGCAGTAAGCTTCTTTTGGCTGTTAAAGGTAGCTTGTGTTTGAGAACGCTAACACAGTAGCTAGCTAGCTAGTTAGCAGCTGAGGACGCAGTATACGAATGTAGCTGTTGTACCTTGCAGCTGGGGCTCATGTTGTTGGGCCACTCAACCGAGCCTTCCAGGATGAGCTGCATCAGTTGGGGTCTGGATTCCGAATAGAAGGGAAGCTCCCCAGTGTGGAGCTCAAACAGGGTGCAGCCCAGAGCCCAGAGATCAGCAGTGTGATCATAGGGCTCCCCCCTTATCCGCTCAGGGGACATGAAGGCTAGCGTTCCCTTCTGAGACGTCAGCTTCAAGGTGGGCTTCCTCAAGACGCTGGCAAACCTGAGACAGAACGGCATCACATATAAACACACTTGGAGATGATGACGCTCACAGCCATGTTTTCCTTCAACATCTAAATCTTCTTACCCAAAGTCACACAGTTTGACCACGCCATCGTCCCCCAGCACAGTGTTGGCCGTCTTCACGTCCCGATGAATAATGTGACGTGAGTGCAAGTAGTGGAACGCTGAGAGCAGCTGGCAGGCAAACTTCTGGACCTTGGAAGAGGGAGAAAAATGCAAATGTTGATGGGGTGAAGTCTCAGTGAGTGTCATGTCCGGCGTTACTGTGTGTAATGAAGGAGTACCTGGTGCTCTGGGAAGGTCCCACGATCATGAAGAGCCTGGAGCAGGTTGGAGCCTCCAGCGTACTCCATCACAAAAACAAGCTGTTGACACAGTGGAGAGATTTGGTCACACAATGAGACGATGGTGCAGTGGATCAAGGATCCACCTGAGAGCAGGAGGCATTCAGAGGGAAGATTCATCGCTGTCTTACCCATTTTTTCATTTGAAAACTGCTCAACAACGTTACGATGTTGGGATGGTGGATTTTTCTCATGATTGTCACTTCCCTGTAGAGAATTTGGATCTCCTGATCTGAGCGACCATCTTTCTCGATAAACTTCAGAGCCACAATCTGAGGGACACATGAGAGCAGATGCTGACACATGGAAACTAAGTCAATGACAACAGTCCGTCTGATCCTATCCCAGCTGAAGCTACTCACTCTGCCAGTTTCCGTTTCCTTGGCCCTGAAAACTTGGCCGAATGTGCCCTCTCCCAGCTTAACCAGTTCCTGATAGGGAACCATTCTGAGTTGCTGGTAGACTGGTAGACTGGTTTCTGTTTGCAGAGAGTAGGAAACGTGTTCCTTTACACTCCGGTGTCCTTGAATCTGTCATCCTAGGACCACTGGCTGCTGTCAGTGATGGTGTCTCTGATGTTGTCATCTTGACTGAATGCTGTGATCTGCTTCTGTCATCTCCACTGACATCAGAACTCTGGCCCTACGCCAGCGTGCGCCCTCCCTCCACGTTCACCTTCACGTGGATCGAGAAGGAAGTGAGTGTGAGAACATGTAGTCCTCCGTGTCCAGGCCCTCAGAAACATTTCCTCCAGAAACTGCAAAGTGACAGTGAAGCTGCAAAGAGCTGAAAAAAGTGAAAGATGGAGAAAAAAATAATGAATCCTTGAACGGGTAGAACAGACAGGAGAGGGCGGAGTGGAACCTGACAGCCAATGAGGCTCTGAGATCAGATCTGAAAACTCCCCTGATTCTGATTTCATGAGTCAATAACAGCAGGACACAAGTGACCAATAAGGCTCATGGAGTTCCTGCAGCTGAGGGGGTTCAGCCTGCCAGTGATGATGATGATGATGATGATGATGATGATGATGATGATGATGAAGGTGCACACCAGCATCCTTCATCATCACCATCTGGTACGCTGTGGCCTCTCCCAAAGACAAACGGAGGGTAGAGGGGGGTCGACCAGAACCCCAGGTCACAGGAACCCTGTCATCATCAACATACTCGGGGGGAGGGAACTTTATCAGCCACTATAATTACACATTCCTGTGCAACTGTTGAGTTTCAGAGATTATTCTCGGTTGGTCTTGTCTGGATGGTGTCTGGATGCTCCAACGAACCAGCACAGATTCCTTCTGCTGTGAAAAATAACCTGAGAGCACCAGAGTTGCTCTTCAACAGATCAGCCTGTAGATGATGCTGTCAGCCTGCCTGTTGACCACCACTCTGCTAGTGAGCGAATGCAGGGGAGAGTGGAGCTCCACTCCCAGAACCAGAAGGCAAGGCAAGGCAAGGCAATTTTATTTGTAGAGCCCGTTTTCACCACCAGTTTGTCTCCAGGCTTCATGGCATCATAACAACATCCTCTGCCCTCAGAGCCTCACATCGACTGAGGAGAAACTCCATAGAAAACCTTTAACAGGGAAAAATCTGAGAAACCTCAGGGTGAGGAGGGGAGGAGGATCCCTCACCAGGAGGGACAGACGTGCAGGAGATGTTGGTACAGACAAGAAAACAGTTTACAATGCAGAATGTGGGAAACACGGAAATGTTAATAACAGCTGAAGAAGGAAGCTTCTGGAAGGGGAGGCAGGGAGAGCAAGCCAGCTTGATGGGGGACTGGATTGTAGACTGGTTCATGGAAGGGGAGGCAGGGAGAGCAAGCCAGCTTGATGGGGGACTGGATGGTAGACTGGTTCATGGGAGGGGAGGCAGGGAGAGCAAGCCAGCTTGATGGGGGACTGGATTGTATACTGGTTCATGGAAGGGGAGCGCAGGGAGAGCAAGCCAGCTTGATGGGGGACTGGATGGTAGACTGGTTCATGGGAGGGGAGGCAGGGAGAGCAAGCCAGCTTGATGGGGGACTGGATGGCAGACTGGTTCATGGGAGGGGAGCGCAGGCCGATGTAACAGTAGGGAATAAGAGGGGGGGGGGGTGATGCAGGTGGCGGTTGGGGCTCTGGTGGATCTGTGGAAACACAGAGAGACTGCGAGACACCAAGGCCAAACTACAAAGTGCAACAAGTAATGGTAGTTCCAAAAATGTGAGAGGGAGAGGACAGGAGGGCTCCATGTAACCTGATGTGTCCCCCAGCAGTCTAAGCCTGTAGCAGCATAGCTATCAATGGTTCAGAGCTACCTGAACCAGTCCTAACTGAAGGCTCTGTCATAAAGGAAAGTCTTAAGCCTGGACTTAAACGTAGTCAGAGTGTCTGCCTCTCTGACCCATGGAGAGATGCTGGTTCCACAGTAGAGGAACCGGTACCTGAAGGCTCTACCTCCCAGTCTGTTTTAGAGATACTGGGAGTCACTAAAAGACCTGCATTCTGGGAGCGGAGTGCTCTGGTGGGACGGTAGGGACTAATGAGCTCTTTCAAATAGGATGGAGCTTTATCATTGAGAGCCTTATAAGTCAGCAGAAGGATTTTGAAGTGGATTCTAGATCCTACAGGAAGGAGAGAAGCTAAAGTGGGAGAGATGTGTTCTCTCTTCTTAACTCCCATCAAAACCCTCGCTGCAGCGTTCTGGACCAGCTGGAGACTCTTTAGAGAGTTGTTGGGACATCCTGACAGGAGAGAGTTGCAGTGGTCCAGCCTAGAAGTGATAAATGCATGCACCAGTTTCTCAGCATCACTCTGGGAAAGGATATTCCTAATCTTAGCGATACTTCGCAGATGGAAGAAGGCGGTCCTAGTCACATGGTTTATGTGGGAGCTGAAGGAAAGGTCCTGGTCAAAAATGACCCCAAGGTTCCTTGCAGTTGTCCTCAGGGTCAGGGTGATGCCATCTAGAGTAGAGATCCGATTACAGATTTGCAGAAGAGTCCCAATGTTTAAGAACAAGCCACCCAAGGGGCTGGCGTCTGTCATCGGTGCCAGCTTTGTCCTGGCTCGAGAGCAGGTCCACGCCCTTCACCTGGAGGCCCAGGTAGAGGAGGAGAGCCAGTGAGAGGAGGAGCGGAGAGTTGAGGTGGTAGGAACGCAGAGAGGCCTGGTGGACGTGATGGGTCTGGCTGAGGGGGTCTGCCAACAGAATACCTGCAGAGCTTCAATGATTTCACTTCAAATATTTGTCTTTTATTTTTGTATTTAGTGAAATGAAAGTTTTTCTGTGGGAAGATATCCTTTGTTACACTACCTGGCCAAAAATAAATAAATAAATAAATAAAAGGTCACACACTCCAATATTTTGTTGGACCGCCTTTAGCTTGGATGACAGCAGGCGTTCGCTGTGGTGTTGTTTCCATGAGCTTCTGCAATGTCACAAGATTTATTTCCATCCAGTGTTGCATTAATTTCTCACCAGGATCTTGAATTGATGATGGCAGAGTCTGACCTTCGCCAGCACATCCCAAAGATTTTCAACGGGGTTCAGGTCTGGTCTCTGTGGGGGCCCATCCCTGTGTGACAATGATGCCTCGTGCTCCCTGAACCACTCTTTCACAGTTTGAGCCCAATGAACCCTGGCATTGTCACCTTGGAATACGCCCGTGCCATCACGGAAGAACAAATCCATTGATGGAATCACCTGCTCACTCAGTATCTCAGGTTGTCAGCTGACCTCATTCTTTGAGTCATACTGTTTCTGATCCTGGACCTGGCCAGCTGCAGCAGCCCCAGACCGTGGCACTGCCCCCACAGGCTTGTCCAGTAGGCACTAGGCACGATGGGTGCATCGCTTCATCTGCCTCTCTTCCTACCCTGATGCCCCCATGACTCTGGAACAGGGTAAATCTGGACTCATCAGACCCCATGACCTTCCATTGCTCCAGAGTCCAATCTTTATGCTCTCTAGCAAAGTGAAGCCTTTTTTCCGGTTAGCGTCACTGATTCGTGGTTTTCTCAAGGCTACACGGCTGTTCATTCCCAGTCCCTTGAGTTCCCTTCCCATTGTGGAAATCCTCTTACTTTCACTATCAAACAGAGCCCTGAGTTCTGCTGCTGCTTGTCTTCGATTTGATTTCACCAAACGTTTAAGTGATTGCCAATCACGATCAATGGGGATTTTTTCTAGGAAGACGATGGGTCCCCACGATCCTCCCGGTCTGTAATCATGCGTTGGACAGTTCTTCCCCATATTTTAGTTTCTGCAGTCTCCTTAGATGTTTCCTCTGCTTGACGCTGCCAATGATTTGACCCTCCTCAAACAGACTAGCATCTTCTCCACGACCACGGGATGTGTCCTTCAACATGGTTGTTTAAGAAATGAGAAGCAACTCATTGCACCAGTTGGGGTTCAATAACTTGTTGCCAGCTGAAAGATACCCGCAAATGCAGGAATCATCCAATAGGAGGCTCGCACCTCTTTGCCAGGTTAAATCCAGGTGGCAACATTGTTTTTGGCCAGGCAGTGAATAATCAAACCTGTCATGCTAACTGGGTGATCCCTGACTGAGGGACCTAGGATGATGATGATGATGATGATGATGATGATGATGATTACATGAAACAGGTGCGGTGTGTCACAACATAATCAACGAATAACTGAATCATTATCAAATAAACTAAACTCAGCCTCTGATATTTTTGTGAATAAAAATAAAAAATGTTGTATTTGTAGCAGTGACACAGCATTCGATCATAACAATTCACAAAGTCTACCAGCAAAAATGAAACATAATCCTAAATATATTTTCATGAGTGTAATCAGCTGACACTAGGAATTGTTGTGATTCACTGGAACAGCGTCTGGAGCTCTTTCTGTCCTGGACACTGGGAGCAGCTACGGGAGCCCTGACAGGACAAACCAAATGCAACAGTGATCCTGCTTGTTCTCTCACCTCTTCTTTCATTCTTTTTGCCCTGTTACTGGCTGTAAGTTATTTAAGCTCCGGACAATGATGAATGTGTGTCACAAACATTGTACGTGTTCTGTCTTGTTTTACTGTAAAACAAGAAATACAGGGTCATGAATGTCATGAGCTGTCCCTCAGCAAAATCGAACAAATGACATCACAATTGGGCCAGCAGGCACAAATAATCGTGTTGGTAATTTTGAGGAGAATCAGGGTGAAACCTGCTGCCTTTCCATTCACTGGTCCGTGGAGCTCATCTCAACCACGGCCGACAGCCCAGAGCTGCTCAGTTATTGAACTGAACCTTTATTGTCATCGCACATCTGAACAACGACATTCAAGAGCAACACATGACAACCAGCTGCTCCACACAGAAGCAGCAAAGCTGAATGAATAAATGAGCAGCAGGATAAAGACAGGGAAGGACACAAGTCCCATGATTAGGAGTTCAGCAGTTTTATGGCACTTGGGTAGAAACTGTTTCTAAGCCTGAATGGACCTGCAGCACCTCCCAGAGGGCAGCAGGTAAACAGGGAGCTTCCTGGGTGACAGCAGTCCTGGGTCCTGTGCTTTGCCCAGTGCAGGCATCTGGATCAGTACATGAGGGTCAGTGAGGGTGGCAGTGTCTGTCTACTGTCCTGTACTGACCTCCTAACTGGCTCCAGAGCCTTTGTGTCAGCCACGCTGCAGCTATTAAACCACACATAGAGACAGACACCACTCACACTCACAGTCATAAAACATCGGAAAGGAGGAGGTTATGTTCCTCAAGTGCAGGGTTTGGGAGCATAATTTGATCTTAGAGACATTACGCAACTGAACAAGCTGGTCAATATGCAGTTGAAAGCTGAGGTCTGAATGTAAAATTATACCTCAGGCTTCCGGCTGTGGGCTGGATGTGATCAGTGTTCCTGGGGAAGGAGGAATTTTGGCAGGCTACATTCCTTGGGTTGGGGGAAGTTTTGGGGCATCCAACATGTTGTGCCATCTGGTCAAATGGAGCAGCCAGGCTTCAGGGGTCCCAGTGTGATTGTTGCATGTGTATATGTACGCACACTACCAGTCAAAAGTGTGGCCACACCTCCTCATTTAATGTTTTTTTCTTTATTTTCATGACTGTTTACACTGTAGGTTCTCACTGAAGGCATCAAGACTATGAATGATCACATCTGGAATTAAGTAGTAAACAAAAATGTGAAATAACTCGATCATGTTCTATGTTCTAGAGTCTTCTAAACAGCCTCCCTCTGACTCCTGCTCTGCTCACTCTTGGCGTTCTCTCCTTGAGCTTCAAGAGGTCATCACCTGAAACGGTTCTCCAACAGTTTTGAAGGAGTTCCAGAGGTGCTGAGCACTTGTTAGTCCTTTGGCCTTCGCTCTGTGGTCCCTCTCATCCCAAACATCTGGACTGGGTTCAGGTCAGGTGACTGGAGGCCAGGTCACCTGGGCCGCCCTCCATCTCTCTCCTTCTTGGTCAAGTAGCCCTCACACAGCCTGGAGGTGTGTTTGGGTCATCGTCCTGCTGAAACATCAATGACGGTCCAACTAACGCAGACAGGATGGGATGGCGTGTTGCTGCAGGACGCTGTGGCAGCCATGTTGGTTCAGTGGGCCTTCAGTTTGAATAAATCCCCCCAATTTCCCCAGTAACCCCCCCCCCCACACCATGATAACTCCTCCTCCATGCTTCACGGTGGGAACCATGCATGTGGAGACCTTCTCTCCACCTTTTCTGCATCCCACAAAGACACGGCGGTGGAACCAAAAATCTCAAATGTGGACTCATCAGACCAAAGCCCAGATGTCCTCTGGTCTCATGTCCACTCCTTGTGGTTCTGGTCCAAACAAACCTCCTCTGCTGGTTGCTTCTCCTTGGTTGTGGTTTCCTAGCAGCTGTTGGACCATAAAGGCCTGATTGGCGCCGTCTCCTCTGAACAATTGGTGCAGAGACGTGTCTGCTACTAGAACTCTGAGGCATTTATCTGGACTCTAGTCTGAGTTGCTGTTTACTCAGGGTATGAAATTAAGAAAATACTTTGAGGGCAAATTTGGCCCCCATGGTGGCAAAAGTGGGGGCAGTTTAAAAACGATTTGGGGCCATGGAAACAATTGTAGTTAAACCAGTTACCCGAGTCAGTCACGGCCCCATGGATGATGTAACAATAATGTTCCAATACCTCAGACTAATGTTACGCTCACTAGGCAGCTGCATGCTACCAGACGAGATCAGACCCGAGCAAATCAGGCTGACGCTTCGTCGCCTTGGGCCAGTTGAGTTTCCAGTTCCAAATCATTGCTGGTAGAGTCCATCTCTTTGCGATGTGTGTGCGGCAACTTTGGGAGGATCTGGTGGAGGAACTAAGACTGGCTCACTCTGGTGGGTGGTTTAACTGGCTTAACCAAGTAGCCGCCCATGACGTATCACAGCATGGCAGCTTCAGGTAGGACATCCAGTGAGGAGCATTGTCTGTGTGTCAGAGGCAGTGGCACGCATGATAGTGTTCACGTAATTAACACAGCCTTTTTAATAAATGGGGCAATTTTGGCTAAATTGAGAGCCAAATGGCACTGTAGCCCACACTGATTTCGGACACTGTGTGTGTGTGTGTGTGTGTGTGTGTGTGTGTGTGTGTGTGTGTGTGTGTGTGTGTGTGTGTGTGTGTGTGTGTGCGCGTGCAGCAGTGTTTGGCAGAAGTGGCATTACTAATGTCCGTCAACTGAATTTCTCAGTTGTCATTGTTCTGGTAGCTTAATTGTTGTTTCTCTGTTGAAAAGCTTTTCTGAATTTCCAGCATTTTTGAGCAGTTGAAGGCGGGGCCACGGGTTCTGTGGCGGTACAGAACGCCTCTGACTTTGATCTTAGAGGTCTCATTTTCATCAGAGTTCTGTCTTTAATCTCTGACTGTCTCACTTTGATCATATTTTATTCTCTTTGTAGTCTTTGTTGTCTTTATAGTCTCCTTCATTGATGTCAGAATAATATTCTGAATCATCATCATGACACAATTTGGAGAAGGTATATATGTCAACAGTACAACTCACCATTTAATACATCCAAACTTGTTCTTGCCTGATCAATAATAAAACCAAGAAGCCCACTTCCAGCCTTGTGTTTGAACAACATTCCTGACACCAGAGAAAGATGGCTCCAAGGAGGAGGAAGGCAGCAAAGCGCCGGGAGGCCAAGTGGAGAGCAAAGATGGAGGCAAAGCCAAAAGAGCCAGTGAGGGTCCGGTACTCTGATGTGTTGAAAAAGGAATGTGACGACTTGATGGCCAAGGTGAAGATGGAGAACAGGGAAATGGACGCCGAGTGGCAGGCTAAGAACATCGTGTGGAAGGCAGAGTTAGAAGAAGCAAAATCCTTCATGAACATCCTTAAGGCCCGGTGGAAGAGTGAGGAGCAGGACAAGAAAGCAGAGTGGAATAAGACAGAGCAGGTCCTGAAGGACACTTGGCAGGAAGTGAGCATCTCTGATGCAAAACAGCGGGATGAGGACAAAGAGCGTGAGAAAGAAGAAAGGGTCCTGGAGGCCCAGGAGGCCCAGGAGGTCCTGGAGGTCCTGGATACAGAGCAGCAGGCAAAGGAGAAAGATGATACACAGGCGGAGGAGGTCCCAGAGGCTCACCTGCCAGCAGAAGAGGAAGAGAGTGAGGAGGAGGTGGTGGTCTTGGACAAGGAGCAACAGACAAAAGAGGAAGATGATACACAGGCGGAGGAGGTCCCAGAGGCCCACCTGCCAGCAGAAGAGGAAGGGAGTGAGGAGGAGGTGGTGGTCTTGGACAAGGAGCTTCTGGCTGAGGAGGAGCCCACGGAGTTAGGGGGAATTGTGAGGGAGGAGCTTCAGGAGGCAGCAAAGGCCCAAGAGGCAGTGGGACAAGCCAGGACAACCAAACGCAGGAAGGAGAGACATCAGCAGAAGAAAGGGAAGCATGGACGTTTCGTCAAGTGGTTTTTATCTCTTATTTCTCAGGACAAGACAGCAGAGTGTAATGAGACAGAGCAGGTCCTGAAGGACGCTTGGCAGGAAGGGAGCATCTCTGATGCAAAACAACAGGATGAGGACAAAGAGTGTGATAAAGAAGAAAGGGTCCTGGAGGCCCAGGAGGTCCTGGATACAGAGCAGCAGGCACAGGAGAAAGATGATACACAGGCGGAGGAGGTCCCAGAGGCCCACCTGCCAGCAGAAGTGGAAGGGAGTGAGGAGGAGGTGGTGGTCTTGGACAAGGAGCTTCTGGCTGAGGAGGAGCCCAAGGAGTTAGGGGGGATTGTGAGGGAAGAGCTTCAGGAGGCAGCAAAGGCCCAAGAGGCAGTGGGACAAGCCAGGACAACCAAACGCAGGAAGGAGAGACATCAGCAGAAGAAAGGGAAGCATGGACGTTTCGTCGAGTGGTTTTTATCTCTAATTTGTCTGTCAGCATTCAATCTTTAAATTAAACTTGTTTTTCCAATAAATTGTATTATTGTTGTTCACTCTCAGCTGCATGTGGTGTGTGCTTTTCTTTTTTTTTTTGGTATCTAAAACATCCCATGCCTCTGGCAGAAAAAGGTGTCTTTCGGCTGTATGAGCAGTAGACACATCAGCAAAGAATGCAGAAAACGGATTTCCTGTGCAGAATGTGGTGTCAAACATCCAACCATCCTTCACATTCCTCCAAAGGAAAAGGAGAAGAACTTCAACTGGTGATTTCTGAGGCTGGTGACTGGGATGAACTCCTCCTCAGCAGCAGAGGAGACTCTTGGTCTTCCTCTCCTGGGCCGTCCTCATGTGAGCCGGTTTCATCGTAGCACTTTATGGTTGTTGCGACTGCACTCAGGGACGCGTTCAAAGTTTTTCCAGTTTCCTGGACTGACTGTCCTTCAGGTCTTAGAGCACTGATGGACGGTGGTTCCTCTTTACTGAGCTGATGGTTCCTGCCATGACATGAATTCAAGCAGTGGTCAAACAGAGCTGTCAGCTGTGGAGCAGCCTGACTCCTGCTCAGCTCAACTGATGGTCCAGATGGTACAGTTATTTAACAATTCTTTCATTGCCACATAATTCCACATATCCTGCTTCATATAGGTGATGTCCTCAGTCCGGATCTACAATGTAGAAAGAAGTAAAAATAAAAAAAAAATCATTGAAAGAAGTGTGTCCAACCTTTGACTCGTAGTGTATATGTACGTATTAAAATAAAATCGGACCTAAAACTGAACCTTGGACTACACCCCAGGCAGCCATAGCTCCTGATGGCTGGTGACTGCTATGGCAACTGTATAGTCACGATCTCAAAGGCAGGAATAAAATCAGTAAAGTGCAGCGCCCCTGACGCCAATCCAGGTCTTGAGGCTATTAATTAAAAGAAGCTGTGCTCTGCTGTGTCAAAGGCTGCGCTTCAGGGTGAAGCTGCTTTCAGCTTCTGTGGTCCACACCTGTGGAACAAACTCCCTGAACCTCTGAGGGGGGCACAAACTGTCAGCTCATTTAACTCAGGGCTGAAAACACTGCTGTTTACTGCAGCCTTCTTATAGTATTGATTTGGGATTGATCTGGGTGATTTGGTATTGATGGATTGAATTGATTTTAAATGATTTTTGAATGTTTTAATTCATGTTTTTGATTTTAAACTGATTCTAACTTTCAATTTCTCATTCCCTCTGTAAAGCACTATGAATTGCCCTGTGTCGGAATGGTGCTATACAAATAAATTTGCCTTGCCTTCAGTCTAAAGAAATCCTTTAAAGGATAAAGAGTTGCTCTCTCACTTATCGGCAGCTATCAGAATGTCATCTGTCACCTCCAGGTCTGCAGCTTTCACGCTGTGTTGCACTCTAAAGCATTTTGTGATGACATTTTCAAGATTGATACTCCTGGTAACAGAGTCAACAATTACTAGAATATTGGGGGTGGAGAGAAGGTGCATGTCTCCTGCCTGTGTTGGGCCCAGTGCCACTGGCTGATTGATCGGATTGGAAAAGGGGAAAGATTCATTTACTGTATTTTTGGTGACCATTGTATCCAGTGGAAAAATAACAGTCTTGAATTGCTTTTGCTGTGTCAAGTGCATTACTTCTTGCTACGTCTGATATTTACATTGAAATAACGAGATATAACATCTGCCAGAACATTTTCACTTGGAGTAGCTGCAGAGGACAAAAAAATGAAATCAGTTTATCTCTTCAGACATGAGGGAACATTCAAAAACAGCGTTTGTGACTCACTTGAAAACTGCCACATCCAGCTGCTCACAGCGACTGATTTCAAACCAAGACACTCAATCATTCTGAGACAGATTTGGCCAATGGTGCATCTGTTTTTGTGGTTTACTGCCATGCCCCATTTTTAAGCATAGGTTTGGAATTTATCATGTGTTTTTTGCAATCAAGCTGATTGTAACATGCATTCATATTGCATATGTGAGATTTCAGTGTAAATGAATCCTCCTGAAACAAAAGTAAAGTCTTGCTGACATTGAACAAGACAGTTTTACCTTAAAAAAAAAAAACAACAACACATTGTGTAGTTTTATACAGAAACGTTTATTTATTGTGAAATAACGTGAGACGAAGTTTAATTTGTGGTTCCATGTCTGGAGGAAGAACACCAAAAGTTCCGGGGCCAAAGTTGTGGTTGGTGGTGCTGGCGCGTGCTTCAGGGTGAGCTAGCGTTAGCCACTAGCTAACCGAGCATCGCTTGGTGTGTGTGCCTTTTGATGTTTTAGTGACAGTAACGTAGTTTTGACGGCGGTTATATGGTAATTAGTCTCGGCGGTGTATATCGGAACAACAATACCGAAACTGGACCAGCTTTAGCTGAGTAAACCCGAAGAAGTCAGCAGCTAACAGAACATTAGCAGGCGCGGTGGTGTGGATGTAGCAGGCTCCAGCTAATCCAGCGTCACACCCTGGACTCGGCAGCATCGCTGAGGAAAACAGGTGAGTCATTGCCTGGAAAGCAAATTAATGCCACCATGGCCACAGGTCATCGAAGGTAAGTTAAACTGAATGTCACCTGCCTCTTAATGATGTCATGTTGCGGGGTGTTGAAGTAAATCAACATTGTTCACTGTTGCACATTAGCATTTAGCTGTTAGCATGAACCGAGCTGAACTCTCGGAATGTGCAAGTTCAGCAACCTGGTGTCAGGGTTGAGAATTTGTCTGAGACGAGGATCAATGAGTTCTGTCACGAATGTCGGAGCTTGTGTGGAGCTTCGCAACCTCAACGGTTCAACAAATTTTCTTTATTAAAAAGACGAGCGTTAACTAAAAATCTCAACTGCGTGGTGGAAGTGTCGTTCGGCTGCTTGGTGCTCGCCGGTAGTCAGGACGCAGCATGCTGTCAGCCAGATGCAGATCTTGGTCGTTTTACTGCACCACAGTTACTCGCATCTCTTCTTCTATAAAATTACCAGAGTTTCGTACACAGAGCATCGGTGGTTATCAGATTTCAGCCAAATTGGTGGTTCAATGTCAGCTCCCTGGGAAGCTGTTGGTAGGAAAGAACGCGACCCTGCGTCTCCAGCTTGTGGTCTGAATGTATCAATTCTTTAAATGTGGTTATGCAATAGTTTTTTCCCCTCACAACTCTGGAATTATTTTTTTTAAACGCTTGTGTTTTTGTTGTTGTTGTTTTTTTAACCTGTAATATTTATGAACCCTATCTAGCTGTAAAAAGATGGACGATAGGTGAATTTTCCCTGAAGCTGGTGTGGCATCTTAATGGTTATAAAATAGTTTTGGTTTGCTGTGGCAGTCATGAGTTGAACCAGCCTCAAGACTGCGCTTGATGTCCTGAAGAAAATGTTCCAGCGTGCATGAATTTATGCAGCATTTGGCTGATAAAGTAGAGCAGCGTCTAAGAATTTAATGATACCACAGTCTCACGGAGCGGTAACACCTCAGTAACAAGTGGCTGCCAGGATATTAATCGTGGTATTGAATAAAGGCATTTATTAAACAAAAATGTGACATTGAACATCAAAAAAATGTGCAACAAACAAAAGTACCACAGGCGTGTTCTAAACTAAACACTGGTTTACCAATGAAAATGATCTGATCATGAGTTCAGGAAGGACGTCTCAGCTACATCACCAGACAGTGGCAGACTTTCCTCCGGGACAGTTGGCTATAAAACTAGCAGTTCAGTTAATGGCTTGAAGTTGATAAATATCTGTTTGGCTTTATGTGAGTCTCTGATCATCTTTTTGTAGTTTTTATTGTAGCTTAACATTGTTAACATTGTTAAATGTTATGCAATATATGGATGTAGCCACTTCAGATTTCCTGACCCGGCCAAAAGCCAGCCGGCTGCCTGCCGCTTTCCAGCCACCAGGAGTCGACCCCCCGTTGATGGCGTGATTAAATTTCACTGTAAACACGGCTATTCCTTCAATTGCAGGGTGTCACATTTGATGGCGCTTCACCCACTAAAAGACAAATAGTAATCAGAGGGTCAAAGTTGTCCGGTCCTCGTGTAACCTGTGAGAGACGTGAAGATACGGCCCACTTGCACGGTGGTCAAGTTGCCAGTTGTTGACTCATGTAAGCTACAGGGGTCCATGACGTGACATGGCTTTGATTTAGAAACAGTTTCATTGTCCTACTGAGGCCTCACCGTTCCAGTCATTCATGATGCAACTATTCCTAATGTCCTTCAACATCGTACAGCTTGAAACATCGGAGGATCAGAGGCGCTGCGGCCTGGGTGGGGGGTGGTACAACACATTCCTCCTGCAGCACCTTCATGAGCATCTCACCGGTTTATTATTGTCGTCACCTTGTGGGCTGCGAATGTGGGGGGGATCAGCGGTGTGACAGCGAATGCGTCCCGATCCACAGAGCCACCTCATCAGCTGATGTCTGTGGTTCAAGTGGAAACACACACTGCTGATTGCGTTAATGTTGTGAATAATTACAACACCTGATCGTGAGGAAAGCCCTGAGAGAAACATAGTTGTGGCTGCAACCAACACCTGTGGCTGGTCGCTCTCTTTGGCTTCAAATGTATGATTGTGCTTCTTGCTGATGGCTTTAGTGGTAAAAATGTCAGTGAGAGACATGAGTGGATGTTTTCATTCACGTGATCCAAAGCGTTGTTTGATATAATAGATATATTTAGACATACAGTCGTCCTCAAACTTATACATACCCTTGCTAATTCTTGTGATTTTTTCATTTAGTGATGAAATAAATGCATGTTTTCAAATTTGTGTTTCAGCTTTATGTGACCAACAATTGAAAGAATGAAAACAACATAAAATGTCCAAAAAAATACCATGTTCAGAATTATTCATACCCTCGTCCATTGTCTTTATTTAATAGTCAATGGCATAGCCTTTGTTCTTGATGACTGCTTCCAGACGATTCTTGTTCGTGTCCACAAGCTTCTTGCACGTCTCCTGGGGGTTGTTGGCCCACTCTTCCTTGGCGAGTGCCTCAAGCTGGGTCAGGTTGGTTGGTTTCCTCGCCATCACTCTGGTCTTCAAGTGATGCCACAAATTCTCAATGGGATTGAGGTCAGGACTTTGACTTGGCCATTCCAGGACATTGATGTCATTGTCCTTGAACCATTTCTTCACTACCTTGGCAGTGTGTTTAGGATCATTGTCTTGCTGGTACATCCAGTTTTGGCCAAGCTGGAGTTTCACAGCAGATTCCTTGACATGTTCATCAAGTATCCTGATGTAATCCTCCTTTCTCATGGTACCTTGGACCTTGACGAGATTCCCTGTGCCACTGGAAGAGAAACATCCCCATAGCATCGTGCTTCCACCACCATACTTTACAGTGAGCAGTGTTCTTTGGTCTATAGCTTCTCCTTCCTTCCTCCAGACATACTGAGTGTCCATGTGGCCAAATAACTCCAGCTTTGTCTCATCAGACCACAGGATGGTTGACCAAAAGCTGGGCTCTTGCTTCAGATGACCTCTACAAAAGGCCAGGTGAGCTACCAGATGTTTTTTCCTGAGCAGCGGCGTCTTCTGAGGTTTACGTCCATGGAGACCTCCTCTGTGCAAAACTCGCTCAATGGTGGACCGCGACACCTTTGTCCCTGTCTGCTCAAGTCTTTGAATTAGGGCCTTGGTTGTGGTCCGGGGGTTGGTGTTGATCTCTTGGCAGATTTTCCTGGCAAGTTTGGGGGACACCTTACGCTTTCGGCCAAGCCCACTGAGGTTTTTGACAGTGTTGAAGCTCTTGTGCCTGTTGTTGATGCTCTGGACGATTGAGACAGGGACACCATCCTGGTTGGAAATGGCCTTGTAACCCTTTCCTTCACTGTGGGTACGAATAATACGCTGACGTAGGTCCTCACTGAGCTCCTTCTTCTTTACCATGATGACCAGACATGGACAATGACCTGAACACTTTCCCACTATTTATACTCTTCTGGAAAGATGTCTTTTTTGGCTTTAGCATTTGGCCAATAATGTTAAATAAAAGGTTCTATTCCATTGTGACATCTTGAAGGAATTACTGGACAAAAATTACCACATTTGGCACATGTTTGTTGAAATATTGTCAGGGGAACTCCATCAATAAAATACCCCAGAAATATATATTTTTTAAAATTTTATATTGTCATTCTTTCAATTGTTGGTCACATAAAGCTGATACACAAATTTGAAAACATGCATTTATTTCATCACTAAATGAAAAAAATCACAAGAATTAGCAAGGGTATGAATAATTTTGAGGACGACTGTATATCTATATCTATATATCATTTCTGCTGTATATCTGTTAATTATACATATTGTTTTTCTATTCTAATTTCATCACTAGATATGTATTCAGGTCTCAATTGTAACCTCTATGGAGACGTTAGCGATTAAAAAGCCACATAATAAATCACAAAAAGTTAAAAAAAAAAAACTTTAATGATTATATCTGCTGATTAATATGTTGTGAGTCTCCCTGCTGTCCCATATATCCCGTATGTACTGTATCTGTTTGACTACAGGTGAGATCCACCCATCACTAATTACATAGGTCACTTTATCGTTTTTGTTGTTGCTCAGAATCAGAATGGATTCAGTAGTGTTATGTTTCATGTGTGATTGTGTCTGTGCTCATGTTTTCCAGATTGCATCCAGTGCTTTTATATCTGTGTTGAAGAGGCACATCATGGGTAGTTTGATCTGATAAAACATCCAAAATGTCATCAATCATTGGGCTTCCAACACGAGGATCCAGTGTAAGAATTCTCATTACCAGGGTCCACCTGCATCCTCTTGGTGTGCTCGTCGAGTTCTGGGGGAAATTTAGCCTGGAGAGGACAGCAGATTTTCAGTCCCTGGCCAAAGATATTCAGTCTCCTGCAAACTTTTTTAAAGAGTTTGAAGGAAATTGTGGTGACCAGTGCTTGGCTAAGGTAGATGGTACGTGGTACAGGTCCCGCATAGTCTCAAGAAATGGCTCAAAATACACTGTGTTCCTCATTGACAAAGGGATGACCTACAGCACCACCATAGATATGCTGGCATGGGGAAACAAGGAGCACTTTCACCTGCAACCTGAAGTGGAATTTTGTCTACTAGCCAATGTGTTACCACTCCCCCCTGAGAACAGATGGTCTCCAGTAGGTCTCACATTTCTGAAATCTCTCCAAGGACAATCTGTGAAAGCACATGTGCAAGATGTTCTAGTGCCCCACAGAACGTTTGTTTTGGACATCCCATGCATATCCAAGCAAATGTATGAGATGGGAATTGCAAAGAAGCTGGATCCAGACGTGTTCCGGGACTTTGTACTCATGTCACTGCAGTCCCAGAGGGACCCTGAAGCTTCTTTCGCCACTCAGCAAATTTCCCTACAAGCAGGTGAGCGACTGCGCAAACAAGAGGTGTACATGTACCCAGAGTTGCTATCCGGAACTGTGGAGACGGTGGTAGTCACAGAAGTGACGAATCCACAGCGAATTTTTTGCCAGTTAAAGGTTTTCTCGCAGGAGTTGAAAAAGCTTTCTGAGCAAATTACACAGTGCTGTAGGGACAGAGTGGCCAATTGCATTGTAGGACCTGAAATGATTGGGTTTCCATGTGCTGCCAGAGGAAGTGATGGCAGGTGGTACCGCTCCGTTCTGCAACAGGTATTCCCAACTAACAATGTGGTGGAAGTACTGAATGTAGATTATGGAACAAAGCAGTTTGTTCAAGTGGACAATGTTCGACCACTGGCGAGAGAGTTCTTTAGGATGCCTGTTGTGACTTACAACTGCTCCCTTCACGGAGTTATTGACAAGGGGGTTGGATGGACAAGCACCCAGATTGACTATCTAAGGACCCTTCTCCTGCACAAGACAGTGATTGCCAAGTTTGAGTACCAGAGCATCTCTGAGGGTGTTTACTATGTTACAATCTATGGGAATGAAAACACCAACATCAACAACCTGTTTGTTTCTAAGGAGAACTGCATGCAGAAGCCTGAAAAAACACTTGGAGATTATGCTATTCAAAGCACTTCATACAGTTACCAGCATCTTCCCCAGCTGAAAGATCACCAAAGGAGGTTGATACCTACTGGAAAGGCTGTAGAAGATAAAGACGCAGCGGAATATGCAAAGAAGTTTCCAGTTGAGAAGCTCCTCCACAACTCCTCGCATGAAGCATTTGTACAGCATGTATCCAACCCATCAGAGTTTTGGATCCAAACACGAAACTATTCAGAGGAGTTTGATCAACTCATGGACGATATCTACCATCTTTACAAAGACTCGGGGAACAAAGATTTATTAAAAAATCCAGCTGTTGGACTGTACTGTGCTGCCAAAGCAGATGATGGGAACTTCTATAGAGCATTTGTGTCTGAAGTCAGGGGAACACAAATGAAGGTGTTCTTTGTGGATTATGGAGACACTAAAGTGGTTGATGTGAGCAACATCAGGACTCTTCCTGAAAGGTTCAAAAAGCTACCATGGCTTGCTCTGAAATGCACCCTTGTAGGTGTCAGGCCGAAAGATCAAAGATGGAATTGTGATGCCAATGATTTTTTCCTTAAAGCCGTCAAAGACAAAGTGCTTGATGTACATGTGATGGCAAAATATGACGCATCCTATGGCGTACAACTGACCGATCCTGAGGCGCATGGAGAAAGAGATCTCGGTCAGCTGATGTGTAGTTACGGCTTTGCTGAATGTGATGAGACACCAACACAACCCAAAGCCCCAAAGACACTGAAACCTGCCATTATCCCAGCCGTACCACATTCAAATTATGGATCCTCGGGTATATACAGCAACAGCCAGATGGCTCTCTGGTCCACTAACCCAGTTGGCCCTGGCGCGGCTGAAAGAGCAATTGGTTCATTCAAGGAGACTATGTTTCCCACTGGAAGTATCCTGGATGTCAGGGTGTCCTACATTGAAAGCCCAAATGACTTTTGGTGTCAGCTTGTCCAAAACTCAGGGCAGTTGAAGTTGCTCATGCATGACATACAAGCATATTATGCAGGAAGTGAATTTCAACCTCTAGGAGAAAAAGCTTGTGTTGCTTGCCACCCGGATAATAAAATGTGGTACAGAGCCCTTATCATTCACAAACACGAAACACCTCATGTAGATGCCCTTTTTGTTGACTATGGCCAGACAGAGAAAGTCTCCCTCTACGACCTGAGGAGGATCTGCCCAGAATTCCTCACTGTGCACGGTCAAGCTTTTCGATGCAGTTTGTTGAACCCCATTGACCCCACGTCTGCTATAAATGATTGGAATGAAGAAGCAACGGCAAAGTTCCACAACTTTATTAAAACTGCTGCATCCAACTACGTAATCTTGAAGTGCACCATATATGCTGTCATGTACAGTGAGCATAAGATTGTTTTCAATATTGTGGATCTTGAAACTCCCTTTGAGAGTATCTGCACCAGTTTGGTCAGTCTTATGAAGAGTGCGCCTCCCAAGAAAGCCTCTGGGTCTTTCTGTCTGGACACATACTACTACTCAATGCACAATGTGAAAACGGGGACAGAGGAGCAGGTGACAGTGACATGCGTGAACAGTGTCAGTCAATTCTACTGCCAGTTGGAGAGGAACAATGATGTGATAAAGGATCTCATGAAGAAAGTGAACAATCTGTGTGATCAACTTAAGAATGCAAAGCTTCCAACAGTCTTTGGAACTTTGTGCTTCGCAAAGTACACTGATGGACAGTGGTACAGGGGACAGATCAAGGCAGCTAAGCCGTCAATCCTGGTTTTCTTTGTGGATTATGGTGACACTATTGAGGTGGATAAATCTGATTTGCTTCCTGTTCCCAGAGAGGCAAGTGACATCATGTCTGTACCCGCACAAGCCATTTTGTGCCGTCTCTCCGATGTCCCTGGAAATGTTCCTTGCGAGGTGAATCGCTGGTTTGAAACGAGAGCAACAGAATGCAAATTCCGAGCACTCATAGTGGCCAGAGAGCCTGATGGGAACCTGCTGGTTGAGCTGTACCACGGAAACATTCAAATCAACTCAAAGATCAAAAAAATGTCTAAGATAGACAGGCAGACTGAAGTTAACTGCCAGAGTCTGAAAGCAGTTGAGTCTTCAGCAAATCATGCACAAAAGCCAGCAAAACTTGCCCCAAAACAAGTCACAGAAATACCAGATCCCAGTCAAATCATCAAGAGAAGTCATTTTCTTGGCCCAAAACCAGAATGGCGAAACAGAGAAGAGACAAAACCTGCTGACATAAACAAACCACAGGCAGCACCAAAGCCTTTTTGTGACAATGGTCACAGGAAGGTCAAAGCTACTTCATTAGCACTGTACAAACCTCCACATCAAAGGCAGCCACTCGGCAGGACACCAGGTCGCATAGGAAATGGATGTGAGCCTGTACGTGCTGATGTCAAACTAAGAACAGAGACTGTTTCTCCACACACTAAACGGCCCAAGTCCAAATCACCTGGGATAGGATCGCAGAAAGAAAGCAGTGTGGCTCCACAAACCAAAATTGAAAAACTACCCAAACTAGCAGACCTGCCCTCAAAACCTATCAAACCAGGTATGGAGGCGAATGTTTATTTTTCCCACTGTAACAGCCCATTTAGTTTTTACGTGCAACTTGAGAGAGAGGAGGGTGAAATAATCTCTCTTTTGGACAAGCTCAATGGTGTCCAGTCAACCCCTCCAATCAACGTCAAGCACGTGGAACCAGGTGACCTTGTTCAAGCAGAGTTTGCCGATGACTCCTCGTGGTATCGAGCAGTTGTACGAGAAGTGCACAGCAACACAACAGCTCTTGTTGAATTTCTCGATTTTGGAAATACAGCAAAGGTTCAGATTTCTAAGATGGGCGTACTCCGTGAATCGTTCTTGCAACTGCCCTTGTATTGCACACACTGCATGCTGAGTGATGTTGCAGCTCTTGAAACAGAAGAAATGCTTGATGCGGAGGTGGTTTCAGCTTTCAAGAGTGACATTGGTGGAAATGGAGACAAGATACTCAAATGCAAGTTCATCAGGCAGGTGGGATCTGTGTGGGAAGTCAGTCTTGAGGATAATGGCGTGAGGGTCAAATGTTCAGTACCTGTGAGCTGTCCAACTCTTGAAATCAACCCAGAAAACTGTGAAGCAGTGATGGAAAACCCTACTGAGAACTCTGAAAAAACACCTTTGGATGTCTGTTTTCTGTCCCAAGAGTTTCAGGAGGGAGAACAGCTGGAGGTGTACGTCACAACTGTTAATGATGATCAGAGCTTTTGGTGCCAGTCTGCAGACTCTGAAGAACTGGATTTGATTACATTGAGAGTGTCAGAGGCTGGTGATGCAGCAGAACATAAACATGTTGACATGGCCTCCCTCTCCCCTGGCAGCCCATGCATTGCTGTCTTTGCTGAGGATCAGCTCTGGTACCGTGCAGAAATCATCAACAAAGACGGCGACGAGCTGTCAGTTTTGTTTGTGGACTATGGGAACAAGTCTCAAGTTAAAGAGACAGATGTGAGGGAAATCACCTGTGACCTGTTGGCGACACCTCGACAGGCATTTTTGTGTGCACTGGAAGGTTTTGATGGTTTCCATGGATCTTGGGAAAGTGGTGCAGGAGAAAGGTTTTCTGCACTTACAGCAGACAAATTATTACAATTAACTGTCAAAAATACAAAAAGCCAAGGCGGAAAGGTGAAATGTTTTGTCCAGCTGGAATTGCAAGGCCAGGTAATAAACAAGGCCCTGAAAAGCTGGTGGAGGAACTCCAGACAAGAAACCAACCCTGACACTGCATCATGTCAGACACCGCCGTCATGTGATTCAACAGTGATTGGGAGTGAGCTGCCAGAGGAGCAACCACCAGAGTATTCGCAAATTCATGACATCGAAGATCCTGTTTTCTGTGTTAACAGTGAAGGTCACAGTGGAGATGAGGGGCCTGACAAGTGGA
The DNA here is from genome assembly GCF_037954235.1 of Aulostomus chinensis. Lineage (NCBI taxonomy): Eukaryota > Metazoa > Chordata > Actinopteri > Syngnathiformes > Aulostomidae > Aulostomus > Aulostomus chinensis. The sequence continues at coordinate 1,375,425 of NC_141339.1, forward strand.
ATGACCATCACCCAGTAGATGAGGCCTTTAGATCAGCAGGTCATCTAGAGACCATAGAGAGCTCTGAAGATGCTCTTCATGCTGAGTCTTGTGCAAAGTTCCTGCCAGAATACGGGGATCAGGATCCGTCAGAATGCAGCACGATTACTCGACCTGAAATACTCCAAACAACAGCGACCCTGAGGGAACGTGTGACTGGTGAAGGGGTGAAAAAAGACCCCATAATGATTTCTCAAACTAATAAACCTTTGTTGCGATGTGATAGTGGCATAGAAGACCCCATTTTATCTCCGATATCTAACAAAGACGATCAGGGTGTTTGGACCTTGGGGCAAAATAATGATGACAACGTGTTGGAAATGAGCAAATGCTCTGATGGTGAGGAAACTTCAGGAATGGCACAAAGTCCAGTTGAATTCCGCTCTCCAGCAGAAAAGATCCTTCTGGAGGCGGTGGATGAGTCGGCTGTGACAACAACTGGCTTGGAGCCTCAGTGTGAAGAGGTGAATAGTCACCAGGGAGGCAGCTGTGGAACCATGATTTATTCAGGTAAGCTGCACATTCACTTTTCCTGGTTTCTGATTAGCAGATAATATAAAGTGTAATGTAGGTGCTGTTTATTTGGTATGTATCGATGTTAAAAATTGATTGTGAATCAAAGGTTTTGTTTCTGTGTTGTCTTTCCAGACTCAAATGAAGAAAAGAATGATGACAAAGTTGCTGCTGCAAGGCCTAACTCTGTTAGAAGTGTGACATCTGTGAAAATGGCAAGTTTTTTATTTGTGCATCTAACTTTTTATGTACAGGGTGGGTCGATCTTGACAGCAGGACTGAACAAGAGTCAGTCTTACCTGATTTAGGGGCTGTGCCCAGAATATTATTGAAATTACTTATAATTTGAGAACTGTTAGTGTGTTCTTCCTCAACTAACCACAGTGCCATGAGGTGCTGAGCATTAACGCTGCACTGAGTGTTAGGCTCAGGTGTTTTTTTTTGTTTTTTGTTTGTCTTGGGAAAGGTAGGAAACTGCTCAACTTGGGTTATGATGCTGCAGGAGACCCTGTCACATGTGAGAGTCAAACAGGAGCTCTTGAAGCAAAAGGTTGTACTTGCTTAAATGTCTTCTTTCTCTCCATGATCACATGAATCCACACAAACTGGCATGTCCTCTTTTCCTGTGTGGTTCAGCTTTTATTTCATCCGAGTACATCTAAAGCACGTACTCTACTTTCACTCAGAGGTATTCCATATCATAGCCAACGAAGCACAAAGGCTTAAAAGCACGGGGCCTCCGTTGGGCCTTCTGCATTTACAAGAGAGTGACAGTTGTCTTCAGATGGGAAGAAACACTTTGTTGGACATGGCCCATAAAATGTCTGTGAAATATTTGATGGATGAATGGACTCAGTGACATGTAACTGGGGTGTCGTCTTCTCCGTTCACAGGTCCCCAGTGATGCTGTTATTTTCAGGAAGTACATCGATCTGCATGCGACGGTTCCTGAGATTTCTGAAGACTCTATGCTGGTACGTGAGTTTGTTTGAACATGTAAAAACACCACGTGGAATTAAACCAAACAAACTGAGAACCCAACTCATTTTACTTGGAGAGGTTTGGATGGAGAAAAGCCTCACGGTTCAAGTACGTCGGCCATGGATGCCTCATGCAGGTGGAGGCTTCTTTGCTGTTTTGTCTCTGTTGCAGGCTGCTACCTGTTGTCTTAAGAGTTGTTTTAAGCTGGATTCTCAGTGTATTTCAAGATACATGCCTGGACGGTTGTGTGCTCATCTTAGGAGTTTAAAAACAAAATAGTCGAGCAAAAATGTAGATGTGTCACTTGGCTCTTGCTGTCCGTGGTGCTGCACCTATGGACGATTATGGAATCGCTCCGGCAAATATTCCAACAGATTTCAGCCATTTTTGATAAGCTGCACAAAGCAATTTTGTTTGGTATTTTAGTCATTGGGAACACTGAGAAATGTGCTACAGTACTTGGAAAAATGTGTCCTCTTTATTCCTGGGTTTTTTCATCTTTTAGGGTCCAAGTGAATCGGTGCTGCCCCCCTGTGTGCTACCTGTGCAGCAGTTGCTTGGTGAAGGATTTTTATTCTAATAAAACAACCCTCATGCACAATATTAAGTCTTCTAAAAACTATGAGATGATCTCACTGAGGTTGTAATCTGCCTTTGGCATCCTGACCTGGTCGGCCAGATAGAAATGCTGCGTACATCTAAGAAACAGCCCGTAGAAATGTGTGAACCAGTCGCCATCTTTTGAGAGTTTTGGGGCCGTGGTTTAACTCAAGTCAGGTTTATTAGTGTGTCACCAAACCCCAACCAAAGTTCTCTCCTGACTCTTTCCAAGTAGAGCAGGTCCAGCACCTCCCTCCTTCAATGAACCTCCACCCAACAATTCTCCATCAGCAGCACAGCCTGCAACAGCAGCCACCAGAACCTTCCTTTGCCAGGCAGGAAGGTGGAGCAGATCCAGGATCAGTGGGGACGGACGTCTGCAGTATCAGGAACCTTGCAGCATAGCCCAGATAAAACTAGCAGTTCAACAGTGTCATCTTACCTCTATCAGTGGTTGGCCTCCATAATTTGTGAGTTGGGTTGTGAGCTGGAGGCTAAGTGGGGGTTGTGGGTGCAGGACGCTGTTTTTTTTTTTTTTTTTTTGTAAATTTTTAATAGCACAGCATCTGCTAAAGAGGTTGGCTCCTGTTCCCAGTTCTTCAAATCATTGCTTCCAGCTGGCTTATAATGTGATGTCAACTGTTTCTCTTCCCTGGAAGCTGTTGCTTCTGCACTTGTTCCTTTCTTCTCTTTTGGCATCTTCTAAAAAAGAATCCTCCTTTATTCTCCCAAGCAAAGACAAACATCAAGTGCAAATCCAAATTGATCTGGATTCATCTTCCCACTGTGTCACCCCGAGTGATTTTAGTCACTCAGAAACACTTTTCTCATTAGTTGCTTTATTTGAGTCAAATACCTTTTTGGTATGCTGGAGAGTTCCTTTTATACACAAATCAATTTGACTGAAACAGCAAGAATTTTGCACGGACACAAGCGCCGACCCTTGTCAGCTCACCAATGTACTCTTCAGAGGTGGCACACTCCTACGATGTCCAATGTTTAGTTGATCTGATTGGCCCATCGCGACTGTGACAGCATTCATCCCAGCAACTTGGGCCTCCCTTGTCAACTGTTTTCTATGGGCTGCTATGAGCTGTGTGCCGACATCCTCTTGGACTCGTGCCACATTCTGTCTGGCCAGCCAGGTTAGCAGCATCCTGTAATTCTTGGGAACCCAAGTGTCTGTATCTTGATGATGGATTGTGGTTGTGATGACAGAAGCTCCCCCAGAGCAGAATGCCGAAGCTGAAGATGACGTCTCAGTGGAGCTGGTCACTCACGTGAGCTCTGTAGTCAAGGTAATGTTGAGGTCTGCAACTTGGACCTGTTTCTCCTGTTGCAGTCGAGAACAAAAGAAGTCGGGGTTATTAATCATCTGCTCTGTTATAGAATGACTTGGAGACTGAAGATGAGACTTCAGCGGAGGATCCACATTCAGCTTTGTTGCCTTCTCTGATGAGTTGTGGTAATGCTAAATTTTACCTTGCCTCTATATGTCCATGCTCCCCACATCTAGAGTGCACATGCTGTTTAGATAAGCATGGAGACTCTTGGACCCAATAGTTGGGGAGGAGTTTAAAGCACAAAGGTTGTATCTTTGTGGCCTTTTGTTTTTTTCATGATTACTGAACACTGAAGTTGTGTATACAGTTTTGTATCTTTGTTTCAGCAGCCGAGCCAGCTGACCCTGACCCAGCACCCAGTGGGGGACCCACTTGTGCAGGTGTCTGTGCTGACGAGGTAACTTTATTCAGTGCTCTCAACCTGAACTCCACCTGCGGAGAGGCTCCTGTCTGACACATGCATCTGGTCCTTTGTTTGTGTTCAGGCTCATGTTGTTGAAGAACTGACCTGCTCTGGTGAAGACGTCCATTTTTCAGGTGTCTGCACAGGTGTCACAGTACTAGATGCTGACCAGCATGATGGTCCGTGAAACACTTTTCAGTCTCAAACGGTGATTGCCAGTTATTATATGGTATGTTGTTAAAGATGTTGGCCTTTTTATTGTAGATCTCTATCGTGATGGCGAGGAAATGACACATACAAGGTGTGATGTCACCAGTGGGACTTCAGAGGAACCAAGCATCACAGTGAGTCGCTGTGTATCAGCACCTGCTCTGTTTTCCTTGCGTTTCTGTGTTTGTGTTGTAGTTGAAGCTCAGGGTGGAAAAACTCTCACACAAATCTCTGGCCTCTCCCTGCTGCCTTGCTCCTAGTAGAGCAGGTGTAGAACCTCCCTCCTAGTAGAGCAGGAGTGGAACCTCCCTCCTAGTAAAGCAGGTGTAGAACCTCCCTCCTAGTAGAGCAGGAGTGGAACCTCCCTCCTAGTAAAGCGGGGGTAGAACCTCCCTCCTTGCAGAGCAGGTGTAGAACCTCCTTCCTAGTAGAGCAGGTGTAGAATCTCCCTCCTAGTAGAGCAAGTGTAGAACCTCCCTCCTAGTAGAGCAGGAGTAGAACCTCCCTCCTAGTAGAGCAGGAGTAGAACCTCCCTCCTAGTAGAGCAGGTGTAGAACCTCCCTCCTAGTAGAGCAGGTGTAGAACCTCCCTCCTAGTAGAGCAGGTGTAGAATCTCCCTCCTAGTAGAGCAGGAGTAGAACCTCCCTCCCTAGTAGAGCAGGTGTAGAATCTCCCTCCTAGTAGAGCAGGAGTAGAACCTCCCTCCTAGTTGAGCAGGTGTAGAACCTCCCTCCTAGTAGAGCAGGAGTAGAACCTCCCTCCTAGTTGAGCAGGAGTAGAACCTCCCTCCCTAGTAGAGCAGGAGTAGAACCTCCCTCCCTAGTAGAGCAGGTGTAGAACCTCCCTCCTAGTAGAGCAGGAGTAGAACCTCCCTCCTAGTTGAGCAGGAGTAGAACCTCCCTCCCTAGTAGAGCAGGTGTAGAACCTCCCTCCCTAGTAGAGCAGGAGTAGAACCTCCCTCCTAGTAGAGCAGGTGTAGAACCTCCCTCCTAGTAGAGCAGGTGTAGAACCTCCCTCCCTAGTAGAGCAGGAGTAGAACCTCCCTCCCTAGTAGAGCAGGAGTAGAACCTCCCTCCTAGTTGAGCAGGTGTAGAACCTCCCTCCCTAGTAGAGCAGGAGTAGAACCTCCCTCCTAGTAGAGCAAGTGTAGAACCTCCCTCCTAGTAGAGCAGGTGTAGAACCTCCCTCCTAGTAGAGCAGGTGTAGAATCTCCCTCCTAGTAGAGCAGGAGTAGAACCTCCCTCCCTAGTAGAGCAGGTGTAGAATCTCCCTCCTAGTAGAGCAGGAGTAGAACCTCCCTCCTGGTAGAGCAGGTGTAGAACCTCCCTCCTAGTTGAGCAGGTGTAGAACCTCCCTCCTAGTAGAGCAGGAGTAGAACCTCCCTCCTAGTTGAGCAGGTGTAGAACCTCCCTCCTAGTAGAGCAGGTGTAGAACCTCCCTCCTAGTAGAGCAGGTGTAGAACCTCCCTCCTAGTTGAGCAGGTGTAGAACCTCCCTCCCTAGTAGAGCAGGTGTAGAACCTCCCTCCCTAGTAGAGCAGGTGTAGAACCTCCCTCCCTAATAGAGCAGGAGTAGAACCTCCCTCCCTAGTAGAGCAGGTGTAGAACCTCCCTCCCTAGTAGAGCAGGAGTAGAACCTCCCTCCTAGTAGAGCAGGTGTAGAACCTCCCTCCTAGTAGAGCAGGTGTAGAACCTCCCTCCCTAGTAGAGCAGGAGTAGAACCTCCCTCCCTAGTAGAGCAGGAGTAGAACCTCCCTCCTAGTTGAGCAGGTGTAGAACCTCCCTCCCTAGTAGAGCAGGAGTAGAACCTCCCTCCTAGTTGAGCAGGTGTAGAACCTCCCTCCTAGTAGAGCAGGTGTAGAACCTCCCTCCCTAGTAGAGCAGGTGTAGAATCTCCCTCCTAGTAGAGCAGGTGTAGAACCTCCCTCCTAGTTGAGCAGGTGTAGAACCTCCCTCCTAGTTGAGCAGGTGTAGAACCTCCCTCCCTAGTAGAGCAGGTGTAGAACCTCCCTCCTAGTTGAGCAGGTGTAGAACCATGGACATCTGCTTTGACTTGCTGGAAGGAGAGAGAGAGACGAAGGACAGGGACAGAGACAAAGATGGAGAAGAGACAGAAAAGAGAGGGACAGAGAGAGAGAGAGAGAAAGAAGGGAGGGGGAGAGAGAGATGACGGGGACGGGGGGAATGTGAACAAGACGGAGGGAGAAAGACTGCTGATGTTATTGCTAGTACTGCTTGTACTAGTACCACAAGTGGTAGTGAGGGTGTCAGAATTCAAGTCAGTAACATACAGCTATGAGACCTGAGGGAGGGCAGAAGGAGAGAGAGGAGCCCAATGCATCATGGGAGATCCCCATCAGCCCTGGCCTATAGCAGCACAGCTAGGGGGCGGAGCTAACCTGAGCCTTCATCTGAGAGTTTTGAGTCTCCTCTTAAACGTAGAGACGGGTCTGAGTCCTGGGCTGAGACCGAGCTGGGCGACCTGCTGGGTTTACTGGTGTAATCATGTTCAGTTTTGTTGACACAGGTTTTAATCTAACGACATGTTTCTCATGGAGATTGTGGTGTTGAACTTTAACATATCATGTGGAGGTGTTTCTAATATTTCCTGGGTTTTGCCATCTTGTAGGGTGAATTGGTGCTGCCCTCCTGTGTGCCTCCTGTGCAGCATTTGCTTGGTGAGAGATTCTTTCTTGTGGTAACTCCACATTCATGGACTGTATTCATGGGACTCACGTCTGTGTCCTAACACTGAGCTGGTCGGGACAGAGGCCGTTCTCTGAGGATTTTTTTTGTCACAAGTAAATGGAAACAATTACATAAAAATAAAACAACAACTCTGCTTTGTGGAACCATTTCATAGTCTTGGCGTGACACGTGAATGACATGCAGCAGTCATGTACTGGTGAGCTCCAGCAACAAGGACTAAAGAAACCTCCGCTTTACTCCTTGAGTTTGTATCAAAACATATGAGACTGTTCACTCGTGAAGATGATCGAGGCATTAATCTTCAGCTCTGTGTTGCAAAGGGATTCGCTCGTCTAGTCGAGTGTATTAGTCTATGGTTTGATTCCCTACAGAGGGACGATGGGAGTGATTGTGACTGATGATTGTGTTAACAGATGCTCCCACAGACAGGGAAGCTGAAGCTGACGCCTCGCAGGAGGTCATCACACATGTCAGCGCCACAGTCAAGGTAATCTTGAGGTCTGCCTCTCAAGTCCTTTGTGGAGGGTAAATCTTTTTTTTTAATGTTTACAGTGCAGATGAAACAAATAAGAAACTTGTGTCTGACAGTTTAGGTGTGTTTTAGTCAAGGATCGGGTCTTTGACAGTCTCTTGTGTTACAGAATGATTCGATGACTGAAGATGACACCTCAGGTTATCTTGAAGATGCACGTTCAGGTTTGTTGGTATAAATACCTCTCAGGTGTACCCCCAGATTTTTGCTTTACATCTATATGCAGATGATATAGTTTCAGATAAACACAGAGCAAATTAAATGTGTACGCCATGTTGGACCCAGTGGTTCGGGAAATAATTTGAAGTGTAAAATGAGTTTCTTCGCAGCTTGTAGAATCAACTTGGGAGCAATGAAACTCTTACCAGTCCTCATCAAGATTTAGTTTTTATTTAGTTTGTTGTTAAAAGATTTGGCCTTTTGTCTTGTAGATCCCACAGAGCTACGCGATGATGGGGAAATGACTGGGACGAGAAGTGATGTCGCCGGCGTGACAGAGGAAGTTGTCGTCATGGTGAGTTTCCACATGTGTGGTATTTGCCTCTTGACTGTTTGCAGACTGAGTTTTGTGTTGCAGTCGCTGCTTGTGGTAAAACACTCACCTGCTTTAAGTTCAAGATGAATGTATGTGTCCACTTTTTGTTTATTTTTTCAGGTTCCTGAGGGTTGTGGTGATGCTGATGTCAGAGTCCACCTTCACACGAATGTCTCTGAAGAATCAGATGATGTAAAACAAATTTTTATCATCGTATGAAGCAGCACTACACAGAAGTGTGTTGTCAGATGTTTTAGTTGTTAAATGGCACAACTCCTTGAATCGTAGGACCCAACTGAGTCTGCGCTGATTTGTCATGAACTTCCTCATGAACAGTTCATTGGTAAGTCATTTTTAAGAGGCAGTTTACACCTGACATTAACCTGAGTCACCTGATCACATTACACCTGGTGTAAGCATCAATGGCCACACTGAGATCTGATCGATGACATCGACTCAGCTCAGACTCCTGCTTTTTACATCAGGAGTGTTTTCCACCGGCACGATCAGCTGCTCTGCATGACCGGTACTGATACAAGATCCTTTCTAGACATCAGTGTCATGGATGACTTCGGTGTTAGCAGGACAACACATAAGTTGCTCTGCTGCCTCACATTGCCTCTGCCACAATGAGGTATTTTTGTTAATTATTTTTAAACACTTCTGGGAAGTTTGTGTCCGTAAATGTTGCTGGAGGACCACGTTGTCACGCGACAAGGAAAAAGAAAAGTAGAGCAGCCACGACAAGTAGAGACCTGAATAAGATGGTCGGTATAATCAATCAATCATGAGTTCACACGGATTTGGTCTTTAATCGCTCTTAGGAGAGAATTGTGAGAATTTCCCAGATTAACCAAATCTGGTGTTGCTCGCTCAAACAGCTCCATCTCACTCATAACGTACAAGAAATATATGGAGAAAGTACCACTAAGTTCTTGAAGGAGGCCTGATGTCTTACCTATCACACACACTTTGATTTGGCAGAACACTTCAATGCCATCATGGACGACTGTGGACACGGCAGCCGGTCACATGGCACTCGTTCATTGGCCAGGGGTTTGAGTTTTTGAGGTGACGTGACAATGTAGGAGGAATGAAACATCTCAGTGGGCTCAAGATGCTGATTTATAGGAACTTGAAAGACAAAATACACTTTTGTGTGAAGCATTGCTTCAAAGGGGTTAGCGATGAGGATGAAGGCTGGCATGCTGTGGTAAACTCTGGATTTTATATGTGACAGTCTGTGCTTGTGTTGTTGTCCAGGAGAGACGCGCTCTCCCACTCGGCCATGTTTCCGTCCACATAGTTGTTGCATGTGGATCGAAGGCTCATATGCATCTCCACTGATGTTCCACATGGTCACAGTGCATCTGTGACCATCTCCAGAGGTGGTTTTGTATCCTCGGTGTGTCTCAGGTGCATGAACACCTTTACTTCCATGTGATCTTGTCCTGTCCAACTGGATCCAATCACCCAGAACACTGTGGACCCACTGTACAATATACACTCCCAGCACATACAGTAGAATGAGTTACAACGGTAACATATCAAAGTTGACGAGCTGTCATGTACATTATTGATGAGGAGGACGGCGGGTTCCTGCTGCAGGGTTTGGAGATGATATGTGTGTGTTTCTTGTCAGCAGCTCCCTCAGCACACCAGATAGAAATGAGAGAAGTTTCTCCACGAGAAGAAGCAGCCGGCACTTCCCCACATGAGAAGGTAGGGAGAACCTGAGTTTGATTCCATGTTGAGGGTTCATGAGCTTCATCAGGAATTGTGACTTTTTTTGTGTGTGACCGAGCTCCTTTGTTGGTCTTCTGGTCTAGAATATCACGATGGCCGAGGAGGAGATGCTGCCTCACCATGGAGACAAACTTCCTGGTTGGTTGTCCCGATTTTCATTCCTTGTGGGGTCTAGTTGAGCCCGTTCAGGTCGCCATGCACCAATGTCGAAATTTTTGGCCAACAAATATTTTAAACAACAATTTAACAGATAACTGAGACTGATTTACTTTTATGTTTTGTTTTCGGTATTTATTCCCCCTTTTTGTGTCCAGGAAAAGATCTGTAAGCAAAATAAGTGAACTGTTTTAAGTCATTCAGCCCTTTATTACACTGTCTGAGAATGAAAACAAATTCAATTATTGAAATCTATCAGAGGAAATTTAAAAGGCTTCCTAACTCTTTTCCAAGTGAAAGAGGTTTGTGTTTGAAAGATAACTTCTTCAAAAGCCCTTTAGCCTGGGGTAGAACAGAGATGCGTCATGGTTTTTGAGTATTTAAATATTTAAAAGTAACAATTATTTGACAATTTGTGACTTGTCTTGATGTCTTGTTTTTGGTGTTGCCAGCACTGCAGCATAGGTGAAGCGTTTGTGATACATTCAGTCTTGCTGTGATTTCCCGAGTGTAGAACAAACAACTCAGTCAGACGAGGAAGGACAGAATCAGTCCCCAGCGCACAAATTAATGAGACACAACAGGTCATTGTGATTAGGAGTGAATGATATTGGATTTATTGCCACTGTCCAGTATGCTGATATAGTGCAACTGGTTGGGCCAGTGCTGACGTAGCTGTTTGTCAGGTCTGAATTAACAAATCATGATGCATACACTCTTATCTTGATTACTGACCAGCAGAAGAAGACAAAATATGATGCACAAAATAATGGTGGTGCGATGCAGGTCATGCAGAACATGTCGTGTTCATTTCATGACTACTTTTCAACAAAAATGTTTAAGATTGCTGTTAAAAAAACAGACTTGATGATGATGATGATGGTCCCCCTGACATAATCAGTCATTTTGTTCTGTTATACAAGTCACAGTCCACATTGGACTAGGGCAGCGGGGCTCTGAGGTAGAGCGGCCATCTAGCAACTGAATCCATGGTGACCATGTCCAAGTACCCTTGAGCAAGATACTGAACACCTACTTGCCCCTGATGATGGCGATCCGTCCGGGGTGAACCCCACGTCTCGCCCAATACTAGCTGGGATAGGCTCCAGTCCCCCCCAGTCCAGACTGGACTTCCTTGTTTCTACGTCAGAGTCCGTAAGGCTGTGAACACACTTAGAGATCTGTTGGTGTCCGATGGGAACGTCTGCGCTCTCTGCTGAGTTAGTGAAGCTTCTACAATTCATTTTCACACAGGTTTTTACTGCAAGTAAGAAGAAGATGCAAACTTCGAATGCTTTGAAATCCGGGTGGTGGTCTTTGTGACACCAAGATGGCCGGCCCAGAAGTTGTCATGAGCCAAAGAAAGCACAGATAGGCAAAATGGTTTGGGCGCTACCACTTGGTGTGTCATGGCCCACTCACTGTCAGTAGCTTTATGTAGGGACCACTCCCGCATGAGCAGTCATTTCTCTACATACCAGGCTACTTCCGTGCTCTTGGCAGACTCCAGAGAAACCGCAGCTTCAAAACACTTTGAAAGTGTGACATCCTCTTTTTGGGCAGTGATGGGATTTTCATGAGTCATGGAAAGGTTACTCTTCTCAACTGGAGTAGACACAGACTGCAAAGATGTGGACTCAAACAGCCCTGGAAAAGGGGTGTCTGAAAGATAAATCTACTTTTGTTTACAGGCCGGGTTTCTGTACACAAAATTCTCTGACAGTATGTTGGGGTGAAAAGGCACTGGATGTTTTAAGACTTCACACGAATGCCCTGCACTAAAATGGTAGAATCCATCAGGGGACAGTAGACAGCACCAGTGACTGTGCAGAGCCAGTGTCCATCAGAACACAGGCTGGATGTGGATCTGACCCATCTCCCAGTAGAGAGATTGACCCGTTCAGTGTGTATGGCATGAAACTGGTGTCACCTGATCTTATTGCGGATGCAGTGTTCGACATGGGCCCAAGTGTTTGAACCAGCGCCATCTCTTTCTTCGAGGTTTTGAAGATTTCCTGCTTGCGTTTCAGCAAAAAACAATTTGTTTGAAGGTGGCCTATTTGTTGACAGTGGTTGTTGCGAGTTTCACGCTCAGAGTTGGAAGCAGAAGAAGACGTGGTCGCAGGTGCTGTAGGCTTACTGGCTGGGTTATAAGGAGGAAGAGCTCCACCAGCAGAACGAGCGACCCCAGAGTTTCGCTTATGTGTCAGAATGAACTGATGAGCAAGTACCGTGGCTTCTGCCAACATTCCTGGCTTGCGCTCATTAGTCAAGTAACCAAGCGTTCAGGCAAGCAGTTTTTCAGCTCCTCAATCAGGATCTACTCAGATAGTTTGAAAAGTATTCACTTTGCTGGATTCACACCAATGCTGAAACTTGCTTCTCTTGCCAAAATTTGACCATAGTTGTGCCAGGCACTTTCTTGGCGGTATGCTGCAAGGACCGACTCGTAAGTATGCAGCACAGCTGCTTTGACCTTCTCGTATGAGTTGCTGTCTTTGACAGACATTGCTCCTAGATCTTTCTGGGCCTTTCCAGTGAGTTTTCTTTGCCAAACAAGGGCCCATACATTTGCAGGCCGATTGTGGGACTTCACAATGTCCTCCAAGGTGTTGAAGTAAGCCTCAACTTCCACCTCCGAGGCACCAAGACAAGATTTTTAGCCACATTAAACTCACTTTTGCAATGAGTATGAGAGTCAGCAGCATGCTTGGCTGCCAACTCCTACTCCAACTTTTTCACCTGAATTTCCTTCTCAACTGATGAGTGAGCTTCTTGTCTCGATCCTCAATCTGCAAGCGAGCCATTTGCAAATCAAACTGGGGCGGAGACTCTGAAGTTCTAATCTTGATAAATTCTACTTTCACCTCTGGGTGCACATGCACCTCCTTCTCCACTTTCTCCTCCTCTAGCTTGGAAGGATAATGAGAGCCACCCCTCCAGAAGCACTCACGTACTTCTGCTCGACTAGTATGGGTATCAACGCAGCCCTGAGCTGGGCCAAAGTATTGGATTTAGACAGTGCAGCAGCAATATCTATCGATTCCTGTTTTTTTTTTTTGCATGTGTCTATCTGCTGTGCCACAGAGAGATTGAAAAGGAGTGCTTCAATGTCAGATGCCTCCATTTTGTCTGTCTGTCGGCCTGCCAGTCCCCTCCACGATACCACAACTACAGCAAAACTTTGACCAGCTAGTACTATGTGTAGCCTGTGCCAACCAATTAACCAAGTCTGGTGCAAAAAAAAAAAAAAAAATGGATCAAGGCTCCCGGACGAGCCCCCATTTAATGTTACGACGCCCCCTTGAGACCGGAGGACTAGAATAATGGAACATTAAATCAACAGTCTGGCAACTGAGGACACACGCACACAAAGCCCTGTTTAAGGTGTGAGCTACTTTTATTTTACACCTTGCAAGAAAGATACGGGTCAACACAGGGGGAACAAGAGGCCAAACAAAGGCACTAAAGATGAACAAAAAAAATGAACCCCCACCACCACGTGGCAGGTGTGCCACCCCTAAACTAAACCAAGAGCTGGTCAACAAAGGTAAGTACAGTAAGGTAAGTCAGTAGTGTAAAGAAGGTAAGTATCAACATAACTGGTAACTGTGGTAAGTATAAACTGATAACTAGAACTAAAACTGGAAGCTTCTGAACACAAACAAACAATACAAACCAAACACAAACCTCCCAGTTGCCTGGCCCTACCACAGCACAGGCTGAAGAGCCAGAGCACAACCACAGGAGGGTTCAAATAGAAGAAGCTACGAGTGCTGATGAGCTGCTGGTTAATTGATGGTGGTGAGGGTTGATGTGGAACAGGTGAGCTCAACAGAAAATAAACGATAGATGGAGAACAGCACAGGGAGCCAGAACAAGTAGACAGAACCCAAAACACATTCAAGACATGGGCCTACACAACAGTCACACAGAACACATACCACTGACGCCGGGCTTGCCTGCTCAGCTCATGCAGTGGCTGATGTCATCTCACTGAGTTCTGCTCCCTCGTGCTGGCAAGCATTCGGTCAAGGGAATGGGAGCCCTCTGCTATTTTTATTGGTTTGTTAAATTAGCAGATTTTGGCAGTTTTCCTGAAACCAGTCATTCGTTTATTAAACCGGTATTGGTAACCTATTGATAACGCACTGCTGATATTGTGCATCCCTAGTCATTGTGCGGATGCCGCCTCATTTGCTTATGCCCGTCAACCACGTGCACATCAGCTGATGGCAACGTGGATGCACCCCCAGTTTCACCCCCCATCTGTGATCATATTGCTTCTGCATGAGTCATGGTCAACTCAAGGTGATGTACCGTGTCTCTTGGTGTTCACAGCGCCGGCGTCTGAGCTGCAAACTTACACAGCCGTCAGTCCAGAAAGGGTAACTGCCATCATTCAGCACTGTCGCAGCCTGACGTTGACCTCACAGCACTCAACGCTCTTTCTTGTTTAGAGAAACCTGGTTGAGGAAGTGACCCGTCTAGTCAAGGACCTGCATTTGTCAGAAAGCTGCCAAGGTAAACGCCACCATGTGCTGGCCGTTCACACTCGGCAGTGTTCATAAAGGGTTTGACTGCACACATGATCGAAACCTCTAACTGATGACGGGCTGCTGGGTTCTTTTGCTGCTTGTTCCTCCAGAGCACGCGAGTGACGCTGGAGGAGAAGATGAGGAGCTGCTGGTGAATTCTCCTCCAGAACCAAACAAGGTAACTGTTAATCAGGTCAAATACTGGACGCTTGTTCTCATATTTAAAAGCTCTAGACCGGCCTGGAGACAATCAAGGATCTGGTGTCTGTCGGTGGTTTGTCAGAGAAACGCAGTGAGAGCTTCTGACAGACAGGGTGCCGACATCGAGCGGCCTGCCGCAGTGCCTGGCAGGCCCCGGTTTGCAGAACAGTGACAAAGAGAAATCCTGATATTTAACACGTTTGGCTCACGCTCAGAGTGATGACTTCTTAAAACAGCCAACTGTGTCCTGATGATTTTCCAGGATTTCAGCAAGGATGCACTGGTGGACCAAACGCCGTCTGATGACAGTTTTGGTGAGTCACACCTCGTAGCTGATTTGGTTCAAGCGATAGTCAACTCTTTGTTTAGGTACCATACAACCCTTCTGAACTGGAAACAGGGAGGTGCTGATGGGAGGCTGCAGACATCAGTCATGGTTCATGTCATTTTCAAGTTAAAGGCTAATTGGAAGCGTTTCCATCAACTGGTTTAGTGGGATTAACGAGGCTGAGCCAGACAACGAATGAGTCGCGGCCTGGCAGGCCCAGGTATGCAAGGCTTCTGTGAGACATTTTCATCTCAGCTCATGTTCGACCATCACCACTGAGTTCCAGATGGCTCGAATGCCCTGTACTGCTGGCTTCCATCAAGAACAAATACTACAAACACTGGAAAACCAGGAGGGAAATCTCTGGTGCTGCTGCCATTTTGGATTGAAACACTGGTGGACGTTTTAGGGGGCGCCATGTTAACACTGGCAGTGAGCCGATATTTGGACCATCACTGGTTAACCTCAGAAAGAAGATTGTATCACTTGTATGCAGTATATTTACGTTGTAGCAAAATTCAAGGCTGACCTGGACATGTTTGTCCTTTCCAGAGGCTCAGCTGCTGAAGATTACTCACCTCTCCCTGGTGGTCAGAGGTGCCTCAGGGATGGATCCTCCTGCTGAGACCAAGCCAGAGGAGTAGAACGGCCCTCTTACAGCGGTGGCAGCAGGACCTCCTGGCCAGACAGGTCATCTTTATTTCTTTGACTTCATAGCTGCATTGATTGTTCCTCAACGCCCAGCTGGTTAAAATCCGAGTTTGTTGTCCAGTTATTTGTGCTTGAGCGCTGTTGTTCAATGCGATGTGTTCTGACAAACTGCCATGTGATCCTTTGGAAAGTTTGACTTCTTTGTTGATTAGAGGACTGTGTGAGACACTTTTTTCTGTTTTCTGTTTTGGAGTTTGGCGTGTGCTTGAAGCCAGATTTATGTTGGCAGGATTAAACTGTTGCAGTTAAATGAAGTTATCGTTTCTTTCCGTCCTTCCTCCATTACTGATCGACCCAAAGTACAAACCCGTCCATACGTATACAAACCAGATTTATTGGATGTGTACACATTCAGGTATTTCAGACAGTCTGTGTATAAAAATGTTACATTGCATTGACCAGGATGAACAGAACTGTGAGTGAAGGCACATTGCTTCTTCATACATGTGGGGAGCTCTTGGTCTCAGATGTCTGTATCCTCTAAGTGCCTCTGAGTTACTGGTGTAATTGCATGATTCTACATTTAGTTATTAAGTAGACTGAAGTACAGGAGGCTTTTATCCACATTCCTGTGTCGACTCGTCATCACACAGCAGTCAGAGAAGCTTGTCGCTTGGCAGGTCATGTCAGACATAGAATAGCGGTATTTCAACACTACAGAGAATGGAGTCATCGGGGGCACCACTTGTCACAGTGGAAAGCTGCTCGTAGGTGTGCAACATTCTGGCCTCATGAAACAATCATTGGTACACTGAGGTTGTCAAGAGAATCATGTCTACTGACGAGGTAGAGATTAACGCTGAGACCTGAATCATAAGGGAACGTGACAACAATGCTTGTTTCTGCTGAGTGAAGCAAAGTATTTTCTCAACAGAATTAATGTTCATTGAGGTGCGCAGCATTTAATAAATCCGTTTGTCATGTTAATGAAGGCCTGAAAAAGAAGGATCTTGAACAGAGAAGGTAACTGTCAACATGCTGAGACATGCTAACGTAACAGTGAGGTTGTCTCAACCGTCCCAGAGGATCTTAAGGATCTAGTAAACTGATGGGCTCTCTACCAACGTTTCTCGTGGAGAATTTTGAACTAAATTCCAAGTCTGCATGAACTGGTTTTTTTCTTCCCGTGGAGAAACATTCCGATACAACCTTAATTTCTATGGGTTCTCTCGTGTGGCAGTTGATCGTTCAGGTGTGGCACAAAAACACAAGATATACCAAACGTCCATCATCCACTTTCAAACACATTTGCATAAATTAGCCTGCAGTACCGTCTTCACATGTTCCATGAGTCTCTGAGGGACTGTTGAGGACGTCCCAGGTATTCCAGCAGTGTGAGAGGCACAGTGCGGCTCAGATTGCAGCCTGAAGAACCGTTACATTCGTTCCTGGAATGAGGTTTTCATCTTCCCCGTCAATCAGGTGGTCCCACCGGTTGAAGTCCTTCTCCAAACCTGCAGAATCACAGACAGCTTGAAGCCCAATTTCAGCAGAGCACAGCGGGTCTATTCAGGAGATGCCAGCACTTGTAATGCTCCTCCTACCAAGATGCTGCTGCAGGAAGGCTAACGTGGCCTTGTTGCAGAGGTCTATGGCCACTTCTGGGTCTATCTCTCCCTTCAGCTTCATCAGCTTGCCAATCCAGTTGCCCGTCAGGAAGGTGAAGTCGGGGAAACTCTGGTGGACTGCACCTCTGAGGGGATCACAAGAAACGATCTGTGTTCTGTCCCAATGGGGTAATTTTGTGTGTGTGTGTGTTCATTCTACTGGAGGTACCTGATGGTGATCATTTTCCTCTGGACGTCAGGACAGAACATCTTCTTCATGTGGCTGATGTTTGCCGCCCACTGAAACTTCTCAGAGTTGATGAAAAAGATGGGCTGTCTCACTCGAGGAAAGATCTCGTCCTCGAGGGGGAACATCCAGGCGTCCAGGGCTACGCCACACCTGTCAGCAAAGAGGAACACTACTCAGGTCCACATCTACGAGGAATATGTGGTTTTTAAATGTTATTAATTACTGGAACAAGCTCAGGTGAGGGGTTAGCTTTCATCCTGAGAACCTTTGTGCGACCTGAACCTTCCACCACGTACTTGAATTTAGGTTCTTTGCACAGCGCTTCGATCACCGTCGCCCCCCCAAAGGAATGTCCCATTACTGCTACTCTGTTCAGATCCATGGAGTTCTGTTGGGCAGGACAGGAGGGACACGTTCACTACCACAAGCTCCCGGGGAGTTGACCTTGCAGACTTGACCTCTGGCTGAATCTGTTCATCTGAGACCTGAGTGATCTGATCGCTAGGGGACTGTTCTGGTGAATCTCATGTCCCTGCGTCGTATGCAAATGAATCACTGTCGTCCACAACGGATTCTCTAATCCTGGATTTTAGTTCCATTCCAGCCCAGGACCAACACATCCCAGTTGCACCTGGTCTGCAATTGTGGATTTTAACTGGGGATGGCCATTTTAGCCGTTAGCACACGAGTCTGCCTGCCCGGCCCTTAACGAGCCCGGATTTTCTGACTCAGTGACGTGTTCCTGGAAGAATGAATTGAATGACACGTGTGGTCAACCTGAAAATATGAACCAGTTAAACTCTTATCTGCTGGACATTCCTAAGTAAACAGCTCATCATGAGTCGTCATGCAGACTTCACCACATCATCCATTTAAACTAATGAGGGGAAAGGTCGGGAAGCCATAATTGAGACGGATCATGGTGTCGAGACCTGGATCCTGACACTAAACCCTTCATCCATGTTCTGTAATAACCCTCAACATGAGAACGTCACCTCCAGCATCTTCCAGTCAAACTGTGTTTGTAGAACATTCTGCACTGGGATTCCAGAGTTGATGTCCGTCAGTCGCCCCAGAGCCAGAACGCATTCATCGGCTCGCTGTTTCACCTGGGAAGGACACGGAAGAGCGACCACGCGTACATATCAAACACTGGCAGGTGGGACACACAGACAGAAGAGACTCAAGGAAGCAGGATGCGTGTGTCACTGCTGCCTGTTGCCACACAGCTTCGGTTCACGTGTTGTGAAATCCTTCACATCACCAGCATCGCCTGTGAGTCACTGAGTTCAGCGCCCAGCTTTGATTTCACTTTGACGTAACACTTCATACTTGCTTATTTCTGACGGGGAACTCGTTCTCTCCCGGCTGCAGCGGCCTGTAGTACATCCACTCCTTGGCCAGCTTGTCAGGACACGAGGCCTTCTCCGCCTCCATCTTCTCCCGAAAAAAGAAGGTAGCCGAGGCGGACAGGTCCCTGCATGAAGAGGATAGAGTCATTCTCCAGATGTGGGGGTGAAGTACAGAACAGGTCACGTGCATGGGTCTGACTCTTGACCCACGTGGAAGCTTTTCCCTAAGTCAGGAACTTAAACCTGAAACGCTACAAGGAAATACTGTGAAATTACAAATACAAAGGGTTTGTTTTTGTGTGCTTCAGTGGCTCAAGTCTGATTTACAGGAAAAAATATCCACAAATATTAAGAAGGAACAGTTTTCTCTTAGATACGGTCTTGACTTGAGCTCCTACTGGCCTCGTCTGCAGGTCCTGTGGAGGCACCAGAATCAGCTGGTTTAACAGGGTGCCACAGTGGGGGAACCTGAGTTCTGATCAGTTTGGGCTCCAGTAGAAGCAACAGAAGACAAGCTAGCACTCATTGGTTTCATTATTTCAACGTGAGCTTGTTTATATGATGACTGACAAAATATTCTCCTGGAACATTTAAGAAGTCCTGGAGATGCCAGGAAAGAAGAGTTTTGCACGTGAGGATTCTACACTTGCTTGCAGTTTGATCGTTAATCTTGTATGAATCTGGCTTTTCTCCCGTTTATTAAAATAGTGCCCATCTCCATTCCACACACATACACACACACACCTGAGCAGCTAATCTGAAGGTTGTAACTCGCTATGGCAGCTCACTGCAGCTGGTAACCAACGCTGTGGCGGAGGAGAGCGTGTTGAAGGTCTGAGTGAGCTCAGGACGCAGCAGCGTTGGCGTCTTCAGCTACGAAGCAGCAGGTGAATTAGCTCAACTCTGCAGCTGTAACCTTTAACCTGCAGCTGAACTTTACAAGAGCGCCACTTGGATCCACACGGGTGACGACCATGTGTGTCCATTCACCTCCATACGGTCCTCTTTGCTCTAGACTGAATAGAAATGTGATGAGCTGGCGGTTCTATTGTCTGCACGCGCTTTTCATCAGACTGCCGCTTATCCATGGAGACCAACCTCTGGTATTGTTTCTCCAGGAAAACACAAATAGAGTTTCCTCCAACTGAAATGTTTGAGCTTTGATTCGTTGTGTTCTGAACGTGATGTGAGTGACGTCTGCTTGGACTGTGGCTCCCAGCTCCCGGCCTGAAGTAATCGATTACCTGTGTTCCACTGAAGCCACGATGAAGCCCCGAGAGGCCAGCTCTGCACAGATGGCTGAGTACAAAGTCCTGGCAAAGACAAAAGGAGACACACAGTGAGTGTGCGCGCGTGCCGTGTAAATACAAAGGCAGTACTAGAACTGTGTGTGGGGGGACACACCTGAAGGCTCCCAGGCCGTGGGAGAAGATCACGATGGGACATTTCCCATTCGACTGAAAGGGAGCATCCAGGAAGGCTGGAATCTTGAAGGAGCCTGAGGGGTGGAGACCAGCAGGGTTAGAGCATCCAGAAGGGTTTTCTAGCTTCACGCCTGCTGCTGGCGTTCGAACGCTCCACCGCCGTGTGAAATACACACGATTACTAGAATTCAGTCAGTTATTCCTACCACAGAGGCCATGATGGCGTTGGCCCTTGAGAACAATGCTGACATATAAACAACAAAAACACGCTGCCACGGAACAACTCAGGTGCTTCAGACCAAAGCTGCCTCGGTTCGTTCACACTTGATGACGCACTTTTCATACAAAGGTAAAACAAAGTGCTTCACATCAGAACCCAAACGCACACATTTCTATATATTTTATTATTTTATATTATATCTCATTCAAACACCATCACTGGTCAGGAAACGAACTGCAGAACAACACCTGACAAACGGGTAGAAAATAAGATGATCAATAAAAATAGATGAGAGCACAAAGTGTTCTCATAAATAGGATGACGTGTAAATGAGCAGGTGGGAACATAGAATAAGAACCAAAGATATGATGATAAAACGGTAAAAGCAAGTTTCTAAACACTCAATAAGATCAACTTCAGTTCAAAGCTAGACTGAAAAGCGAGGTTTCAGTTTGCTTCCAAATCTCTCCACTCCCTGC
This sequence comes from Aulostomus chinensis, assembly GCF_037954235.1. Taxonomy (NCBI): domain Eukaryota; kingdom Metazoa; phylum Chordata; class Actinopteri; order Syngnathiformes; family Aulostomidae; genus Aulostomus; species Aulostomus chinensis. Next base: position 1,396,240 of record NC_141339.1, read on the forward strand.
CGCCCCGGTCTCGGGCTGATCCACCGCCGTGGAGCGCAGTAAACCTGCTTGTTGTCAGACGGCCATCTTCAGCGCTCCGCCAGCAGCACTATTGGGTGTCGGGGGCGATTGCTGCTGAAGGACTCGTACTGAGGGAACAGAGATCCACGTCAGATCACTGCGCCCAGTCAAGAAAGTAGTTCCGGCTACTTTTGACAAAGGTCCGGGAAGGCTTGTGGCCCACTACCATTCACTGTGCTAAGCTAACTAGTGAGAGTCTCAGCGAATGCAGCACGGAGGAGGGAAGGTTCTCTGTCCCTTTAAATCAATAAACACTACGACTGAGTTCTGACCCAGGGCCCAGCCCGCCTCGGACCGGTGATGGAGTGACCTCGGCTGACATCATCACTTGTTCTCCAGTAACCAGCAGGGTTAGCGCTGCTGTGGCGCCGTCTGGCGGCTCTGGGACATTTTCTTACTTTTGGAGTTTGTCTTTGATTTTCATTTGAACATTGACGTTTTCTCAAGTTTGGTTCTGGATTGGCGGGAGGATAGTTGGGCTGATTAGATCGACTTCCATCCGACAGTGGGTGGGGACCAACCCCTATTTTAGAACACAGGAGAGAACCACCCTGCAGTCTAAGAACTCACTGATTTCTCTAAGAACAAATACTCGAGGGAACCAAGCGTTCCTGTAGCCGGATACTTAAAACCACACTTTACTACCAAAGTACTTTCTTATGATATTTCCCTCAAGTACCAAAGTACTTTATGATATTTCCCTCAAGTACCAAAGCACTTTCTTATGATATTTCCCTCAAGTACCAAAGTACTTTCTTATGATATTTCCCTCAAGTACCAAAGTACTTTCTTATGATATTTCCCTCAAGTACCAAAGTACTTTATGATATTTCCCTCAAGTACCAAAGCACTTTCTTATGATATTTCCCTCAAGTACCAAAGTACTTTATGATATTTCCCTCAAGTACCAAAGCACTTTCTTATGATATTTCCCTCAAGTACCAAAGTACTTTCTTATGATATTTCCCTCAAGTACCAAAGTACTTCCTTATGATATTTCCCTCAAGTACCAAAGTACTTCCTTATGATATTTCCCTCAAGTACCAAAGTACTTTATGATATTTCCCTCAAGTACCAAAGTACTTTCTTATGATATTTCCCTCAAGTACCAAAGTACTTTCTTATGATATTTCCCTCAAGTACCAAAGTACTTCCTTATGATATTTCCCTCAAGTACCAAAGTACTTTCTTATGATATTTCCCTCAAGTACCAAAGTACTTCCGTGAGTGTTTCTAAAAAGTTCTTTTAAAGGAGAACCGTGCCAGCCTCTTCAAGACCTCCTCTGCTGGACTCCAGTGGATGAACGAGGAGGAGAGACTGAAGCCCTTTAATTACACGCATCTGTCTGATTGGAGTTGGTAGATTTGTTCTGTTAATTCCTCCCCTCTGATTCTGTTTGATCTGCAGAGGCCAGTTCGACTCCTACAGAAGTTAATAGATTGATGTGAGTGAAGTGTAACCACGGTAACTGAGGCGCTCATGTGCTGTGCAATGGCAGAAACGAGCTTAGAGGATTTCAGAAACTCTCCTGAGTGACGTCCACCACCGACGAAAGGTTTGCCCCGAGGTCCATCATCCTACCCTGGTGTTCAAGTGCTGTGAGAGAGCATTTACCAAAGAGGTGGTTGAATATTCTTTCACTGAGGGTCCGGTTGATCTTCATGAAGTCAGCCAGACCATTAAAGTACTCTCTGCACGGAACCCAGTCGGGTTTCTCTGCTTGTTCGGTCTCCTGGCAGGGATAGTAGAGGCGGAAGAAGCTGCCCTGTTGGTTCAGTTCAACAGTCGGTTATTTACTGTTCCTCTAAGCCCAGACTCACTCACGGTCCGGCCCACTGTACCCGAGGATTTCCCTCCTCACCTGCACAGTGTGATCCATCATCAGGTCGGTGCATCCCACAGCGCTGGAGCCCTTGGCAGGAGGGATACCCAGGTTGTTACTGCAGGTGTTTCCCATGGCGAAGAAGCCCAGCTGGTACCTCCTCTGATCTGGGGAGTAAAGACATGGACACTTAGAACAAATTAGGTTTGGTTTAATAGCTCCTTCACATCCGAAGCATCAGAAACAAGGATAGAACAATGAGCACAAATACAACAGCATGGACAAAGAAAGACCAGCAAACTAACATTGAAGTTAAAAAAAAGAAAAACGTTATTTTGTTGGAGCGATGACCGGGATTGTGATGGTTAAAACTCAACTTCTTCACTATTCCAAAGGTTTTTAATGGCAGCAGACAGAGAGGCTGAAGTGTGGCCGAGCTCGAGCGACTTCATGTCGAATAGGAGCGTTGGTTGTTGTTCTCCAGGACGGCTCGGACTGCTGGTGACGGCAGTCTGAACGAGTTGAGGTGTAACTTTTCAAACCTACCTGTCCTCGTCCACCCGTAAATCTTCTTGACTAACAACTGGACAAATCCTCCATGAGAAAACATAAGAGCTCCGTCGTTACTCCAGCGGGCGAGCCTCCTTCAGCTGTAGCCACCAAAATGTACGGAAAACACACAGGAACGAGTGTTGTAAAAGGATTCGGACGGTGTGCCGGAGGTAAAGAGCTACACTGCCAGACAAAGCTGACGGTTGTGTAACATGACAACTTGTTTGCCGTCTCGACTTCTTGTAGCGGCTGGTGTGAGTCACCGTTTGACCGCTCGCTGTGCGATCAGGAAAGTGCTAGCTAGTTAGCCAGCTAGCTAGGTGGCTAGTTAGCCTATGGCACAGGAGCAGCTCGCGGAGGGTGGAGAGTCACTCGACTGTAAGACTACGTCATGTTTGTATCGGTCACATACACACAGAATCACCAGCGCACAGCATTGATCGTTACATTTTCAGTTTAGATAGCTTGACATTTTGCTACCAGGAAAATACGTCCAGGCATGCGTGCTGCGACGACTCTGATTGGCTAGCAGGTCATGTGACGACGACAATCGCTGTGACGAGAGGCCTCAGACAGTTGTGTTCCGGAGGGAAGCAGAAAAATGTGTCTGTTACTGGCTCCAATGAACTAAAATAACACACGGTCTTGCTGTGTCATGTACCTGCTTATTTGAGAATTTACCTTCAAGCAGAGGACCAAAAACTTTTGTATATACACGTATATACTTGTATACACCTATATGTACATACATGTATGTACATACATGTATGTACATATATGTGTATATATACACCCACACACAGAGTTTTGCACATACATATGAATGTAAAATACAGAGCAGATCATGGAACTCCTCGGTGCAGCGTTGTGACCTACGATGTGTTGGCTTTGTGATGCAGGTGGTAGAGCAGAGGTCACTCACCTGGGGATTGAAGTTCCTGTAGAGAGGAGAGAGGCTGTGGTGTTGAAGGTCTACATGCAGCAGGTGCTAAGATGAGGGAGCCCTCAGAGCAGCACTTCTCACTTTCTGGGAGTTTCATTTCAAATTCAAGGACCTTTATCAGTGTGTGAACAACACAGGATCAACATAAACGTGAATAAGAATGTGTTGAAAGATAAATGCGTAGAAATAAAGAGATCCTGGGTTCATGAGTAAGGCAACTGATGGTTATCTCTCTTGCTTTATCAGACGCGTGACTACTTTTGAGGGTCGAGTGTAAGGAGAAGATGCAACTGACTCGGATATAAACAGGTGGTGAGAGTTACTCCTGTGAGCTGCCTCAGACAAGGCTGACGAAGTAGGAAACTAAGGATGCCCTGGAGACACAACCCCTCCCACCACGCGTGTTGATGGCGTGGAGGCCTGATGAGATCAGAGCTGTTCTCTGACCTGAGAACTTCCAGGTGACAGTGAGGATCCTTCAGTCCAGCAGACAGCAGCTCCACTCCTGAATCCTCCAGCAGGTTCAGGCTCAGGTCCAGTTGTCTGAGACTGGAGGACTGAGAGCTGAGAACTGAAGACAGAACTGCACAGCTTCTCTTTGAGAGCTGACAGTCCACCAGCCTGAAGGAGAAATGGACACATTTGAAAACATGGTGTCAAGACTCAACTAATCAATGATGACATCTGTTCTCATGTTCTGGTTCATGATCAGGTGTTTCACAGCATCAAAGCCATACTTCAAGTATGCATAAATACGTATAATAAACGGACCAAGGGGCAGTGCTTGGGTCTCATCAGAGGAAAACAGAGAGGAGGAAATCCCTAAAGACGCTTGTCTCCCCTCTGTAGAGGCATTCTGTGTCAGGTGGTAAACGGCACAACTTTAATGAAAAACCTAAAGCTGCACTGTTCCATGGTTAAAAAAAATCAACCTAAAAGGCTTTTGTTGTCATCACATGGCCAGTCAGATAAAATCAGTGACACAAATGTGGCGAGCTGTTTCCTGTGATCATGTACTCAAGAAATTTCAATTAATGTCAATAAATTTCAATAAATGAATGCATCATTTTATTGTGTTTTGGAGAATGGCTAGCTTGTAAAAAGCCTCATGTTCTTTTTTGGTAAAGCAGAATATGAATTTATGACTTAAATGATTAGGTCAAGTTTATAAACGTGATAAAATAAATTATTTGTTCAATACAATCCATCTTCACACATCAGGCCCAGCAAGGTGCTTGCAGACGCGGGCTGCCGCCAGGAGGAGGACCGCGGTGGCACTCCTGCACGGTAGGTGGCGCTGTGTCCCCTCCATCTCCTCTTAGGAATCGCCAAACGGAAGAAGAAAACTGGCAGGATGATGTGTTAGCGAACACCCCCACCCCATAACCTAATTTATCAGCTATTGTTTGTGTTTAAGATGAAGTTGGTAAGTAAGCTGGTTGTTCCTACAATTAACGTGCAGGCAGTAAAGTTTCTGGGGACAGAAGCGTGTGTAGAGCCGTCCGTCACCGCTAACGATAGCTAGCTCTGTTAGCTTAGTCTGGACACTGATGGGACGTCTGTTAGCGGTGCAGTCTTCTCTGAGCAGTGAGGCTACATCGATCACATTGCATGTAACTCAGCAACTATGGAGTCCCCTGTCCACTCTGAGTCTGCGCCTTTGGTGGCTGACACCGTCTCTCACAGATGTCTCCGTGTCTCTGTCAGTATTGCCTGTCCGGTCATCCTACGCTGCCTTGCAATGTTCTCAAGTTTAAGTCCACCACGATCATGCTGGACTGTGGACTGGACACCACCTCTGTCCTCCACTTCTTACCGCTGCCGCTGGTGCACAGGTCAGTGACTGCGTTCATCACTCACTCACTCACTCACTCACTCACTCATTCATTCATTCATTCACTCACTCGCTCTGAATCATGGAGTTCTCTTTGTCGTTGTCCCCTGCAGTCCGAGGCTCTCCAAGCTTCCTGGCTGGGTCTCCAAAGACGGAACGTTAAATTTGGAAAAGGTTTGAGAAACATGTTCATATTCCCTCTGTGAGATCAGCCCACCCCGTATGTTCAGTGTTTCCAGGCATTTCATGACATCAGATGCTGTTGTTACTCTTCTTCTTCTTCTTCTTGGCTCTTCTTATGGCTGCCTCCGCTGACCTCTGACCTCCAGTGTTTTATAACGCCAGACGCCTCACGGTTTTGTAGCTGTTTCTTATGTCACACTTGTGTTTTTAGTGTAATTTGTTTTTTTTTTGCACAGTGAAAAAGTGTTTTGAGGGTTGTTGGTGCTTCTGTGTTATTGTCGGTATACCAGCTGCTGATTCCAGGTGACTTCTCCATGTGGGGTGAAAGCAGCCTCTGGAGGCTTCATTAACGGAGCTGTTTTATTATCTCTTGATGAGCTGGAATGTCTGTTTTTAGTTTGATTCCCATATTGAGTCCTGATCAGATTTTTATTGATTAAAAGAGCATTTTATCGGCTACTGTGAGCCCAGTGTCAGCACACAGTAGGTGTGGTTCGCATGCCTGCTTGTCTGCTCCTCTTCAGCAGCAGAGACGCATCATCAGTTTGCAGTGAGCAACAGTCACAAAAACACGCCAGCGCTGACAAAAGCAATTTAGAAGCTTGACGTCATGCAATGTTTATCAGCTGAGTCATGATGGCGGTACTCTCAGGATTCCAGCTCTCGATTCATTTCCCTGCAACACATCTCGTGATAAAAGACGACACAAACCAACTCTCTGTCTCTCCAGGAGCTGAAGGATTGTGCAGGAAGAGTGTTTGTGGACTCACAGCCGGAGTTCTGTCTCCCTGAGGTAGTAACGCACACTGTACCTTTTGAAAATGGCAGCATTTGGTTTGTGGCCATTAGAGCAGCGACAATAAATCCCATAGTCAATCAAAAGAAAGCGATTTGGCAATCACTCAGCTGTTAGAGTTTGACGATCCCAGACTCCAAAATATCAGGATTTTCTGCTTTCTTCATCATTAATGACATCAAATCTCGTGGTTCTGAGTGTCGGGTGGGCAGCACAGATGCTGATGAGCATTTCAAACCTCTGTGACCTTCTAAAGTCTCTAAGTCATTGATTCAACGTGAAAATACTCATCATTCTCAGCTGTTTTGGCTACGTCGGTCCTCTCATCACTGTTAGTGATGACAGATACTTCCACAATCTGTACTGAAAACATTATGAAGTCAGAATGGGTTGCTGAGAATGCCGGCATCACGTTCACCACAGAGAGAACTGCTGGATCTGTCCACCATCGATGTCGTCCTGATCTCCAACTACCACTGCATGATGGCGCTGCCCTACATCACGGAGCACACTGGCTTCACCGGGACGGTGTACGCCACAGAGCCCACCCTGCAGATCGGCAGGTGAGCAGACATGGGGACCACCCTTCCACCCCTTAGAGAAGGATCGCCATGACGTTTTAACTCTGTACGTCCCCTCTTGGTTGTGCCTGAACCTCGGACACAGATCCTCTTCCTCTCTGTCCTCAGGCTGCTGATGGAGGAGCTGGTGAACTTCATGGAGAGAGTTCCTAAAGCCCAATCTGCCACTTGCTGGAAGAATAAGGAAATACAAAGGTGCGCACGCTCTTCTAGACAGAATGAATGATAGGAGGGGCCAAGTACAAGTAGTCTGGCTTGTTTAGGACAACATCTGTCTTTGTAAAATCTAGAGATTATTTGATTCCGTCTGCGTTCTGCCTGTTGGTTCTGATTCACTTCCAACCGTGAAGTGCTGCTGTCTTTCTTGCTGTTCTTTGTGTTCAGTCTGATTGAATAAGTCAGTGTGTCATGTCAGGATGCTCCCGGGACCCCTGAAGGATGCCGGGGACGTGTGGACGTGGAAGCGATGCTACGGTATGCAGGAGGTCAACTCTGCCCTCAGTCGAGTGCAGCTTGTGGGTTATTCACAGAAAGTGGTAAGAACTTCTTCTGTCAGTGATGCAAGTCTTCCTTTCAACAGTGTCTCCACCCAGTTTGTTATGTAGAAAAGGATATTTGAAAAGAAGTCTGGAGAGAATTGGTGTAATTTTCTAAGAGATCATGAAACCTCACCATTAACAGAAAGAACTTGTTATTTTAATTTTCCCTGCCACGTGATGTCAGTGTTTATCTCAGATCAATGGTGTGTTGTTGGTTCAAGTAGCTGCGACTGTATTTTCCCGCAGGAGTTGTTTGGAGCTGTTCAGATCTCCCCGTTAAGCTCTGGTTACTCGCTCGGGAGCTCCAACTGGATCATCCAGTCTCATCACGAGAAAGTGTCGTATGTGTCAGGCTCGTCCCTCCTCACCACGCACCCTCAGGTAGGCTTCCCGGTGGGACTCTGAGCTGCTGGCTCGTGTTTGGGCTTCCACGCTGTTGAGTTTCTGGAGGAAATGGAGTCTCCAGCACACAGACTTCCAGAGTGGCTGATGTTGTTTGAGTGTTCCATGATGTTACGCCAGTCTGATGTCCTGAATGGTCTACATAGTGCAGGAGGTCCCCCACTTTCTCCCTTCAAGGACCAAAGCTGGAACTTCATGTGGGGCTGTGGGCCAGAACCAAACACAGGGTGCTGTTCAAATGCTCTTCATCTGTCCCCCACTGTCTTCACCGCTCCGTCCTTCCCCTTGAGCCCCACGAGTGTCCTGTGCTGTCACTTGATCTTAAAAAAGATGAAACATTCTACATATTTTTACGTCACAAAATCAAACAGAATAAACAAGGATATCCAATTCATTTATTTATTTTTTTACATCTGCTGAGCCAAATTTGGCCCACGGACCCCATGTTGGACAGCCCATCATGCAGCGTACTCATTAGGGTCTCGTCTTTATCTGTGTGCTGAGGAGTTCCACAGAGACGCTCAGTAGGACGCTTGGCGTTCTCCAGCTGACGCTGACATCATACCTCAGACACGAGCAGCTGCTCTGCAGGAACATTGATGGTTTTAAGTGCAGGATCAATGACACATCTTTGATTTATTGGGTTTATGTGTAATGGGGGGGGGGGGCACAGTGTTCCAGTTTCTGTGTGCCTGATGACATCAGAAGTGTTTGGATGTGAAAACACTGACATGCTGGTGTTAAAAACTGTCTCTCAGTCTCTCCCGCTCTGCCACCTTTCTCATCCTCTCGTCCTCCAGCCGATGGACCAGAGCTCTCTGAAGAACAGCGATGTTCTGATCCTGACGGGCCTCACCCAGATGCCCACCGCCAACCCAGATGGCATGCTGGGAGAATTCTGCAGCAACCTGGGTGGGTTGACTCCAGCCCGTCAGCGAGGCTCGACCCTCATCGTGTTCTGAAAGTCTCCGTGTTTTCCGTGTTTCTGCAGCCATGACGATTCGCGCAGGCGGGAATGTGCTGGTGCCGTGCTACTCGTCAGGGGTGATCTACGACTTGCTGGAGTGCCTGTACCAGTTCATCGAGAGCGCCAACCTGGGGACCACGCCCTTCTACTTCATCTCACCTGTGGCCAACAGCTCCCTAGAGTTCTCCCAGATCTTTGCTGAATGGTGAGCAGCCGTTGAGAAAGGAAAATAACAGGTTTGATGGAGGATCAGACAAAAGGTTGAAACATGATGAGCAAATGTCACATGTCTTATGTGACTTTTATGGTTGTAACGGAGCACTTTCAGAAACATGCATCGTCGTTTCTGTGACCTGGTAACAGAGCAGCAGCGCCTGAACCACCAGCTGCTGGTCCTAACTCTGTCAACGCGCTCATCCTGTTTCTGCCATGTTTGTCTGACCAATTCTCTCCCAAAATGTGGCAAATAGATGATTTTTGGACTTGAGGTAATGTTTGGGAAATACAGAAAAAAATATCCGATTTTCAAATGGTTACGTGTGTTTTTCGGTATTTCCAGAATCCAAGTTTTCTGTCATTCCAGGCTTTGTCACAACAAGCAGTCAAAGGTGTATCTACCTGAGCCTCCATTCCCCCACGCCGAGGTGAGACCCGCACATCCTCGCCTCCTCTCTGTTCTCCAGAGATGCTGCACAGCAGGAAATCGGGAATTTGTTCTCAAACTGGCAGATGGCGATCATTTAGTAGGGTCGCCACGGTAACCGGATAGTCCATGTAGCAACATCATGTGTTCCTGTTTCAGCTGATCCAGACCAACAAGTTGAAGCACTACCCCAGCATCCACGGGGACTTCAGCAGCGAGTTCCGCCAGCCGTGTGTGGTGTTCACCGGCCACCCGTCTCTGCGCTTCGGAGACGTGGTTCACTTCATGGAGCTGTGGGGCAAATCCAGCCTCAACACCATCATCTTTACTGGTGAGGGGTGGAGCCTGTTAAACCCCACCTGAGGCCTGATGGGAAACTAAGCCATCCTGTTGTTGTGTTCTTCACCCCACCAGAACCAGACTTCTCCTATCTGGACGCTCTGGCTCCCTACCAGCCGCTGGCTATGAAGTGTGTTTACTGTCCCATCGACACGCGGCTCAACTTCCACCAGGTGTCAAAGCTGCTGAAGGAAGTCCAGGTACCATAACCCTTGACCTTGTAGTCTAAAGAAAGAACAAGCCTGATGCTCTCCTACTGTAATTTTGTAGTCACACTGTACCTGCAGGCGTGTGACCCCAGTGCTGCCCCGCTCTGGGGAAGCAGAATCAGCCTGACGCAGCACCTTCAGCCTATGAGGCTCACTGACGTTGACCCGTGTCTCCTCTCCTGCAGCCCCTCCATGTGGTGTGTCCAGAGCAGTACACGCAGCCGCCGCTGACCCAGTCCCACCGCTCAGATCTGATGCTGGAGCTGCAGCCCCCTCCCATGCCCTACAGGCGCTGCTCCGTACTCAACCTGCCCTTCAGACGCCGCTACGAACGGGTCTACATCCTGCCAGAGGTGAGGCGCCACAGCAGCTGGAAGTCTTTCAGGTGTGAAATAAATCAGGCCTGAAGGAAGCCGGCAGTGAGAATCAGAGACGGTGACACATGGTGCTGAGCGATATGGTGGAGAAATTAGCATCATGTGCCCTTTCTGTTGCTAGCTGGCCAACTCCCTGGTGCCCTCGGAACTCAAACCCGGCGTCTCCGTGGCAACCGTGTCGGCCGTGCTGCACTCCAAAGACAACAAACACACGCTTCAGGTGCGTCAGTACAGACATCCACAACACGAGGTCAGAAGCACCACAAACCAATCACTGACTGTCTTTGTTTCCAGTCGGTGCCTAAACCGCCTCCAGCACCTCCCAGCAAGAAGAGGAAGCGGGTGATGGAGGAACCCCCGGTGTTGCCGGCCCCTAAACCCCTGCTGAGTGGAGCTGTGCCCTTGGAGGCTTTCCTCACCACGCTGCAGAAGGTCAGCACCGCAGTTTGTGGTCTGAAGTGCCACTCCCAGGCTAAGATTCCCACTGTTTTCCTGCCTGACGGCTGCGTGAGGACGTCAGGAAAGGGCTGACGTGTGCGTGTCTCATCCTGCAGCACGGCATCACTGAGGTGAAAGTGGAGGAGACGGCGGACGGACACATTCTGCACCTGCAGGCAGAGGACACTCTGATCCAGCTGGAGGAGGACGGGACCCACATCGTCTGTGACAACAACGAGCCGCTGCGCACCACGCTGAGGGACCTGGTGCTGCGCTTCCTGCAGAAGCTCTGACCCCCGCCCCGCATCCTCACAGGTCTCCCACTATCAGCACCAACACTGTACATTTATAGCAGCTTTGCTCTGTTCTGTTTTGTAAAATAGTTTTATATTAAAAGACTTCAACGTATTTGGAAGTCTTTATTTGATCGTGACATCGATAGAGAAAACTGAACACATTTAAGTGGAAAAACAAACCAGGTGTGAATCTGAGTTTACGACCCTTCAACACGAGGTCTATCCTGACCTGTGAGAACACTGGGATCACCCTGGTAGGTTCTGTTCAGGACCGTTCAGGTGCTCACGTTGTTCTAGCACCCTCAGACATTTGCACCAAGGGTAAACGGTTCCCCCGTGTTTGCCTCTGGCAGTCAGCAGTGAGGCTCCAGCAGGGACCAGGGTTGGTGCCACAGCTGCTACAAGTGTGCATGGAAAGAGCAGACAAACACATCAGGCCAGATGTCTGTCAAAATATTTAATTGGTACAGGGTTCACATGCAGCTAAAATATACTTCATTCTAGAATATCTTACAGTGTACTACGTGACCATCGCTGCAGACCACAAACACAGATGACAAATGGCAGCGATTCTTAGGCTCAGTGAGAAAATAAAGAGAAATCAACACCTTCCCCCTCCACTGACAGACCTGCTGTCCATCAGGAGCTACCAGGGCGTATTTGTTACGTTTCAGCGGATTTTCACAATAAAACAGAGGGAGCACGTGTTGGGTGGTTCAGGGCAGAACCGGAACCTGTCAGACGCTGCTGTTGGGTCCTAACTGGCGGCGCGTGAGTGTAACATGGTTTGCAGAAGTCTCGCCAAACAAGATCGGCTTAATTTAATACATAACATTTTCACGCCAGGACTCTCCCTTCGAGGGCCAGGGGTGTGAGGACATCGAAGTGACTCAGCAATAAAACAAAGATGGAAAAGTGTTGCTGCGGCCTGGACCTGAGCGCAGGTGGCTGGGGGAGGGGCTAAAAACAGGAGCAGCTTTGGTGAACTGAAGCGTGGCTGCTAACATCAGGGAGACTTCAGTCGTTGCTCTCATGCTAACCCAGCCTGGAACCATGAACGCATCCGACCCAGAAATGTGGCTCCTAGTTTGAATGTTAATTTGGTAAAACGCTTGCGTGTCCTCGCCGTTCTGGTTTAGTTTGGTCAAGAGACGATGCGCTTTGCTAGCTGGTCGGCTTCATACCTTCGTCTAATGAGCGACTGCTACTGGACAGATCTGAGAGCGCAAATCTCCGCCCTCTTCAGTAAGCGTGTGGTGAGTTAGACGCAGCAGATCCAGGTCAGGGGGGGCGGTGGTCGGCTCCGCCCAGGTCTGTGGTGATCATCGTGTCCTCTGTTTCGTTTAAAAGTGTCACTTGGATTCTTTCTCAACGTCCAGCAGCGCCGAGTTGATGCCAAGCTTCTTCAGTTCCTCCACCAGATCTCCGTTCTGGTGCATCTGCAGCAGGATGTCGCACCCCCCCACGAACTCGCCGTTGAAGTAGACCTGAGGGATCGTCGGCCAGTTGGAGAAGTCCTTGACTCCTGAAAAGGGAAGAAGACGGGAATTAAAACCAGAACACTCCGCCTTTCTGGCTATAGTCTGATACCCGCACGCAGCCCTTCCAGGACTGTTCCAGCACTTTCCATGGAACTGAATCCACGTGTGAATGAGAACCAGAATAGATTTCCCTGTAAATCCGGTTCTCTTTCCCACCTAAATATCCAGGAAGAAGAGTTGGGAGGACCGATGAGAACAGGATCGTTACTGCGCGTGTGAACAGGGAAAGTAAGACGTGGGTCCACCGTTTCAGTTGAGCTCATCCTTGTTCTAAAATAGCGACCACCAGCTGTTCTCCAGGATGTGGTCCGTGGTCGAGGGCCAGAAATACTATCAGCTATGAGCTGTGGCCAATTCTTCAAAGGGGCGGAGCTAATGTGCCGCAGACACACACCTGAGATCATCACACCAAAATTCAGGTGAAGCACTTCAGCAGGAAGCACAGGTGTGTGCAGCTCCGCCTCCTGCCCTGTAGTGTCTTTTCACAGATGGTTGATTGACAGATACAAGAGGTGAACAGTGGACGAGGAGGACTTAAAACACCCGTCAGGCTTTGCTTCCCTTGTGTAAGAATAAACAACCTCAGTGTGCCAGAACAAATGTGAGTGAGCGCCAGAAACCTGGACACACACACACACACACACACCCTCACCGGTCCAGCATCAGTCACATTCATCCGGGAGGAACTTCAACAGTTACCGAGCCCCAGCGACCTGTTTACCGAGCTGACGATGACTCACATGCTGACGTCACGAGTGTCCGCTGACTACATGTCATAACAGTCCTGATGCAACGATACAAAACATTTCCTTCTTCCTCCGCGCGTCTTGCTTCTACCGGCACGGCGACACCACTGCTGGAAGCCCCGGCTCTTCCCTTCTAACGGCCCGCCGCGGAGCCGCACCCTGAGCGCCTGCAAGCCGCTGATAAACTCGCAGGGACGATAAGTCGCATTCGGGGGAGTCCCGGTCCCCGCAGAAGTAAAAATACATAAACTTCATATATTACGTGGTACTGTCAGAGCTCGAAAGCACTTGTGGCTAGCTCGGTACCAGTCGGTTTCCCGATGCTGACCTTGTCTGAGCTCCTGGTCCTCTAGCACGTTGTAGGCGGCGTAGTCGTCCACTCCGTGCATCCGGAGGATCTGGACCACCGCGTTACTGAAGCCGCACATGGGCTGCGCCGGCGTCCCCTTCATGAAGACCACCACTTTGTCCTTCTTCACCATGTCGCCAAGGTCCTTCTGGGGGCCCGCCGCCGCGCACAGGAGCCGGGCCGAGGCCGTCGTCCACGGACGTGCCGCGGCTCCCCGGGGCAGGAAGAACCGCAGTCCCCGGGCGGTGTAGCTGATGACGCTGGTCATGGTCTCAAGAGGGTTCTGGTCTAGAACGTCGAGGGAACCTCACGGGAAACGAACTGCTAAGTTTCAACTGTTTGACCGGAATCGACGAACACACGTAACGCCGGGAGGAAGGGGCGGGGCTTGGACGGCCATTGGACCGCCGCTCTAAACGAACTACCCTCTGATTGGCTGTCTGACGGAAAAGTCACGTTGTTTGCGTCAGTTACTCAAGAAAAGACCCTGTCCCCATTTATGGTATTATTTATATTTTGGTATTAGAAAACAAACAAACAAACAAAACAGGGCGTGGCCAGAGGAGACACTGCCTCTGTAAAGGCGTTGAGTTCTACTGGATAAAGATGTGAAATATCCAAGTGGAAGATGTGTAAGTGAAAAATAGAAACTGCCGAACAAAAATAGTGCTAAGGTTACAGAAGAAGTTCCAGCCAAAATTCATCTCAAGTAAAAGTATTTGATGTGGAGTAAACTTTATGTGTCACACTCAGAAGTGTCCACTCTCCATGTTTGTCCAGCCTGACTCAGACCTCTACTGGCAAGCCGTCAACGACCGCCACCTCTTTTCTTCAATTAACTTTTAACTGATGAGTTTGCAAATGTGGCGAGCATAAATACCGCCGAAGAGGATCGTAACACGTGAATACCGAAGTACAGTAGTGAGTAAAACTCCAAATATTCATGTTAATATCAATATTAGTATGAATAGTGACATTTAATGCTACAAAACAGCACAGTAGGTGGCGGGAATTTGCCTTGGCGCTCGACAACCACTATAAAAAAGGAAGGGAAGAAGAACACTTCCGGTGTGAACACACCGAAGAAGAAGACAAAGCTGTGAAAAATGGCGGCGCACGCAGAGAAGAACAACAAGGCGCCCAAAGTAGGAGCGAAGGAGGGTCAACCGTTAATAATCGCTAAAAGTGCGGCGGAGGAACAGCGGCTGAAGCTGGAGCGGCTGATGCGGAACCCGGAGAAACCTGCTCCCATCCCGGACCGGCAGAAGGAGTGGAACCCGCGGGCCCCGCCGGAGTTCGTCAGGGATGTGATGGGCTCCAGCGCCGGTGCAGGGAGCGGGGAGTTCCACGTTTATCGCCACCTACGACGCAGAGAGTACCAGAGACAAGACTTCCTGGACAAGTTGTCCGAGAAGCAGAAAAAAGAGCAGGAATATCTGGACAAAGTGGAGCAAAACAAACTAGAGGCGGAGGAGAGGACGACCAGGCGGCGGAGGAAGCGGGACAAGCTGAAGCAGAAGAAGCTGATGGCTAAGAAAGCTAAGCTAGAGGCTAAAAACAAGAAGGACGGTGACGCCGAGCATAGCTCAGCTAGCAGCGAGGAGGAGGAGGAGGAGGAGGAGAGGGAGGCCGATGATGACGCCGAGGCTCCCAGCTTCATCATGGGGCGGAAGTAGCTCGGGTCCCGGGCGGTGACTGGTTCTGATGGTCCTGGTCGGACCCAGCAGAGAAGGGACGTGTCCTCATGTTGTTGTTGTTGTTCCTGCTGCCTCTGTGCTGTTGAGGGCTTGAATGGTTTTGGACTGTTTGAATTGTTTGTATGCACCTTTATACATATCTTAATTAAAAAACCAAACTAGACTATTCGGAGCCACTGAAGTGTTTCAGTCGTGCAAACTCTCCTTTCTGCTCTTGTGACTGTGCGTGGTGATGTCAGTCCGTGCAGCCTCGTGACGTCTCCCCGTGCACAGACTGTTGCTCGAGGGTTCCACGAGGCTGCAGACAGCAACTCAAAGAATGACAAGGCGGGACTCCTGGAGGCTCAGGAGCTTCACGTGCGATGTTCCTTGGACACAATCCTGCTTTCCACGGTGGTGACGGCCTTCTGTAGACGTCACCGTTCTTGAAGCAGGTAGAGTGAAATCCGGCAGCCAGATATTGTCTGAAACAGGGGAAGCACTTCCTGTCAGACACTGTCAGCTGCCACACCTGACAAGCTTGAGTTAATGTTCTCAGCTCAGTACACAACCGTGAGCACTTAGAACCCCCTGAAACCGCAGCAGGAGGCTTCACCCGCCGCGCCGTTAAACACGAGTTCCCTGCTGTGGTTCTTGGTCCAGGCCGAGCTGCACTGCAGGGTTAGAACTACCATCTGACCACTGGAGCGTATTCAGCCTTGGATTTGATCACCTGTCAAACCATCTTACAGGCTCGAGGTCCAAGACAAATGACCCAACACATCACAACCAAAAAAGCACATGAAAGCGCGATAAAAGACTAGAAGAAATACAGAAACGCACAACCCAGTCATCTAAAAGGAACTTGAGCCCAGCCGGCCTTGTAGCAGCGTCTCCACAACGTGCAAGCACCGCCGCTGCCCGTGGGATTTATACTCAACCATTAACGACTGAAATGTAGAGTAAATCTAATTCCTGCTCAATTTTCTCATGAATTATTGGCAGAGGGTTTGATTGATACAATTGGACAGATAGGCTCCCTTCCTGGTCAAGTAGATGATGTCACGTGTCCAGGGAGGGGCCAGCAGGGCTGACTAGTTCTGACTCATGACGATGACCCTGATGTCCTGGTGGGACTGCGGCTGCTGCTGGTTTTCATTAATCCATTCATTTCCCAATAACTTCATGAATCATTTAGTCTGTGACTATCAGGAAGTGCCCATCGCTGTTTCCTCCAGTTCATCACATGAATGTGAACCAGCAGGATTTCTTGAGATGAAGGCTCTCAGGCTGAGTGAACGGCATGTCAGGATCTGTTCTGGCCCCAGCAGGGAGTCTGGGGTCTCCTGGTGGAGGGGGATGCCTGCGAGATGATCAAGAAGAACAGCGAGAGAGAGAAACCCTTGAGAACAGGGTGTGACGGGACAGAAGGGCAGAGGTCAGGCAGTGCTTGGATGAGTACGGTGCAGCAGGGGGTCAGAGGAGAGGCTGCGCCAGAGGGACGAGGCCTGGACGACCCTGACTCAGCCGCATCCTTGAAACTTCGACAGATTTACGCAACAAGGCCCCTGAAAGCTCTCGTTCACTCACCTGCCCAAAGTGAATCAAGCAGCATCAGCATATAAGCAGACCGGGAGTCCTCAGGAGAACCAGGGGGCAGAAAAATCCGCTTGTGTATGAGAACATATTTGTGTCAGAGCATTTTGTGACTGGGGTTCTCAGAGGTTCTCGTAAAATCATTGTAAATGTCATGAATCAAAGAAATAATTCCACTATGCTCCTGATAATGCAGTTTTTAAAGCTTCCTTCAGCAGAATGAAGGTACTTTTACACACATTATGGGTCCATCAAAGTTATTATTGGATAAAACTTGAGAAAGAGTAGATTTTTATCATCAGGAGCAGATTATTGTATCATTGTTATTAGAAGCTGTGTAGTTTTACTGTTGGTCTATCAGTTTTACTGGTTAACTTGATGGCATCAGGTGATAAACTCTCGACGGACGACGAGTCTGTAAAAACCTTTGAGTTGCAGAAACCTGTTTATCCGGGACGACGCGATAAATCAGCGCAGCATGAAGTCACAGCCAGAGCTGCTGGAGCGCGGTGGTAGCGGCCGCATGTCACTGACAGACGCAAGAACTTCAACCACTTCATTCATGTACTCGTGACAGCGGCTACAGGCAGAACGTTCAGGGACAGTTTGCA
Organism: Aulostomus chinensis; assembly: GCF_037954235.1. Taxonomy (NCBI): domain Eukaryota; kingdom Metazoa; phylum Chordata; class Actinopteri; order Syngnathiformes; family Aulostomidae; genus Aulostomus; species Aulostomus chinensis. The sequence continues at coordinate 1,413,741 of NC_141339.1, forward strand.
CCCGCGCAGCTGCAAATATCAGCCTAATAACTTGGGTTCATGTTATCAGTTGGTACACAGCAAGTTGTATTTCCAGCTCCTTTTTTGGAAAATGTTTGTATATTAGCTAGAGAATTAGGAGTAGTGGAATATTTAGTGTTTCACATGATATCAAAATATGCAGTTGAAATGGTATCGTGAGGCTCTGTTCCTGCTCAGCCCTGCTGCCACGTTCTTTGGACATGGAAGATAAGATCCTAATCTGATTTGAGGGTTCTTGCTGAACCGCCTCCACGGATGGAGTCAGTGAGATTCATGATGAGGTTTCTGTGGGTGGTGCTGGACTTCACCAACACCTGGGCGGAGGCTGCGTGTTCAGACAGGACTCCGTCTCACCGTCTTCATCCTGAAAGTAAAAACCCTTGACGTGCCTCCCGGAGCCTTTTTACGCCTTCTTTTCTGTCTTGAATTGGGATGTGGAGAGTTGTGACAGCGGCTCAGTGAGAATGCAGGACACGGTCAGCTGGGATTCATCAGAGGTCAGAGATCAACATCGGCAGCAGCTTCAAGGTACAGTGACTAATCGTTCTTTGCTAACCTGACCAGGTGTGCTCACCAGTGAGTAAACCAGCAGAGCAGCTTAACAGCTGGTTACCTCATCCAACTTTGGGCTTGCAACTCGTCAGCAGGCTTCTAATCTTCTGTGGTCTGTCTGTTAGCATGTTCAAGTCTGCTGTGTGCTAAGCAGTGGAAACACACCACACCTCGCATGGAAAACTGCACTCTTCACTTCATGGAGTTCTCTGTCCCTTCAGACGAGAGGCAGGCGGTGCAGAAGAGAACCTTCACCAGGTGGATGAACGTGTTCCTGCAGCGAGTAAGACACAAACCCACCGGCTTTTACTGCATGTGGGTGTTTTCAAAGCAACACACCAGCTTTGGGGTAATAAAGTCCAAAGTTTCTCCTCTGTGCTGCAAGAGGGATCTGAGAGCCACACTAGTTAGCTTAGCACAATGAATGGTAGAGGATGGGAAGTGTTAGCATACCTCTGTAAAAAGTCATCAGATGGACATATCTTTAATACAGTCTTTGTATGAATATGATGAGGTTTGTTCATAACAATTTAAAATGAGGAGACACTGTGGTGTTAGAATTAGACACATAGTTAGCTAACACTTCCCACCCACTTCCAGTCATTGTGCTAAGCTAACTAGCCTGGGTCTGCGCTCCCCAATAGTGTTTTGTCTTTTCTAGTGTGACCCTCCAGTTCAGGTGCAAGACCTGTTCACAGACATCCAAGATGGCAGAATACTGATGGCGCTGCTGGAAGAGCTGTCTGGCTGCAAGCTAGTATGAGTCATTAATACAGTACAACTAGATAATAGATTATAGGACCCTGCACACGAATAATGATTTGAACTTTGTTGAAATGTCTCACGTTAGCTTTACCGGTTCAGGACGTCTCCTCACCGCATTTTCAGACTGAGCAACATTTCCACCGCTCTGGCATTCCTGGACGATCGCCATGTGAGTGTGTTTGCTAGTAAGTTAGCACAGTGACTTTGTTTCGCTAACAAATGCATTGAAGTCTGTCATGTCTCTCAGGTGAAGCTGCTGGGCATTGATGCCTCGAGTATTGCTGATGGCGTCCCTGCGATTGTTCTTAACCTTGTTTGGAACATCATCCTGTATTTCCAGGTCTGTCCGTCATGCTCATATCTTGATGTTTAACCTCATTTCTTAACCACGTGTTTGTCCTTGAGCAGGTAAATTAAAATTAAGTAAAAAAAAAAATTGTCACTATAATTATTCTAGTTTTTATTTGGAGGAAGAACAGAAGTGCTTTGAATAACCTTCCATCGTCGTCTTCCGCTTATTCCTTACTAGTCAGGGTCGCGGGGGGGTGGAGCCTATCCCAGCATCTACGGGCGAGAGGCGGGATTCACCCTGAACAGGTCCCCAGTCCATCACAGGGCCAACACACAGAGACAAACAACCATTCACACCTACGGTCAATTTAGAGTCTGGATTAACCTGGTCCCCTCTTGATGTCTTTGGACTGTGGAGGAAGCTGGAGTACCAGAGAGAACCCAGCAGGAACAGGGAGAACATGGAGAACATGGAGACTCACCCAGAAAGATCCCGTGCCCGAGCCGGGACTCGAACCCAGAACCTTCTTGCTGTGAGGCCACAGTGCTGACCACTGCACCACCATGCAGCCCCTTTGAATAACCTTTTTAATGACAAATTAAATACTAAGCATATGTCAATTTGTCTGATGGCTTAATATTATGAATAATAAAAATAACTTTATAAAGAAAACAATGGAAGGTCAATAGTGTAAAAGACCAAACAAAAACAACACAAGCAGTCTTAGAAGAGAAGAGAAGAGAACTCAACTCTCTGCTCAGCATTGTCAAAGGTGTTTTAATTCACCATTTAAATATCTTGGTTGTCATCACTACCAACAAAGCAGAAAACATCATTTAATGACACAGGTTTTCAGGGTCGGGGCTTTGCAGACTCCCTTGCTGGTGACCTCAAATGCAGACCCCTCGTCCGTGGCCACACACTGGTCATCCGTGCCGGTACAGGGCTGGACTTGCTGCCCCACCTTCTCCTTGGGGTTCAGCTCCATATCAACCTGGATGATGACCCTGTCCCCTGGTGCTGCTCCATCAGGTGGGTCATGGACCTCCCTCTTGTCTGATGAGCCAGAATACAGAATCATGTCCTGGGAGACCAGGTCTTTCCTCATGAGGGCTTGGGGTTGCAGGCGGTAACTGGCCAGGCGGTTCTGCATCTGCTCCTGTGGTACTTGATCAGAGCAGCTTCTCCCTCGTCGAACTTCCCCACATAAAACTAGTTTGTATCTGGATCTGTCTCTGTTGAGACAGTGCGTCCCACATGCAGAACGAGATGAGACACGTCTACCTCCAACCCTGGGGCCTGCGTCAGGGCTGCCAGCTTCTCAGACTCCCCCTTTCCTCAGTCAAGCATTTTCAGATGCTGGCCCCGATGGTGGCTGTCTCTTTTAGCACCTGGACTTCATGCTTAAGGATGATCTGGTCCACCTTGGCGGCCTGCTGCACCAGGCTCAGTAAGCATTGGAGTACAACTAACCTGCTTGCTGCAGACAGTTCTTTGAAAGTTTCATTCCTAATGAAACTTTCAATAATATAATAATATAATATATAATAATATAATATTTCCAGCTCCATTGCTGACTACTTTAAAAAATTTTTAAGGTACATTGTTTAATGGTGTTGTAATTATACTATTTTAGTTATTAAAATGCAGTGTAAAATGCAGAGAAGATGACAACCTATAGGAGACTGAGAATCCATCAAGGAACAAAGGAACAAAGAGAGAGGCCAGCAGCAACAGTGCACTGCAACCGCAGGTTGCAGTGCACTGTTGCTGCTGGCAACCCTAACCAACCAACTCTAGCCAACCCTAACCTCAGCCAACCCTAACCCAAAGCAGACCCTAAGCAGAAAGGATGGAGGGAAAGAGAGATTGAGCAGTTGTTGTAGAGGAGGTGCCAACTCCAAAAGCAGTGGAGGAAGGCAAGCCAGAAAGAGAGAGAGGGCCTCAAGCCACTGTAGGGGGAGGTGAAGAAGAGCCTTTCCAACTTGCGGAGGGCAGAGTGTAATCGCCAATATGGGTCAAGGCAAGGCAAGGCAATTTTATTTGTAGAGCCCGTTTTCCCCACCAGTTTGTCTCCAGGCTTCATGGCATCATAACAACATCCTCTGTCCTCAGACCCTCACATCGACTGAGGAAAAACTCCATAGAAAACCTTGAACAGGGAAAAATCTGAGAAACCTCAGGGTGAGGAGGGGAGGAGGATCCCTCACCCAGGACGGACAGACGTGCAGTAGATGTTGGTACAGACAAGAAAACAGTTTACGATGCAGAATGTGAGAACCACGGAAATGTTAATAACAGCTGAAGAAGGAAGCTTCTGGAAGGGGAGGCAGGGAGCGCAAGCCAGTTTGATGGGGGACTGGATGGCAGACTGGTTCATGGAAGGGGAGGCAGGGAGAGCAAGCCAGCTTGATGGGGGACTGGATGGTAGACTGGTTCATGGAAGGGGAGGCAGGGAGAGCATGCCAGCCAGTGAAGGAAGGAGAGTGAAAGAAACAACTTTTTCAAGAACCCCTTCAAGCATGCAAAGGAACTGCTGGAAGACAAGAGGAGTGGGAAACTGGAGATCAATAAGGCAGAGCTGGAGAAGCATATAAGGGAGCAGTCCAGCATTCCAGAAAAATCCACGTCGCTGGGATCTCCGGGTTTTGTTCCTTGCCCAGCCCCTCCAGTCATCCCATACAACACTGCTCTCCTCAGACTCAGTGGTGTTGCAGAAGTGGTCGGGGAGGCAAGAGCAGCCTCAGCCCCTGGTCCCAACAGCATACTGTACAAAATGTACATGTACTGCTCAGGAGTCCCTTGAATCCTGTGGAGCCTCCTTAAAGTAGCCTGGAGAAAGAACAACATTGTTTTGGAGTGGCAGAGAGCTGTGACAGTCCTCATTCTGAAGGAGCAGAACTCCACCACCATTGGCCAATTCAGGAGCATCGCACAATTGAATGTGGAAGGGAAAATCTTCTTCTCCATAATAGCCAAGAGATGACCAGCTACCTTACAAGTAAAAACTATATTGACACCAGCTGCCAGAAGGCTGGTGTTCCTGGATTCCCAGGGTGTGCAGAACACTCAGCAATGATCTGGGAGCAAATCCAGAGGGCAAGGAGAGAGAAGAGAGACCTGCATGTTGTGTGGCTGGACCTCATCAACGAAAACGGGTCTGTCCTGCACCAACTGATCAACTTTGCCTTGGATTTCTTCCACATCCCAGACTACATGAAAGACATGGTGGCCAAGTACAAGAGGATCGATGAGCTCGTAGACTGGGCGAGGATGAAGATCAAGCTGTCCAAGTCACAAAGCCTGTCTCTCAAGAAAGGGGTCAGACACAATCACACCACCTTCACCATAGGGGGAGAGGAGATCCCATTGCACTCCTATCTGCTGCCTTGGGCAATCCTACAAAGCAGAGCTCTCTGACAAGCAGGTGGGAGAGGAAGTGAGAAATTAGCTTGCAGATGGCCTGAACAGGCTCCATCAGAGCCAGCTCCCTAGCCAGTACAAAGTATGGTAATATCAGCACATACTCTACCATTGGGTGATGTGGCCACTGAAGCTTAGCTTTCCTCTGTGGCAAGCAAGCTGGATGGGTTGGCAAACTCCTTCATTGGGGCTGCCAAAATGCTTCTCTGACATGGGCCTCTTCTGACGTAACACACTCCAGCTGCTGCTACACTCCATAGGCCTGGGTTACAAACAGGAAGCTGGGATGGTTTTGTAGCTGAGAGTCTTCAGACCACCTGGTAAGGGCAGTAGACATCCAAGTATGAACAGGAAGCAGGGGGAGAGCAGATGAGGAGGTAGACTAGAGAATCAGCAGACTGAAGCATCACAAGGTGGTCGGCAAAGTTCAGCTGGACTGCACAGATCTTGGCTGGACAGAGACCCGCCTTTTCTGGTCAAAGGCCTCCAAGCAGGATAGGAAAACCATGGTGATGACCAAAGTGACCAGGACTGAGCAGGAACGCTACACCATCAAAGCAGTATCCCAGAACTGGCAGGGAGGGTGGTCAGAATGGGAAGGCATCATGGAAAGCCCAATGGCATGGCCCAACCTGTGGAAGACCCCTCTGGCCAGGATCAGCTTCCTGCTCCGTGCAACTAACAACACCTTACCCTGTCCCCAAAACCTCCACCTGTAGTTTGGCACTCAAGAGACCTGCCCCCTCCACAACACCATCAATGCCAGCCTCTAGCACATCCTGTCTGACTGCAAGATGGCACTGGTGCAAGCATGCTACAGATGGTGACACACTGCCAACTTGAAGAAGCTACCAGAGGTGGTGGAGGTATGTCAATGGTATGCAAACAGTCAGCCAGCTGCACCAGCAAGACAAACCATCCAGTTTGAAAGGGCTGGCGAGAACATCCATGCCCACTCCTTGAATATGAAAAAGCTTCTCTTGCCAGGCAGCGATTAGAGCATGAAGACAGACATTGGGAGGAAGCTACAGTTTCCAAGGAAAATCGCAGAAATATCACTATGGCCAGACCTGGCTAGTCAAGTCAAGTCAATTTTATTTATATAGTGCCAAATCCCCCCCCAAAATAAAAAAAATTATCTCATGACACTTTACAAGTAGAGCAGGTCTAGTACCACACTCCTTCAATGAATTTACAGCCAACCCAACTGACTGGCTTGTAAGATGGTCCACTTGGTGGAGCTTACTGTTTCATGGGAGGAGGGTCTGAGGCAGTGCACAAGAGGAAATAGGCAAAATATGCAGACCTGGCAGCAGAGTGCAGGGTGGCGGGCTGGAAAGCCATCAGATACCCTATGGAGGTGGGGTGCGGAGGCTTTGTTGGCTCCTTGACCTTTCACCTGCTCTGAGACCTGGGTTGAACAGGAGCTGGGCATTGGAGAGCAATGAAGGACCTGGCAGAGGAGGCTGAGAAAGGCAGCTTCTGGTTTTACCAGAATAAGAGAAGGATAGGAGTTGGGGGCCGAGCAACACTTAAGGCGTCAGTGGGGTTGGCAGGGAGAAGTCCCTGCCATCGCTCTGCCACCGGTCGATGTCCTTGGGTTAAAGGAAGGGGAGAATCCCTGGGTTCCTAGCACTTCTGTCTCTACCTGCCTGGTTGTGTTACCGTCCCGCAGGTATTGTGTCTCCATCCTGTCATCTTAGTGGCAATCTGAGTCTGACCAGCTACCACCAATCATCAGCAGAGCTTGTCCTCTGGGGCACTTGCTGCTGTTTTGTTTCCAAAAACAGCCTTGAGCTAAGGAGGCTAAGAGCCTCCTAGCTTTTGTCTCTGCAAGGAAGGACTGTGGTTTAAATTGGATCTGGTCTTGCAACTGTGTTTAACACTGTGAGTAAAAGTCAATTTTTTTGGAAACTCCTGCCCAAGTGTATCCAAAGAACCCGTTTGTTCTTTCCTTGGTTGTCATTCCCAGGTGTCATTAACAAAATCAAACCTCTTTCCACTTGCAACCTTTTGTAGCCGTAGTGTATTTATATGAATGTTTGACACACTAAAGCTTGAACTCTAACACAGGTAAAAGAGGTGATGGGGGGCCTCCAGAGGCATTTGTCTGCCAGCCTCTCCTCCTTATTAGTGAGCAGTGACCCCTCCTCCAGTGACCTCTCACCCCAGCAACATGACATTGGCAGCTGCTCCAGCAACACCCTGCCAAGAAAAGGCAGAAAGGCTGCCGGGGAGCCAAAGTACCAGGGGAAAGTAATCAATACTCTCCTGCAGTGGGTCCAAAGATGCACATCAAGGTGAGTTTGATCCAATCACGTCCACAGTGGTAGTAGTCTGAGGGACGCCCTGAGCCCTGAGTGGGACGCAACTCTGAGCTTTGTTTGTATGTTGTCAGGTTTGGAGTAGAAGTGCATGACTTTGGGAAGAGCTGGCGGAGCGGACTGGCTTTCCTGGCTCTGATTAAGTCCATTAATCCAGCTTTGGTTGACCTGAAGGAGAGTCTGTCAACAGAGCCAAAAGAAAACACCCGCCAGGCTTTCATGATAGCTCACCACAGTCTGGACATACCACCTTTACTAGAGCCTGAAGGTAAACATGGAACATGGAGGACAAAAATGACTGGCAGGAGTGTGTGGGATGTTCATTTATAGGGAAATATGCAACAGCAGGAAGGTCTCTACGGTAACAGATGACTATGCTAATGAGACTTTCTGTCCACAGATGTGACGTGCACCTCCCCTGATGAGCAGTCTATCATTACCTACGTGTCCATGTTCACAGGACACTACGCAGGCATAGATCAGGAGGTCGGTGTGGCTTGTTTGATGCATTATACGGGAATATTGAGGCTTTGTAGGAAATTTAACGATTAGCTCTCCAGCAGTTTGATGGTGTTAGCGTGAGACGGGCGTTTTTATGGTGAAGGCCTTCAAAGTTGATTTGTTTGCTCAAACGGAAATTCTTTTGATCGACAGTCCAGAGACGAGGTAGCTGACATTGGCAGGTGTCACTGAGAAGAATAGCTAGGAGATGTGGACTGACTCCAGATCTGGTCCAGCAGCCAGCTATGCACATGTAAACAGTAGAAACTGCTAACCTGCCTCCACAATATATATTTTTAACATATAATATAATTAATTTTCTGCACAGACCCCAGGAGGCTGAGAGGTGGTGACCAGTCAGTAACAGAGTTAAGTCCTCATCTCTCTGAACAGATTCTGCACAGAAATGTAGTTATTTGACAAGATTTTGAGTGTGGAACCATTCTGCTGCTGATAGTCGGACTAATTCTGACCATGAGTGATGAGACGCGTCGGACTGAACCGATCTTTGAAGGAGACTAATTCTGGCTACACTGAAGTACATTGAACAAATAGGCTGGTTAGGTTGGATGAATAATTCCACTGTAACTGAGTGGCACTGTGTAACCACCTGTCTACATCTCGCACTACAGGAACAAATGAAAGATTTTGAGGTCAACATTCCTGAGATACCAAATTTTGGGTCACTTGAATCAGTCAGCTTTGGAGAGACCATTGCTGAGGACCCAGCTGCCCAAGGTTTGCTGCAATGCCTGGCGAAGAGCAGCGAGCAGGAACTCTGGAAACGTTGGGCCAGAAGATCCTCAGGAGGCTCCCGTACCACCTCGAAAGGCAGACATCTCTTACAGCCACCCAGTCCTCTGGATGCAGGCAGTGTCAGTCCAGAGATCCGGTCATGGATGGAGGGAGGCCCAGCGGGTCAAAGCAGCAGCAAACCCCATGGAGACAAGAGCTCTTTCTCCTTGAGCTCTGAGGAGGGAATCTATACCTTGTCAGTGCTGGACTCTGAAGAGGAGGACGCTGACGGCTACATCCTGGATCTGAGCAGAGAAGTTTTTACTCCCTACAGCCATCTGAGGAGACAAGTAGCCAGGGTGGAGGAGGAAACAGCAGAAGAACTGATCCTGAATGGGCAGCTGGAACAGTCCAAACATCTGGGCTGGTCTGATGGATCAGATCGTAGTGCACATCCACATCGGGATGGTTCCCTCGCTCATGTAGATGAGTTTCAAAAACTGGAGGTTGATTGGGACCAAAATAAAAGCAGCATCAGAAAGGAGGAGGAAGAAGAGGAGAAAGAGGAGGAGGAGGAAGAGGAGGAGGAGGGAGTCGTTACAGGACACGTGGGCAATTGCAGTGGAGAAGAGACCAGGAAAGATGAGAAAGAAAACCGTCTGGTGGTGGAAAATGATGAAACTCTATCACTGGCTATAAAAAGATGGAAGACAGAAGAGGTGAGTGAGGAGAGAGAACAGAGGGAAAGAGTAGTGGACAAAGATGAGGAGGAGGAGGAGGAGGAAGAAGATGTGTTGACCCTGAAGATAGGTCAGAATAGACGCGTGAGGACAGAGAGAGATGAAGAGGATGATGTAAAAGAGAGAAATCAAATGATCCTGATGGAAACTGGGATAATTGAGCAGCGAGAGTGTGGGGTCAGACGCAGGCGTGCAGGAAAAGAAAGAGCTGCCAGACTGCCAGATCTGATGGAGGATGATAAAGATGAAGGGGAGGAGGAGACTGATGAAGAGCAGAATTCATTTGCTTATCAGACGAATAAAACGACTGATGAGAAAGAAATGGAGGGTTGTGAACCAACAACAGACGACTCTGATGGAGGCCCTCGTAGTGATGACGGCACGTCCTCCAGGTAGGTTGGTAGCTTTTACTACAAATATGAAAATACTGCAAATTGGCTGTTCGTTCTGTTTATAAAATGCACGCAATGCAGTTTGCACTGACCTCTAGGGGAGCTCTCACCGCAGCCAGAGCCTCTGTCAGCAGGTAAACGACCCACCAAAGCAACGTGTTCTTCCTCCGCCATGTTACCCCCCCCACGCACCAGGGTGGGAAAAATTGGTTGCATATTTTTTGCGTAATCCTGTACAACAGACAAGAGAAACTAAAGCTTTGTAGAGGGGAACTGACTTAAATGTGACTCAGAAGCAGAGAGGAGCGAGCTGGTGACATGTTGCTGATGATCAGTCAGTTGCTACATTGTTCCTCCGCTGCTGGAAACCTGGATGTTTCTTCTCTAAACACCTGGAGGCTGACAGAAGCTTCAGAAACTCTCCCTAATGGCTCCTCAGCATCTCAGTCTGAAAAGCACCTCGTAAATCTGCAGGAAGTTCTTGGCAACCGAGAGAATTCTGAAGTCACTGAGAATCTCAGCATGGCTGCTGCTGCTGGCGTTCCTCCTTGTACTCATGCCAGCATTTCAGAAGTATTCAGCAGTACTTTTAGAGAGGTATTACCATGATCCTGATGTTCTCAATGTTCCTTCACTTCTTCCTTAAACTATGTTCTTGTGGACTCTTTGGTTGTCTCTCCTGTTTAGGGGGCGTTGCTTCACGCGCCGCCACCCGAGATGATCAATAATCGTCATCATTGTGTGAGAGTCGCTGACAACGAGCTGAACTAGGCTGTATATCATTCTTTGACTCATGTTAAATCAGTGACACTTTTATTTTGAAACTTTTATTTGAATGTCTCTGCAGTCTAATGACGTCACAGGAAGTTTTAGTGTCATTCAGGAGAACGCCGATGGTTTGAGACAGCCAGCCTTGTTCTTGGCGCTGGTTAAATGTTGAGGGGATGTTGTGGGATTTGTCAAATGAAAAGGTTCATACTGGAGCTGAGACACAGCTCGAACAGCTTCATCCACTCAGCTCGACACTCTCCCGCTCACGTCCTCCTGCTGTTAAAAGACTACGTACGTTCTTCCACTTGGAGAATTCTCGCCGTGTAGGAGTCCGAATAGAATAGAATAGAATAGAATGCCTTTATTGTCATTATTCCAGGTACAATGAGATGCAACGCTGCTCCTTAGGATGTGCACATATAAATAGAAAAATATACATCGACACATATTTACACTACTATACCTACTATAGGACTAATACTGACACAACTGTACATAGATTCTGCAAAGACATGAGGACATGTACTTATACATATAAGATGTATACATAGGCTGTACAACTGTAAACAGGCTTGTGCAAGTCCCCCTGTGGGTACATGTGGAATGAATCCAGCGCAGGAGGCGCTGAGACCAAACCTGCTATTCCAAAGCTTACAGTTTATACGTTTTTAAAACTTTTAATCACCAATAACTTGGATCAAACACACAAGACCAAGATCAAGACTCGATGAAATCCAAACTCTTCACGCTGAAGGCAGAAATCTCTCAAACAAAAGAACAAGATGACAGTAGAAGCTCAAAGTCTTGTGAGCATCAGTCGAGTCTGCGCTCCCGGAGGATCCTCTCGCTTAAAAACCCCAACAACGTCAACCTGAAATCAGACGGGATCCTCGACATCCCAGTGTTTAGCATGACGGACTTACAGCTCCTCAGAAACCAGCTGGCAGAAAATATGAGAGCAGTAATAATGAAGGGAATTGTAGCAAGCCAGTGATTGTATTAGTTCTTTCCTACATAGTGGCAACAAAGTGCTTAACTGAAAAATAGATAAATGGAGTGAACAAAAAGATTAAGATGCATAACTGCAAAAAAAAAAGTCCATGACAAAGTGAGAGCTCATTTAGAATTGATTGCACAGTTTAGACTTTGAATGTCTCCTGGAAGTTCATTCCAACTGTCCTGAATGCAGCACGCAAGGTGATGCGGCGTCTTTCTGGAAGGTTCATGGAATGGAAGTCATTTGTCAGTGACACTGGCAGAGATCTGAGGACTGGTGGGATCCGCTCAGCTCTCTGGTCCTGCACTGGTTGAATCTCCTGGAAATGAGAGCATGAACGAGCCTTTCTAGATCAGGTGAGGACACGGATCCTCTGCTTCTCCACCTAACCTCAGAGTCACAGTCTTCTAACTTAGTTTTAGGCCTCAAACAAAGGACTCCTCCTGATGTGCAGCCAGACGTCTGCCCATGGTTCTGAGGACAGTAACCTCAGTCACGTGAGGACTTCTAGAAACACAGAGCAGCAAACAGGACCTGTCAGTCTGTCGGCGTCATGAATGAGCTCCTGAGCTGGAGTTCCAGCAGCTGGAACACCTCCGTGAAGGTCCTGGGGAGGCCACGCTCCCTCAGTCACTAGCATGTGTAGGATGATGATTTTATTGAGTGCTGGGTGAAGGGTTCATGCACGCAGTCACACTACACATGACCTCTGCTTCGTCCAACAGTGATGGAGCTGCTCGGTCCGGTGACGTCGCCCCGCCGGAGCTGCAGACGCTCCTGGTCCTTTGGCTGCTGCTCTACTGCTGCCTCCTCCTGCCACAAATGAACCTTAAGTGCCCTTCTGATGCGTCTTAACCCAGTTTCAGTGAATGAGCCAGCAGAGGCACCCAGGCCTGCTTTGACTCTTCATCTGTGCCACCAAAATGTCCCTCAAGACAAAATTGAACAATTATGTTTGGTTTTCTCAGGCAAAACGAATGATTTCTCTCACAGGTTCCAGATGAACTCATGTCACTCAGATGCTCACCTGCCTGGGTCAGCACTAACGCGGTCGTGAGGTTTTACAGAGTGAAGCTCAAATTTGTTTGATTTTGCTTCTGGTAAACTGCAGTAAGCCTAAGTGGCCACGCGGTGGCAGTGCAGCCTCAAGGCAGCAGCTGTCTCGCCTGACATGCTGCATCATGTTGACTGCTGGGAGTCCCGCAGGACCTGCTGTTTCATTAGAGGCTGTATTGACACGGGGAGATTAAGCTGGTCATATTTAATGAGCACTCTGACATTTGGGATTCTCACTGTCACTCGGCTCCTCCTGTCTACTGTTTCGTAGGTTTCATCTCAGCCACTCTGATAGTCCCGTCTCATTAAGGAGGTGAGCTCTTTCATTACATCTTTATGAATATGAGATATACAGCAAATATTCAGGCAGTGCCATAAACCTCTCACACAGTGGAAAACTGTATTTATAGACCCGGCAGACATGTTTTCCACACTGCCTTTGTAAGATGTCCTGCTGCGTACACGCTGGATTTAAGCATGCATCGGTTGCATAAGTGTTCAAAATCCATGTTGACTTTATTAAATGAGTATGTCTTGTCCTCGCTGTCCACCAAAATACACACACACACACACACACACACACACACACACACACATTTCATTGGTGGGGACTTTCTAAGAAACATGCCGCCATTGTTTGCTTGGAGCTCAGCCCGTGGGTCAAAAGCTCAGCCTGAGAGATCGATACGCTTTCAGCACCACCCCCGCACTGAGCAGCAAGAACAGCACTTCCCCAAAGCAGGAGTTTGGCCTCCTCATGTGGGATCAACCTGCGGCGTCTCCTGAATCAGGCTGAGAAATGTGAGAGAGGAAGTAGTGAGGTGTGTAGTTTCACCAGGCGCTGGGCACTGGGAAGGAAAGTAGAGCTCAAGCCTTCAACCCGGCCTTGGCCTTTGATACCAGCAGTGACCTGCTCACCAGAACCACTGCTGGGCCTGCGGTCCATTAGCAGTAACAGCTCAGCATCCTGCTGGAGCGCAGACTCGGGGTGGTGATGCTGGAGAAGCTAGAGCAGCTGTCAGGGCAGAGGTCAGGAACTGAATCTGTGAAAGTTAAAGCAGTAATTTGGGCTCATGCTGAGGTGCAAGTGTGGAGTGGAGGAGCTGCAGATGAGGAGCCCTCTGATGCTTCCTGTAGGCTCGGTGACTGACTTGTACTGCAGGCCCTGATTTACACCATCCCAAGTCCCCATAAGACACCGCTGCACTGCAAGTGCACGTTTCATTTTGTAGGAAACAATACACAGATAAAGTGTGTGACTGACAGCACGCACAAACATGGTGGAGGCAGCAGTGTTCAAACGAGGGTCACTTGTGTTTAATGGTGGCGACCAGCAGCCGGCGAGGGAGGAAGAAGAGGAGGAGAGACGTAACGACTGTGAAGAAGAGCGAAGGAGAAGAAGACGAATGCTGATCTCACTGTCTTTAGTTTGGTTAAAGGCCACAATCAGCGGACGGACAGAGAGGAGCCACTCTTACTTCAACTTAAGATAAAAATAGAGAAGAGAGAATAAATGGAATGTGATCAGATGGCGCACGACTCCTGTGCACCAGTGGGATGGGCAGTAGGTTGGTTTTTTTCCTTGTTCCTGCGTCAGACCAACAATGTTAACACAAGTGGTCGACGTGTCCTCCTCGCTGCAGTGACAGCAGCCATGTGGGCCAACCAGCAGCTTCCTTTGCACAGACGCAGGCAGCAAAGTGGCGTTGAGGTTTGGTAAATCACAATGTGCTAAATTCTCCTGGTAGTTTCACTCTCAGGTAAAATTGCCCCTTGTTGCACATCACCAAGGCGAGCGGTGCTCACTGCCACCTGCATTTGGAGGACACGGTCCCCCACCAGCACAGGATCTGTTTGTGTTCTTCCTTGAAGTGAAATCAAGTTTGCAGGTTTTTGTCAATCAGGCCTGATTTGTGCCCTGATGAGTCACAACCTTGTACCTGACGGACAAACACTGCCTGCACAGAGAGAATTATACGACTGTGGGAAAAGCCTGGTGTTGCTGGTCATCGTCATTGCTGCTGACATTGTGGAGAGGATTTTTGATTTTCCTACATTTACGTGAGGCGTGTGGAGCCTCTGACAATTCAGATTTATTTTCATATTTCGTCTCAAATCAGATGCCTTTATGAATGACACAAAAATCTGGGGGCGGCCCGGTGGAGCAGTGGTCCTCCCTGTGGCCCCCCAGCAAGAAGGTTGTGGGTGGAGCCCTGGCTGCAGCACGGGGTCTTTCTGGGTGAGTCTCCATGTTCTCCCTGTTCCTGCTGGGTTCTCTCTGGTACTCCAGCTTCCTCCACAGTCCAAAGACATCAAGAGGGACCAGGTTAATCCAGACTCTAAATTGACCGTAGGCGTGGCTGGGAGAGCCAATGGTTGTCTGTCTCTATGTGTTGGACCTGCCATGGACTGGTGACCTGTCCAGGGGGAAGGCTGCTGGGATAGGCTCCACCCCCACCACCCTCAACAGGAGAAGAGGGAGAACATGGAGGGATGGATGGATTGATGGATGGATGGATGGATGGATGGATGGATGATGGATGGGTGGATTGATTGTTGGATGGATGGAGGGATGATGGACAAAAGTCACGTTAATCATTCATGTATAAATGTGCTCACAGACCTTTGGTGCCTCCAAAGCTCAATGTCTGAAATCATGTTTATGTGTGAACCACTGGAGGAGATGCTGCTGCTGAGCTGCAGGACCTGCAGGACCTGCAGGACCCGGAGGACCTGCAGGACCTGCAGGTTTGTCGGAGCCCAAATGGCTCCTGACTTGTTCTGACTTGTTGCATCTCTATTTGAACTTGGAAGTCTGAGAATCAAAGTGCATGAATGAGCCGAAAATGGTGCTTCACGGCTCAGCGACCTGAAGCTCAGCTGGTTTAGAGTCCGACTGCTTGAAACAGGAGGAGTGAGCAGTGGGAACCTACCTGCTCGCTCTGGGTGCTTCTGGCTTGTTGCACGAACATTTTACATTCCTAAATTTCTTTTTGAGCTGATTGGAAAAGCAATGATTGTTTAGCATGTGGAGAGTTTTAGAGAGGCGAGTATTAAATGGGTGAGTTCATCCAAATTTCAGTTAATGCCATTAAATCGTCTCACCTCCCCGGTGCTATCAAGCCAAAGAGTTCTGATTTTACATTCTCAAGTTTCTAGAGATCTGTAATTTTGCAGTGCAGTTAAAGTAACAGAAGTTTCATTTGGTGCTTGCAGCATTTTAATTGCCTCTGACTTTAAATTAAAAGTTTACAACATTATGTTTCTTTTGCGCCTGGAGTCAAATCTGTCCAAATTGAGGTCAGTCAGACGCCACCAGAACACCGTGACAAACGCAGCTGAAGAGGGAAGAAGAGTCCTGGACAGACGTGTGAGGGAGAGAGAGAGCGGCCCCTCAGACGTGGTGGGCTCACTGGAAGCAGCGCTGTTGCAATGTTGGGTGAAGCCTCGGCAGTGGCTCACTCCAAAGGTTAGCATGTAGCGTGTGTACAGTCTGTCCTCTGTGGAGGCTGTGCTCATGTACATTGATCCATGTCAGGGATGCCCTGGCGGCTGCTTCCATGCAGTCACTTGTTCTCTGTTGTTCAGTTGCATGACAAATGAAGGCGAGTGGATCTCAGTCAGCAATAATTCCTGCTCTCTGTCGTTCAGTGAGCAGAGGCCTGCAGCCGCGCTCCCACAAGCTGTAAGGAGGCAGCTCAGAGCAAACCATGAACTCTCTGACTGCTGTTTTCACTGAAACACAGTTCTGTTTCCCCAAGTTCCAAGAGAGGGAACGGTGCAGTTTAGAGAGCCTCCTGAAGGGAGATTCCTCACTGTAGCGGCAGAGGATGGTGACAACAGGAACAATAGTCAGAAAGCACTGGTGCACACGTCTGCTCCAGGAGCGAATTCCACTTCTCCTGCTCTTTCTTCTTCTTCGCTCGGCCGTACCGTAGCAGCGTTTCAGTGAAAACATTTGATCAGAGCGTCATGGCAACAATCCCAGGTGTGTTGCGTGCGGCACCCAGGCTGATGTTGCACTGATGTTTCAGAGAAAAGGTTTGGTGTCATTTTTAAAGAACCTTGAACTTGATCATGTTCATGATGCTCCCCTGCGGTTTGAATGTTCACTCAGACAAGTCGGTCCTCACAGCGAAGGAGGGATGGAGGGAGCTGAGCTTCCAACCAGAACCTCTCTGCTGCTCTGCTACTGAGCTGGTACTTGTACTTTTACTCTGAAGTATTGCATGTGACAGCAGATGTTAAACTACTGTCAAAAACACAGTTTTCAAGAAAAGAAAGACAAGAAAAAGAAAAATTTTCCTCATAACATCTGCCAGGAACTCAAGATCTCAAGATGATTGGTTCACAGGCCGAGCTACAGGGATCCTGGGGGGGACTGGGAGTTCGCCCTTCCGTTTGCGGTTTTGTGGGTTTGGCGAAGGCCAACAATCGAGCTCCTCAGGAGAAACAGGAGGAGGTGCAGTGTGGGGGGAGGGGGGTCCTACTTAGGCCCATCCCGTCTCTCTACGCCATGGAAGTCAGTAGTCTTAGTCTAGTTGTGGGGGGGTTGTACTTTGGTTGGCTGGGGATTGCATAATTGCTTTTGATGATGACATGATCCTGATGACATCATCAATCTGTGACCTTCAGGTCTCACTGGACTCAGGGCTGGGATGACGATCAGCACCTCCAAATCTGAGGTGGTGGTTCTCAGCAGGAAAACGTGGATCATCCACCTCGGGTAGGAGACGAGTCCTGGCCCCGGGCGGGGGAGTCAAGGTCTCTCAGGATCTCGGGTGAGGGACTACGGACCACGGGGTGGCTGGAAGATCATGTGTTTGCTCTCGTCAGGAGAGCTGAGCCAGAGGACAAAGTCTTCCTTCAGTCTTGGTCCTCCTCTCACCTGCAGACATGACATCTGGGTCAGGACCAGAGAGCAGGATCATAAACACATGCAGCTGAAGCGGGATTCCTCAGGAGGGGGCCGGCGTCCCTCTGAGGGAGGAGGCGAGGACCTCAGTCGTCTGTCAGGGACTGGGACTGCAGCCGCGGCTCCTCAGAGACAAACCAGTTCAGCAGGAGTGTGGAGGAAGAGACGTTCAGTCAGATTTAAAGCTTTAGAGAACACGAAAGTGACAGACTTGATATTTGCTGCCGGCCGAATTTGTGAACGTTAGAGAACGCTTGGGGCTGATTTGGATGGATTTAAAATCAGAGTTTTAAAGTTTATATGGTTGCTGCAGCGCCACCATCAGGACGATTGGCCCTCAAAGCTGTTTGCATAGGATGAGTTTGCTTTCTTTTCATGTGAGCTTTGATTTCTTTGGAGGGAATGATGAAGGCTGCCAGGCAAAATCTAGCAGGGTCATCATCTCTCTGTGTATATTCTTGATACAATATCCCCCCCCCCCCCCGCCACCCCAGAACTATTGATCCTGCAGATATCCGACTCTCCTTTTATCTGTCCCTCCTCTGCCACCATCATACAAGCTGGCCTTGCATCATATTCTGCTTTATATTTTTCATCCTCCGTGTTATAACATTTCCTACAAAGGCAGTTACATTTTCCTCCAAGTGGTGAGGAGGCAGTTGGCCTTTTTTGTTTTACTTGCAATTTTCCAAACATTACAGGATGATTTATAGTTTATTTCTCCTTTTTTCACATAATGATGAAAATGAATGACATTTAAATGGTGGTAATTCATCCCTGTGACTGAATCTCTGCTATTCTTGCTGACATAAAGCATTCTTCTTCCATTACAAATGCATTTTCTCTTTGGTCTCCCTTCTCACTCTGAAACCCATTTCCCTCTGTAACGTCTCCAAATTGTCTTATGCACTTATCGGAAATTGCTTTGCAAGAAAATCGAGGCTTAGATGCCAAATACAAAGAAAACGCTCATTAAATTTGTGGCACATTTTCACACTGCAGTGGGGTTTAGAAACTAGTTTATTTTTCTTTTAGCATTCGACATCCTTGTGGAGACGTCACTGATATTTGGACCATCGAGGGGGGGGGTGAATGTTCGACAAACACGAGCTTCACTGCAGAGAGTCAGCATATTTGTGGAGACGCAGTCAGCTGACGGCTGGAAGCTTCCCGTGTGTGAGCAGGTAGGGGGTGAAGCACCAAGAATGAACAGCCATTTTCAGGAAGCTGGCAGTGTCTGACCTGCTGGACGCAGTGATGACACGATCAAACACCTATGACTTTATGAGACGCAAACCTTGGCCACGTCCACACTGACACCTTCTCGTACTGGACTGATGCTGACAGCGCTTGAAAGAGATGACGAGGTCATAGTTGGTGAAAAGATAATGGGCGCCAGCCTTCGTTATCAGTGATTACGTCAACACGATTAGCAGTTAAACTGTTCCAGACGCCCCCAGACGGAACTCTGTATCCACTGTTGTGGAGGAAGTGCTCAGTGAGGGGTCTCGTGCTCTGTGTCTTCAGAGCAAGGATGGAGGGAGATTTGTTCTGGTGCTAAAACACTTGAATGGACTGAAGTTGTTTCTGCTTTGACATGAATCCGCTTTGGGAGCAGATGTTTTCTGAGCAGTGACACAGCAATAATCGATTTTGGCCACTGGGGGGCAGCATAACAAACTGTAAACACAACACTCATCGCTACAAGGTAGCCAAAGGGAAACTGCTCTGTCCAGAGGTGAAGAAAATTTGCAAGATGCAAGTAATTAACTTTATTTATATTTCTCATTCTGAAGGTTACAGTTCTTTTTAATCTTCTCACCCCGAGTGAAGTCATTGCATCCACGTGCAGCGTGTCAGTGTGACAGAATTACAACCTGAATCGAGTTCAGTGTGTTCATTAAGGTATCGAACCACGTGGGATGTTACAAAGTAACTGTGCCCTTTTATGTTTGTCATGGAGCCAAATGGACGATGCTGCGTCGCTACCAGGAGCTCAGTGAATTTATTCCTTTTACATTTCTAGTGTGAATATCAGCGCAGTGACCCACAGGTCAACTTCTGTATGCTGACAGTGGTGCGACTCCCAGTGTGACTCTGATGACTGTGATGCAATTAGCAGACCAGTTGGTCTTTCTCCATGCTGCTGTTACATCAGGGGCGATACTGTATCTCAGCACAGGACAGAATAGGAGGCTGGTTAATGGTTGACCGGCCTGGTCAGCTGACGCTCAGAGCTCCTGCATAAAACGGCAGCGTTTCTGGCCGTCCGTCTGCAGCAAAGAGGACATTAAAGGTAAGCGAGGTGATTTATTGCAACAGCCGAACTTTTAATGTATTGAATCAATAACTCCTGTTTATTGGCAGAAATCTGCTGTGAAGAGAAATGGTGACAAAAATGTATTGATAAGTTGTTAGATGCTCTTAAGGAAATCATACCTTCACTGTGTCCACGCAGAGAAAATACCTCAGAACTTGAGCCGCGGGGAGGGCGAGGGAGACAGCATTTGAAGCAACAAATGAGTAATTTTTTAAAAAAATGCAATTTTTGGCTGCAACACTGCCGAATAAGGTTTGGTGGAAATCAACTGCATAGCTTTTACGTAACCCTGCTCCCGGCAAGGTGGAGCAGTGGTCCTCACTGTGGCCCCCCAGCAAGAAGGTTGTGGGTGGAGCAGTGGTCCTCACTGTGGCCCCCAGCAAGAAGGTTGTGGGTGGAGCAGTGGTCCTCCCTGTGGCCCCCATCAAGAAGGTTGTGGGTGGAGCCCCGGCTGCAGCACGGGGTCTTTCTGGGTGAGTCTCCATGTTCTCCCTGTTCCTGCTGGGTTCTCTCTGGTACTCCAGCTTCCTCCACAGTCCAAAGACATCAAGAGGGACCAGGTTAATCCAGACTCTAAATTGACCGTAGGCGTGGCTGGGAGAGCCAATGGTTGTCTGTCTCTATGTGTTGGCCCTGCCATGGACTGGTGACCTGTCCAGGGGGAAGGCTGCTGGGATAGGCTCCACCCCCACCACCCTGAACAGGAGGAGAGGGGGAACATGGAGGGATGGAGGGAGGGATGGATGGATGGATGGATGGATGGAGGGATGATGGATGCATGGATGATGGATGGCTGGATGGATGGATGGATGGATGGATGGGTGGATGCTCTCAGACAAAGACACACCACTGCTGCCACCAGACCACTTACCTGAGTAGTTTCACTTTCTCTGACCACAGGTCCTTCGTGGTAGAAGTACATGTGTGTATTCGTGCTACTCTGAGCCCCTGTGGGGAAGCCAGTCTAACCTCTGATGTTCCCTTGACAGGCTACAGAGATGCATGGGATCTTTGCTAGTTGTGCACTAGCCCTGCTGCTGGCTGTAGCCGCGGCGGACCACCACGGCGCTGAACACACTCATATGGGTGAAATGAGCTGCCACAAGCTGTCTCCTCCCAATGCTGACTTTGGCTTTGCCCTCTACAAACGGCTGAACACCAACACTGCTGCTGGAAAGAACATCTTCTACTCACCACTGGGCATCTCCACCGCGCTGTCCATGCTGTCCACAGGGGCACGTGGTGAAACCCTCCGTCAGCTCTTCTCCACCCTGGGCTACACCGACGATCAGACTCAGATCAATGAAGTGTACGAGCATCTCTTCCACATGCTCGGGCACAGCCAGGGGGAGCAGCAGTTGGATATCGGCAACGCAGTAGCCGTGCGCGCCGGCTTCACTCCTGTGCAGAAGTTCGTGGATGATGTGAAGAAATACTACTCTGGTGAGGTCTTTAACGTCGACTTCACCAAACCCGATGAAGCTGCAGCTGAGATTAACGCGTACATCGCCAGAAAAACTCAGAACAAGATCAAAGACCAGGTGAAGGACTTGGACTCTTCAATGGCCATGGTGCTGATCAACTTCGTCTACTTCAGAGGTAGGAAACTGGAAACCTTTAACCCAGCACACTGTGCAGGTGTCCAGGAGACTGCTCCACAACACAACCAGTCATTCAGGTTATTGTTACCCAGTTGAAACTGTCAATCAGAGTCAGAAACAGCCACCAGGCTCTACTTCCTCTCTGTAAGTCTAATTCAAGAGTTTGTAGATCCTACTGTGTGTTGGAACTGTGAATGAGGCCCATCGTACCTATGAATGTTCGAGTGCTCATGATGTCACGTCTGCTGAGTTGGTCTCTGTTGCCTTCGCTGTCTCCTGCAGGTCAGTGGAAGAGACCCTTCAATAGCAGCCTGACCAAGAAGGAGGAGTTCCAGGTGGACGAGGCCACCAAGGTGGAGGTGGACATGATGAGGAGGATGGGTCGCTACGACACCTACTACGACGCTGACAACCACACCACCGTCATCATGCTGCCCTACAAGAGCAACACCTCCATGATGATCGTGCTGCCCGACGAGGGCAAGATGAGCGAGGTGGAGGGGTTCATCAACAAGGACTACATCAAGCACTGGCACGACTCGCTATACAGGCAGTAAGAAAGAGCTGGATGGATATGAACGACAGCTTAGACTCACATCTTGGTGCATGTCGGGCAGAAAGTTGAATATTTGATCCGATTGACACGTCAATGATCAATACAGGTGAGTGTTCTGCAGTGACTCTGCTGTTTCTCAGGTCTGTGGAACTCTACCTGCCCAAGTTTTCCATCTCGGCCGACGCCTCCCTGGACAGCATGCTGAAAGAGATGGGAATTACCAGTGCTTTTGATGAAACGGCTGATTTCTCAGGGTTATCTGAGGAGATAAAACTCATGGTGTCGAAGGTAATGTGGTGACTTTGCATGTGTGTTACGGGGGTTTCAAGTGTAGGACTCTTTGCTAGCTCCTAGCTTCCTCTGCAGGTGTCCCACCAGGCTGTGCTGAGCGTGGACGAGACCGGAACGGAGGCTGCAGCCGTCACCACACTCGAGGTCATGCCCATGAGTATGCCTCTGGTCATGAAACTCAACAGACCCTTCTTGACCTTCATCCTGGAGGACTCCACCCGCAGCATCCTCTTCATGGGCAAAATCAACAACCCCACAGCCATGTGAAGGCACAGTGTTCAGTCGTGACACTGCAGTAGGTTTTAGTAGCTCCTTTTTTACCTCATGCAAGTCGATAGCAGTAAAGTGAACCTAGCCTGGTGTCCAGTTGTCTCTCTCTAGTGTCCAGCTGACTGTTGTGTATGATAAGGTTAGTAAAAACATTAGTACATTTATACATCACTCTAAGCATCTGTTCACGCAAACGTATGCTGTAGCAACATGCTTCAAATTTGAATAAAGACTTACCTTGACAAAATGCTGTACTGTTTTATTTTAATCCTTCAACAAATACACAACACAGTGTTGACAACATGTAACACCAGCAGAATGAGGCTGCAGCTACCAGGTCCTCATAATCACCGTCACGCAGAGCCCAAAAAGTCTGAATCCTGTGTGAGGGAAGAAGAGCAACAACTGTGCGAATAGTTTAATGAGTCCTCGGATGCAGTGTGTGACGTCTACACTAGAATGATGTCACAAGCGATTAATAATACTTTACATTACATATTTATAGGCGGCCCGGTGGAGCAGTGGTCCTCACTGTGGCCCCCCAGCAAGAAGGTTGTGGGTGGAGCCCCGGCTGCAGCACGGGGTCTTTCTGGGTGAGTCTCCATGTTCTCCCTGTTCCTGCTGGGTTCTCTCTGGTACTCCAGCTTCCTCCACAGTCCAAAGACATCAAGAGGGACCAGGTTAATCCAGACTCTAAATTGACCGTAGGCGTGGCTGGGAGAGCCAATGGTTGTCTGTCTCTATGTGTTGGCCCTGCCATGGACTGGTGACCTGTCCAGGGGGGAGGCTGCTGGGATAGGCTCCACCCCCACCACCCTGAACAGGAGGAGAGGGAGAACATGGATGGAGGGATGATGGATGGAGGGATGGATGGAGGGATGGATGGATGGAGGGATGGATGGAGGGATGGATGGATGGATGGATGATGGATGGAGGGATGATGGATGGATGGGTGTGTGGCATGAGGAAGGTGGAAGGAATTAATGCTAACAACGCCACCTGGGGATTTTCACCCCAGGGTATAGTTAGGGTTAGGGACAAAGACTAGATGGATATTAAAGGCAGTCGCAAGTTCAAAATACCATGGGCGAGAGACATTTTTATGAGACTATATGTATATAAAAAAACAAGTTTATTTCACTGATAATCAATAAAATACATTCATTGACATTGGCTGAGTAATACCTAAACTGGGGCCAAAAAGAAGAGGATGAACAGGGCTGGGGGTTTACCATGGCGGCCCAAACTCAAATCACACACACACACACACACACACACACACACACACACACACACACACACGAGGGGCCTGAGAAGAAGAAAAAGACCACCACCAGGGATTTAGGTCGCCGCCTTGGCCCACAGCACCTGTCCACAAAGAAAGAGCAGAAAATTGTAAAACAGGCCTCAAATGAACACAGCACACACACACACACACACACACACACACACACACACACACACACACACACACACACACACACACCAAAGCAATATATTTCAAGTAATAGAGGACAACACATCAATCCAAATAAACACAAAAAACAAAAGTAAATAAACTTACACAAAATTCACAAAGTTAATACAAAATAAATCCTGTTCCTGTCAACATAAACAACTAATAAACCAAACAAAGTTCCTGGGGCTGCAACGAGCCCCAACACCAGCTCCACAGGAGTCTGCAGCAAGTCCACTTTTCCAGTCCGCCAAAACAGCAGTGGGTCCATAGGACGACCTTAATAATTAGGGGGGCCTCACCGGTCTGGGATTACAGAGCGCCGGAAAACATAATCACATGGGACCGTCACATGACATAATAAAAGGGCTCTTAGTGGGGCAACCCAAGATAGCATGTGCCGTTATGGCTTACACACCAAGTACGCTTCCAATGCCAGCGCACCCCAAGGCACACCAGCTCTGCCGCGCCAGGCCCAGCCACTACCGAGCAGACAGGAAGAGGAAGAGGGGTGCGCCTGGTGGAACCAGACCCCTATATAGAGGTGCGCTCCCCATCCATAGGTGCGCGAACAAAAGACAGCGCGCCACTGTGAGGAGGAGTGAACCGTACACTGGTCACGGATGGATTATACATTTATATGTATGTATGAGCTGTTCATCAAGAGAAGTAAGATCACCCACGGGCACCGCTGACCAAAGTCCTACATACACGTGTGCAGAGGAGATCTTCTTTTGTGGCCTTGCTAGCAGATATGTTACACGTTATAAGTGAATGGTGGAGGCTGCCGCCTGAGCACCACTGTGAACCGCATCTTCTCCATGTCATCAGAACAATGGACCGTACCGGGCCTCCTCTCTGCTGGTCTCTGCTGGTTGTGGGTCAACTCCAGCGCTGGATCATATGTTTTAAGTATTTTGTGTCGTGCGTGTCTTGTGTCCTCCTCTGCTGTGGCAGCTGTGTACTTTTTCCTCTATGACACAAACGCATGATAACCATCCTTCTCTCCAAGAAGTCAGAGGGGAATCAGATAGATTTCATCCTCCTCCTGCCTGGCTTGAGTGTGAGGCAGATGGAGTGACTGTGGTCGTGTGTGCAGGGAGGGGGGCGTCTGTTTGGCTGAGTCCTGGTCTGGAGTCCCTCCTCATACTGAGACACGCACAGACCTGTCTGGCGTGAATCATGAGGCTGGACTGACAGATGTCCATCACGCACGCACACACACACACGCACGCACGCACGCACGCACACACGCACGCACGCACGCACGCACGCACGCGCATGCACGCACGCACGCACGCACGCACGCACACACACGCACCTCGGGGAGGAGAGACTGTGTTGAAGAGTGCGACCTCCTCCTCTTGGATGGCGAGCTGCTGTCCTTCACTTTGGTCTGACGAATATTCAGTTGTAGTTTGATAAACCAGCCCCCCCCATTCCCCCCCCTTGATGTTGTGTTTACAGCAAATGCAGATTAATTCTTGTGATGGTGTTTACATGTTGAGTCAATGCAAAGACACATTCATGTAAATTTGAACCATGTGACGCATGTAAAATGACACAGATGACGCCTGAAGTTTGGTGACGAAGTTTTGAAAAAGTCAGCCGCCCCTCAGTTCTCCTGCTGGCAGGCCCGTCTGAGTCAAGCGCGCAGGCGGTCGTTTAGAACATCACTTCTCGCTCTGCCAGCTCTGCTGATAAAGAGATTTGGGAATGAAAGAACAGATCTATGACGAGGGACAGACTTGTCGGATGGTTAATTTGTCTTCCAGTGTGACACATTTGTTCCTGTCCCTCAGCTGCAGCTCGGGGGTCCGGCGTCGTTCATCATGGAACTGATACACAAAGCAACTTTCCTTTTGTCTGTTTGGTATAAAAGTCCCAGAGCCTCAGCAGCGCGGCACTGTATGGAAGGAGCAACATCTTACAACTCCCAATTAGAGGCCTAAAAGAGGAGTTCCTGGTGTCACAGACGAGGGAGGCACTCCTATACAGAGAGTCGAGGGATCCAAAGGTGGCAGCTGCAGGAATCGAGGTCAGGACGGGCAGGAAGTGGAAAGCAGGTGGGGCACTTGAAGTGGCTGAGTCTCGGCTGAGGCAGAGGGAGCTCGTGGGGAATGTGGCCAGAGGCCGTGCGGGTCTGGGCTACTTCCCCAGTGTTCAGGAGCACGAAGCCAAGGGCAAAGAGAGGCACCATCTCCTCCAGGAGGAGGTTCGAGCAGGCGTGGAAGAAGAGAGAGCAAGCAGGATGGTGTGGCTGAGGCAGCAAGGAGCATGGACAAAGGGGGAATCTGCAGAGCAGCAAAAGGTCCCCTGGGATAACATCCTGCGAGCAGACTACTACAAAGTCCATTTCCTGATCCAAGCTGTGTACAATGGCCTACCAAGCCCAGCAAATCTCCATGTCAGGGGTAAAATCAAGACTCCAGCCTGTGCATTGTGCTCTGGAAGAGGATCCCTCAAACCCATCCTCAGCTGCTGCCCAAAGGCACTTGCAGATGGCCGCTATTGCTGGTGGCATGACCAGGTGCTCAGAGCAGTTGCAGAGGTGGTAGTCTTGGCCATGGAGGAAGCCCAAGAGCGAAAGTGCGCGAAGTACCAGGAGTTGACAGAAGTGCAGGAGCAACGGCTGGACAACCCCCTGTGAGCCTTTCGAGGTGGGATGTCAAGGCTTTGCAGGGCGGTTGCTATGCAGGCTCTTAGCTAAGCTAGGGGCAGTGGGCCTGGCTAAGAAGAGGGCCATCAAATCAACCATAGACGCTGCAGAGAGAGCCACGAGGTGGCTCTGGCTAAAGAGGGAAGCCCCGTGGTCAACTGCTGCTGGGATGCAGGCCGGGAATTGATCCCTCCCGGTCGGGTCGCCTGGGCGAGGGTGTATGGGGTTCAAACAGACCCGAAACACCTGTTGACCCCAGGAAACATCACTGATGATGCATCCCAGCGCATCCACAGGATGTATTCAAGAAGAAAGTAAGAAACATTCCCCAGATACATCAGCATATCTGGGTCTAATCTTCCAGCTCAGAGCCTGACGGCGCCACTTGGCTGGTGGCTCATCGGTGCTATTTTCAGAACCATCTTCTACCTGAAGCAATTCAAAGAGGAAGGAGTTGCTTTATATTTGCTTTATATATCAGCGGTTCTGATTCTGGCTCACTGGCTTTGGAATTATGAGCTGATTATTCTACAGGCCTTGATGTAAAAACTGCCCAGCAGTTCCTCCCAGAGGAAGAGGAAATTCAAAATCAGATCCTGTCTTTGTCTGGCCTATTTTCTCCAGATATGACTGAGCTCAATTTGACATCAATATGAGATTTTCACCATTTGCAAATGCGTCTCCTGAGAAAACGCCCTTCTAAAGGGTCTGATCCTAATTCACAATCTGAAAATGTTCTTTCTTCCCCTCTCACTGCTGTGGTGATGTTAGCTTGAGATAACATAAGATCCAAAGGAGAACTCGGCTGAAAAATGAATCTGTGCAACGTTAGAAAAGTCTTGGAGATCAAATTGGTGCTGCAGCCGTGGCGTTTGTCTGAGCTCAGCTTCGCTTGACTTTCAGCTGCTATTTTCAAACCAGACCAGGAACTGAGTCTTGGATTGATTTATTCCTTTGCTCCCCGTTTCTCCGCCCACATTACAACAATCATGGCGCATTCCTGCAGTTATTTCTTACCTTTATCAGTATTTATTAGGTTTGCTCACGGAGATAAGCAGTAGGTGGCGCTAATTCTCCCTTCTACTGTCGTAGAAGGAGAGATCGCAGTTGTGGACGGTCAAACCTGCATATAAAGCCTAGTGGTACTGCAGTGGCGTGCTGTGACCCTCTCTGACATCACATGACTCAAATAAATCCCCATCTAGAATTTCAATGCGTTTACACCACATTCACCTCTATTTATCTTTTATTGATTCACCAACTTCTCCCCCGGGAATAAACACTTGATTCATTCATGTTCTCCGTGTTTCCACTCTGGTTGAAGGCACATAAACAGAGCTGGACGTAAACGCAGGTGTAACGTTCTTATTATCCAAGACCGTTCAGTGGCTTCTGGCTGAAGAACAGATATAATGGTGCAATGACTAGAACGAGTCCTGAGAGAACCTCCTACTCCAGCACCCAGAGGAGGCGCGTTCCGCAGTTTAGGGGTCTATCAACAACGTTCAGCCTTACCTTTACTTTTATGGGCCACTTAGGGAACATTTCAAATAAAAAGTAACTTCTGCCCAAATTTCTCCTGAATGAGGCTTCCTCTGGTGTTCTGTGGATCTGCTGCTGTTTAATCGTGCGTCCCTGCAGATGCGGAACGCAGCGCCGCTTTGGAGAACAACTCTGATTTCTCTGGCATGTCTGACACAGACGAGATCAAAGTCTCAAAGATGGAACTGGGGAACAGTTCCACTTAGGTTTGTGAGGAGAATCCCTGTCTGAGGAGCAACATGGAATGTGTCTGCTCCTCCGTGGGTGCAGTGTTTCGGAGACACCGGTGACATGCTCGCACAGGGGCGCAGAGATGAAATCAAAACAAATAAAGAGCTTTTATCTTGTGTGTTTTCCCTCTCCTTCCCTTTCAGCCATCACCCGGAACAGAGGCAGCAGCCCCTCCATCATCCACACTCTTCTGCTGCTGTCACAGCGGAGGACTCTTCTCAGAACTCATCCTGGAACTCATCATCCTCTCTGCGGTCGAGAGGACCAACGAGAGCCACCTCCCTGGAGCAGCAGCAGGAAATGTTCCTGCACTTGTGCATCTGTTAAGGGTTTCCCCTGCTTTTAGAACAGATCTCACAGCTCCAGCACTCACGGTCCTGTCTGGATGTCAGCACGTGCACGTTTGGCTGTCCTGAAAATGAAGAAAATCAAATCAGGATCCAATGGAAGCGTGTGAGACGGCGGCGGCGGCGGCCATGACGCCATGTTGATTAGGATCGCTTTGGTGAGACAGACACAAAAATTCTGCTGGTTTGTCACTTAGGATAGAGTAAGAAAGACTGACATCTAACTGTTTCATTTCATTGTCTATGTAGCAGCACGTGACATCAGAAGCCCCATCAGGCCACTGATCCTAGAGCAGGGCCAGACCTCGTTCTCTCACCAAGAATCAGGTTGATGTTGTGGCGCTAACAAACATGAAGGCGTTTCATTTCACTCTGCATCATCACAGTTACACTCTCCTGTTGTCTGTTTAGTGAAGACACACACACACACACACACGCACACGCATGGACAGACAGAGACAGGGTCGGGGAGAACACGCAGGTGAAAATACCTGAGTTTTTATACTCACCCAAGCTCAGCGTAGGAGCAGTGGCGAGGACGCTACATTAGCTCAGCTGCCAGTAGCAGCCACAGGAGCTCACCTGCTGCTGGTCCAATCAGAGCACAGAGCTGTAGCTCACCTGCTGTAGCCCCGCCCCCTCACAGGCAGCACAGGTCCAGTCACCACAGCTGTGCTGGACTGATCCTGGCAAGAAAGGAAACAATAAAAAAAGTAGAGAAGTCAGTAGACAGTCGAGTCTGCAGCAGGTAAACTTCATTATTTAATTACACTTTGATCTGTGACACGTTAGGCTCCTTATTCCTGATGATGCGACATTTCAGTTCTTGCGTCGCCCTCGTCAACTTCCTCTCTTTGGGCCGGCGCACATCCACACCTGAATGCCACAGCGCTTCACTCAAATCCTTCAACTACTTGCCACTGCATGGCTTGTCTGCATTTTATGTCTAAACTGGGAAACGTAACAAGAGAAATATTGTAGTACTGGTCAGCTCAGGTACTGAAGCGCTGTCACACGGGACCTGCGTGGGTTCGACTGTTCCCACCCTCCTGCCAGGGCCCTCACACAACTGGACCAGAGGACTTGTGTATTAACCACAAAAGAAGGATCAATCTGACGTCCCCTGCAACAGGTTGATGTTTCTTAGATGCCCTGTCATTCTAATCCTGTGGACAATGGAACCCGAGAAACAAAAACAACAGAACCTCCTGAGTCCAAACAGTTTCATCATCAGATGATCCAAAAGAGAAAGTACTTGTGACCTGGTGGTCGCCGGGCGCCAGGCGTCCTTCGGCCTGTCAACAGAAGAGTTGCTGCTGAGGTGTTTACACATTCAGTACACTTTGTCTGTCCTCTCATCAAACACACACACACACACACACACACACACACACACACACACACACACACACACACACACACACACACACACAGAATTCTGTGAAGGACAAAGGAGAAAATGTTGAGTGGGCAGCTCCGCAGAGGTGATGAAACCCTTAGGATCCGTCCAGTTTCGTGGTCTGAGCACAACTGTTTGTAGTTTTTGTTCTAGTTGACCATCACAGTCTAACGTGCTACTGACCAAACCTAAGTTTGGGTCTGCCGGGACAGTGATTGTGCCCTCTAGTGGTTGAATTGAAGGTCGCAGCCCCTCACCTCAACCTCCCTGGAGGGAAAACTACGGGATCTTTCTGACCACTGAGCTGTACTGAGTCCTGATAGCTTATCGCATCGTGGGTTTCCTGAAACAGGAACATGAACGCAGTGAGGACAGCGATGTCCCGCCATGGCCTCCGGGCGTTTGACGTCACCAGTTTGTAAACAGATGTCTTTAGGCAGATTTGTTGTGGAAGAAGTCAGCAGCCATATTGACTTCAGTGAAAAAGCATTGAATCCAGACTTGAGACTAAATATGTCGACGTCCACTCCTCCTGCTAACCCTGATCCAGGAGGGACTGAGAACCCAAGGTGCCAACAGCGCCCTCTGTTGGGATGCATTACTGCAGCAGTTCGGACTCACTGTCGTTCACATTAAGTTACTGATGAAATGCCACGTTTGACTGATTTTTTGGCGTTTATTTCCTCTCAGAACTCTGCAGACCAGATTGACATGATGATGTTGCCAAGGTCACCTCAGTCAAACCTGATGGATTAAAAAAAAGAGAAAAGAAACAAATTTTTCTGTATGTTGACGAATTGGAACCCCAAATTTAATCGGTTCAGTTCTCACTCCGATACTCTTCTACCAGTTGTGGTTGAAGTTAGTCTTGCAGTTTCGGTGTAATTCCACTCTCAGAGAAACAAAGACTAGCTCAGTGGTGGAGGAACAAGCAGCGAACTACAATGTGAAGGTGCTGGTTTGCCCATTCTGGGGCACTGTAGAAGCAACATGGCTGACTCTACGGAAGGAGACCTGGGCTGCGTCCGAACTGCCAAGTACCAACCTACGTCCTCCTGCTATGTCCTACCGCTACGTCCTCCTCCTACAACCTAAACACGGCGGCACCATTCCGACACCCTAGAAGATTGGTGGTGAAGCACGACCTCTGCTGGCAGAGCACAGATACAGCAAATAGGTAGAGAGCACCAACGAAAGCCCCACCTGCTGGCCTGACTGTGGTACTGCACCCCACTCTGAACGCACCTTTCACTCATTCTCTATTATTAAGCACATTGACGCACCTGTAAAGGTGTGTTCACGTGGCGTTGTGTTTGGTGTGAACGCACCTTTAGTCATCAACAACGACTATCAATGTTGGTGCTGCATCAGAATGGGAGGCTGTTGGTGGCGCAAACTTGGCTTGCAGGTCCACAAGTTTTAGGGGACAAAGAAGAAGTCCGCGGTGCATTGTGGGCCATAGGTTGCTCCGTAGGATGCACCTGAACCGACCTACAATGTGGGCGTGTTTAGGCTGGAATTTAGGTTGCGAAGTAGGTCGCTACTCACGCCAGTTGTGGTTTGGGACAGCCTCCGACCTGCTCTGAGACCTACCATCAGACCTGCTTGGCTATTCGGACGCAGCCCTGCTCATTCTGAGCTGAAGAATCTAAAGTCTTCCTGTGACTCCATGAACTCTAATGATCCATTTCTATCAGTGCTTGGCTGGTCGGTGTATGCACACATCCTCCAGTCTCAGGAACACTCTGACTCCATGTCAACAGGTTCACACACGCCCACCTCCAGGGACTCAATCTTAAGTGTCTGATAGATTTGTTATCAAGCATTTCCATCATTTGAGTTACTCTGAGTTACAAAGCAGCAGTGCAGCACCCAGCCACCCCCACCTCGCTCTGGAAAACTTCACAAATGCAACATCGCTCCTGAGCATCGGCACAAAGACGCGTTCATTAGTGTTACTCCCGCTCTTCGTCTGAAAATCTCTCAGATCTTGTTGCTTTGCTTTTTATTCCTGATCCTGGAAGATCAAATGCGCAGTTCGCATGGAAATCAAGACATGATGTGACAAACCCTGAAGTGGGCATCTATAATGCATACGCCATCAAGCTGAGCGTGCGCCAGTCCTCACGACACGCATCTCAGTCTGCCGCCGTCATGTGACTCGTCCTGTGGCATGTGACGGTAGGAGGAACAGCATCTGACTGACGGAGAAAATGAAGTGATGAGGAAACCTGTCTTCTCCAATTTATACATAACACTGTGAACGTTGCGCCGTTCAACACGTGCCTGACATGCAGAGGAGATCTCGCCGCAATCCAAAGGAGCGACCGTTTCAGATATTCTGTTTGTTCATAGAACAGCTGTCATGCGGCGATCACACCCACGGCCTCCCCGCATTTATGGTGGATAACTTTACTATGTTTTTTCTTATTTCATGAGTTTCCTGGGAAGCTGGCGGGATGTTCATGCGTCCACATGTCCGATCGTAGGGGTGGCAGCCGTCAGCCAACTCAAGCAACCTCTGATTTCAACGTGACTTAAATATGTGATCATCTTTTGACAGAACAACGCCTGAGAAGCTGCTTTGGTTCCTCTCCAATCATCTTTGCAAACCTGTAGTGTAGTTTAATTTGATGAATAGCCTGGGGGGGGGGCTTCCTCTCATAGCTGGCAGTCCGATTAACAACTGCACACATGAGGATGGAGCTGGAGGCGTGACTGCAGGAGGACAAATCTTTTGGGTGAAAGAAATGAATTGAACCACACTGAGATGATCCGTTCTCAGACGTTAAGTCAAGCAGCAACCATGCAGCGCGCTGACCGATTGTATTCCCCAAGCTAACGGCTAAGGCAGGGGGTTAGCATGGTTCGCACAGACGCACACCCTCAAGCCTCCCGATGACGAGGGGATTGCGACTCCAGCTGGCTACCTCTCTGACCTCCAGTGAGACCGCCTCAGTTCCTTCCACTGCGAGCCTTCCACGGCGCCTGGTCAAGAGCAACACTGAATTGTTCCAAACACTAAAAGGGTTACAAACCAATGTTTATCACCGACATTCAGCATTCAGCTTAGAACCTCTGGGGGGTTGGAAGAGCAGTTAGAAGTCAGTCCTGATTGGTTGATAACTACTGACCCTCAGCGGCTGCAGACCAGGCTCCAGCTGCAGGGCTCCGCGTGTCTCAGCACACACACACTGCTCTCATGTAGGTTAGGATTAGAGGAACTGGTTTGCTGTGAACCTCGATGTCATCACACCTGGTTTCCTCTGCTGGTCATGACCATTACTGTGTCTCACACGTCCTCCTCCACTCAAGTGAAACCTTCTCAGCTGTTGCAGCGGGCGATCAGAATATACCCTCAAACTGAGACGGCCCAGGATATGCAGAACTCAAAAAACCTTTATTGAACCAAACAAACTTCCTGAAGTCAGGAAAGCAGGAGGCAGGCTAAAAACCCAAGGTTAGACGTGGACGGTGGCGAGAGGATCTGCCAGGGACCGGCCTGACGAGCCAAACACTAAAGACGCGAGCAGAACCAGTGAGAACCACCAGGATCCCGACTGATTAACCAACAAGACCCAGGTGAAGCTCTCAGGGAAGGCAG
>NC_141339.1:1460000-1507500 GCF_037954235.1 Aulostomus chinensis
GAGAGAGAGAGAGAGACATAGCAGGTGAAAAGTTCTGCTGTTCTGCATTTGACTTCAGGCACTTTCATCAGCAGGCGTTGAGCCCCACTTGATGGAACCCTGGTTTGTTTGGTTTTGGCACTTGTGAAAGTGGTAATGGGACCCAGCGAGTGGTCCGAGACCCCCTCTCCGGAGTGCCTCCACCAAGCAAACTGGTACATTCTGATTGCAGTGCGAACTCATTCCAACCCTGATCTGACCCAGCGGCTCAGGGCGAAACAAAAGGTGGAGGATTTCGGCAACCAGCAGCACTCGCTCGGATGTCAACAACCAGACGGACTCCTGCTTCGGTGGGATGTTTGCTCGCCATGTGGGTTTACAACATTTACAGCCTGAGATTTGTAACCAATCAGAGGGACTCGTGTGACTCCCCGTCTGCCTCTTCCACCAGCTGGTCGAGGTCCAGAGGCAGGGGTCCTGGCCTTTACTTGTCTCTGTCTGACAGCAGAACCCTGAGCCCAGAGACGTTGAAAAGTCCAGGATCTGGACCACATTTAACCTTGCTGATTGGGACCGGAGCCCACAACCTCGTCTCCGGTTTTACTTGTTTTCCAGCCTCATTATCAGTGACAACGAGGTCCAAGCAGCAAGTGTGAAGCACCCAAGTGGCCAAACTTTCAATGACTCAAACACTTTGAAAACAAGCCACACGGTTGACAAATTGGACCCTACGGGAGTTGAACCGGGGACATTTGCGTCCCCCGAGACAGCAGCTGACTGGCTGAGCCACTGGGGAGACGTGGCTTCCCACACATCCTGTAACAACTCCAGGCAGTGGCTGGTTCCAGACTGGACTATCTTCATCTGCTAAAATGGAAAAATGCAGAGTAAAAGATGCAGGTAAAGGTCAGAAGGATTGAAGCAAACGGGAAGAAAAGAGCAGAGAAGCGTAACGACAGTCACGTTTCCATTTGGACGTCATTTACATTTTGAGTGAAGTTGGTAAATGCCGGAAAAAAGAACAAAGGAAAGGAGAGGAGTGACTTCCCGTCAGACGGGTTGTAATCGTTCTTTTGTGCCAGCCGGTGTTGGTCGTTGTCCTGAGACAAAGTTTGAGAAAATCCTCGACGGCGACAGAAATATCTGCTTTATTCTGAAATGTGTTTCTGTCTCCCTTCACTCGCTTTACCATCGCTTGAATAAAAAGTGGCTCTCCATCAACAGGACAGAGGCAGAGAATAAGCCAGTACCCCAGTCATGCTGTGACGGGGAGCAAGTCTCCACCATGGGACACAACTTTGCCCCCCATTAACCAGGAAACGCATCATCACACTGAGGCACACACACACACACACACACACATACACGCAGCTCTGCAGCAGCGTCACACACCAGCCTCGGCAGCAGGACCTGGACTTGAACAAGCGCTGTGAGCTGAGGCCGACCTTCGCCACTGATGTGTGTGGACATAGTTGCTGTGGGTCTGTGGGATTTGAGCCTGTACTGGTCACAGTGGGGCCACCCCAGGAGTGGTGATGTGGAGAGTCTTGTTCTGAAATCATTCATTTCTCACTTGTGGTTTTTATTCTGAACGCACTAATTCGTGAATTACATGGTGAGTAAATAGCTTCAATCTTGAGCCCTGCAAAGGTCACATGACGCAGGTTCGCGTGCCATATCCCGCTGACTTCTCCTTGAATGTTGTCAGATGCCTACAGGTGGGAGGAGCACAGGTAAGGGAGGGAACAGAGGATGCACCAACAGAAATGAGAGGTGGGGTCCATGTTTGTTAAAAACACATGTGAATACCTTCAGATTCAGCTGCATAGCTGCAGCTGAATCTGAGATTTGCATGTCGTGTTTTAATATTTGCTTCATGACCTCGTCATAATCCGTGAACCAACACATCATAGTGACATTAGAAAAGATTATAGGCACTCGTACTCTGGATTATCGCCATTGTTGCGCAGCAGCTCCACGCTGCTGCTGGGAGACACATTAGAACCTCACGGAAGCACCAGCCTCTTTATCATTTCTGCCTGGAAGAAACATTTTTCATCCAAATGTCTCCCCTGATTGAAACGCACTTCAGCTGGAAGCATTGTGGGAGACTCCAAACCCCTGGATTCAGCGGTGAAGATTGTTTTGTTGTTTAAAAAAACTTTATGTCATCATTATTCTCTGATAACAGGTGGTAGAAGTAAAAAAATCCCTGTTGGAAAGGAAGATTTTTGGTCTGCCAATACAATTAAATTCAGGTGAGGTTCAAGCACAAAAACCACGTGGTGGAGGGCAGAGCTGAAGTGGGGCCTCCTCTGACCTCCACCCCCAGCTGCCTGCTGACTTGGAGCACAACAACTTCTAGAGAAACCCTCTTCCTGTCCATCGTCCACAGAGACGGACCAGAAGAGGGAGCTCCTCCTCCAGGGAGCCGAGACCCAAGCTAGTTAGCTTAGCACGATGACTGGCAGTGCAAGAATTTTAGAATCAGATACGTACTTACACACTCTCCTCTGCTATTGTTTGTTTGTAGCTTTAATTTTTCCTCAGTTTACAGTCATGAATTTGTTGTTACTGTTTATGGGTTATTCACATCATCGTTTACTTGGTTTATGAATAATACATATTGAAGTACTCCACTGTATTTCATTCATTTAGTTTGGTTAAAGATTAAGCTCGGTGGCTCAATGATAAAGAACATATGTTTAAGAGAAGAACAGTTTTGGCACATCTGTGCAGTCACTTAAAATATTTACAACAAGAGAATTTTAAAGAAGGAACTACTTTCCTGACTGGGCGCAGGGATTTCACGCAGCACCTCCAAAGCTCCATTGGAACTTGTGTCAACAGAACCAAACGTTTGTTGAGCGACTGCTGCTACTGATCATGAGGAGGAGGAGGAGGATTCCTGCTGGACACACCAGCATCCTGGACCTGAGCTAACTGATGCTAACACTTCCACCCACTACCAGTCATTGGGCTAAGCTAACTGTCCTGGACCTGAGCTAGCTGATGCTAAAACTTCCCATCCACTACCAGTCATTATGCTTAGCTAACTAGCCTGGACCTGAGCTAGTTGATGCTAAAACTTCCCATCCACTACCAGTCATTGTGCTTAGCTAACTATCCTGGACCTGAGCTAGCTGATGCTAACACTTCCACCCACTATCAGTCATTGGGCTAAGCTAACTATCCTGGACCTGAGCTAGCTGATGCTCACACTTCCCACTCACTACCAGTCATTGTGCTTAGCTAACTATCCTGGACCTGAGCTAGCTGATGCTAACACTTCCCATCCACTACCAGTCATTGTGCTTAGCTAACTTTGGTTCCCCAAAGTGGGCGTGGTCCTTTAACGCAAGTCCCTACCATTGCGCCCATTGTGTGATGTCATTGAAGAAGGACAGGCACTAATAGTCTTCCAAATGATTCATTGGGAAAGTCGTGCTGTGTCAGGGGGAAAGAAATGGAAGTTTGTGTCCGTGTCCATGAATCAATACATGAAACTGTACAAGGCTTCAACTCTTGGAGGCGGCGATTTGATGAACAGAAAACTGATGTTGTTCCTGAGGCTCCAAATCAAGATAAATGTTTGTTTTTGATCGCTCGCCATTGTCAAAATCTGAGAGGTCGTTTTTGACAGTGAAGGAACTCTGAGGCATGGGGGGGGGGGGGGGGATCAATACATCATCTATTATGTCCAGAGCTTAATGAAAAGCCTCTGCTGCAGATGAATACAGTGCTGCCAAGCGGAAGTCTTCTTTAGCTTGACGTCCTGATCACTTTAATACTCGGCCCACTTGTCCTCCACTATTGACCCACTGCTTAATGGCTTTTCCTGCACAGCATCATTCAGACTGCACTTTATTGCTCTTGTTTTTCCTCTTCGATCCTCTCTTACACCACTTATCCATTAGGCCATCTATCTATTTAATGTAGACCGCTGTCCATATTTCTGGTGTACTTTGGATCTGTTTTTCATGGTTGAGGTTTGGCACCTTCAGTGCTGCTTCCCACAAGAGAAAACCCAAGACTTTTGGCTACAAGTCACTGCATATTTTCGTCTGGAGGTGGTCGGGGTGAGTGATGGGTGCACAGAGATCACCACTTTGAAATCAGATGCCAGCGCTTGCACCCTGCGCCCACCAGCGGTGAGGATCAGACCATAAATCAGCAACAACTGGACAGACTGAGAGAGTAATCAGGTTCTGTCTCACGCTTAAAGACCCATTTCTTACCACTCAGATGAATTCATATCTATATATATCTATCTATATGTCCATCTATCCATCTATATATCTATATGTCCATCTATCCATCTATATATCTATATGTCCATCTATCCATCTATATATCTATCTATATCTCCATCTATCTATATCTCCATCTATCTATATCTCCATCTATCTATCTATCTATCTATCTATCTATCTATCTATCTATCTATCTATCTATCCATCTATCTATCTATCTATCTATCTATCATCTATCTATCTATCTATCTATCTATCTATCTATCTATCTATCCATCTATCTATCTATATATCTATCTATATTTATATATAGAGAGGGAGAGAGAGCGAGAGAGAGAGAGAGAGAGACTTGGTGGAGGGGCGGAGCCTGGGCAAGAGATCACGTCATGTGAGTCATAGCGCCACCTGGTGGTTCCAGGAATCCTGATGGAACCACCGTCACAGTGCCACCTTGCTGTCTCCCCCGGACCTGCAGGAACACCAGACTGTGGTCTGAGTTCTCTAGCAACTGAGCACCAACCTGTGGAACAGAGGAGTTGAATCCAGGGACTCGTGGCGTGTTCATGTGCGGCAGAGCGATCCGCAGTTGGAGCGAAGCGATGAAGCCGTATTTTGCCAACAGACTTGACAGCCAGTGCTGATCAATCGTGAACAAACAACATCCACCCGAGCGCTGACAAAGCCGACTCCTGCTCAGTAAATTGACCTTCAGTTGGTCAATTTTAATTAGGTGTGACTCACTGATGTTACATTAAATCGACACTATTTAATTGGATTTAATAAAGTGAATATTGTTTTCCCATTTAACCAACCAAGTTAGCCGGATTAAGGAAATCCGGCACTCTATTTGTGAGAGTGCACGGTTGCCCAAACACCCTCCCGCTGGACTGCAGGCCGACTGGGCTCATCGTCTTTAATGAAGATCTCCGAGGCAACTTCTTCCTGGTTTATGAGTTCTGAGCAGGACTCAATTCCCTGGTTCGCTGGTTCACGACGCCATTACCACCTAAATTATATGTGGAGAGGACAAATACTACCTTTCTGACAAGTTTTATAAAAGTGGAAGTGATGGTAAAGCTGTTGTCTGACGAAGTACCTGATGAGGTATATATATATATATATATATATATATATATATATATATATATATATATATATATATATACATACTCATCTATACAGCTTGTGGGGTGTTGTTGCCATGATGCAGCAGAGTGGAGCGCTGTGCCGTTGTTAACGGGCGCTTGGCGGCGGTTTATGTGTCTGTGGCCTCTGGATTTATAACTCTTCATTACCGAGCTGTCATAAAAGCCTCATGTTTATAAATGTTAATGCTTGTGATTTATATTTAAGCGTCATCTATATGTCGCAGCTGAATGGCGTGGTAATGAGGGGTTGATAGCGAGGAGGGAGGGAGCACTGACAGAGATGTCAGAAGACAGAAGCACTGTAAAAGAATACAAAATGAATTTCCCCTGATGACTTTTATCTCTCCATCGTATTGTTCTTTGGTTCATGCTTGGCAATTTGTCACGAAGGCAGCGTGTGTGTCCCATGTGACATATCTGCAATCAATTA
The DNA here is from genome assembly GCF_037954235.1 of Aulostomus chinensis. Taxonomy (NCBI): domain Eukaryota; kingdom Metazoa; phylum Chordata; class Actinopteri; order Syngnathiformes; family Aulostomidae; genus Aulostomus; species Aulostomus chinensis. Next base: position 1,465,811 of record NC_141339.1, read on the forward strand.
ATTATGGGTATCTCTCCTTTAGCCGCAGTCAGAACTGTCATTTCCTTTTGTGCAAGTTTGTGGGCGCTGATGATTCCTTGTTATGCTGATTAATAATTTGATGTACACAACAGTGTGTGTGTCCATGAGTGTGTGTTATTTCCAATGGCAACTTGGTGAGACTCTCTGTCTGTGGAGGAGATAAAACCCTAGGGAGAGGGGGAGAGTCCTTCCCTCTGCTCCTCTCCTCAGGAGGTGACACACTTCCACATCAAAGCTGAACTGAAGCTTATTAGCGTGGCAGAGTGAGGCCGCTGGTCGGTTTCAAACGCTCACTCTCACTTTTGGAGAGGGTTTGTGTTTGTATCTGGGAGGACTGGGATCATCAAAGCAAACAAAGCACCTCTCCCTCTCCGGCTCGTCGATTTGAGCCAAATGATCAGATTTCATCTCTGCTAATATGAACCTAATTCTTACCCTGTCAGACCGGATGAAGGTGATGTTCTCACATCGCTCCACCAGAACAAGAACCTGTTTTTAATGAAGCCTTTGATTATTTGCACAGTAAAATCAGTGTTGCTGAAAGTTTGGATCGAATGCACCTGATAGCAAGGAAACTGAATTAAACAAGTTCATTTCCTGGACAAGGACAGGTAATACGTTCCAGACCCGTGGTAATAGATGTAATTTCAACAAAGATACGACCCTCTGGGTTTGCGTGTCTCTTACTTCCTGCTCGCCTGATTTTGGCTTCCAATCACACAGCCCTGATTGATTATGACTGCTCTCCCTCCACTGCATCTTGCTGCTTGCATCCAAAATTCATGGAATGACAACGCTGAAGCTGGGTCGTGTTCAGGTGACGTGAACAACGCTGGAGCTGAGGCCCGCCTGAGCTGGCAGCGTTTTGACGGGAACGTGGTCGCGTGGAGGGACAACCCTGCGCGGAATTGTCACTTGATTAGAACCCAACAACTTGAACGTTTTTGTTCGCGCTCACAATTTTCATCAAAGGCACAGCCAGCTGCAGCAAGCATGAGTCTCCCGGGCAGACTTAGAAGACCATGACAGCTAGAAACTGGAAATGTGTGTTTTTGTCAGAGATTTATGATGTTGACTTGAAGTTGACCTCTGACCTTTAGGATATGACCTTTAACCACCTCATCTGTAAATCCATGTGGATGTTTGGGCCAAATTTGATGAAATCCCCTCAAGGTGTTCCAGAGACATCACGTGAGCCAGAACGGGACAATGGAACTCGGTTGTCAGGTTTGAAAACTGGCGGCGGCGGCGGCGGCAGACAGAGGCAGTTCGCAAAAGGCGAAGCATTTGGCAGCAGACAAGAAGTCCAAACTAATGTCGCCGTGTGTCTGCTGCGGTGGCCACAGGCTCTTCATGATTTGAAGCACGTCAATGCTGCGTCCACAGCGTTCCTCTGAGAGGCGAAAAGAAATCAACTGAAATCAACCGACCGCCTGGAAGCAGCGCTGCAGCGGGAGGTCAAACAGCCGTGAGGACTCTGTTAATAAGCTTGGTTTGATCAATGCAGTATCTCTGCAGTACCTCCCTTTCACATTAAGAGCTGCATCTCAAAGCTGGGGGGGGGGGGGGGGGGGCGTCCCAGGATGGCCCCACACTGACATGGCATCATAATAATTGCTTATCTACACATCCAGCAACATGAGCCTGGCTTGGTCTGCAGTCTGGGGCTCTGGGGGTCACCAGCCAGGCGCTTTACTCCTGAACCCACCTGAGGGAGCCCAAGCACTCCTGCCTGAAAGATGCATCCATCTTAGCTGAAGAAGTACAGCAACTAGTTCAGTTCCTCGCTGACAGGTGACTTTGTTCCACCAGGGTGCGAAATATGAGTTGAACAGCCCAGATATCTGCTATCCAAGAGCAAACGAGGAAACAAACACTCTCCAAGCAAAGTTGGGCGCCACTGCCAAAAAGTTTAGGGGCAGCAGGGAAAATGGCAGCAGCACTAATGAAGGTCCTGCTGCTGCTTCACCTGCCAGCTCGGATACAACAGACGGCGACCCCGGGACCAGCGGCGCCAACGTCGTAGTCTCAGCTGAAGGTGTCTGCGGTCTGGTAAAGACACACAGCCAAGTTTTTAATTGTGTTGTTGTCGAGCTCACAGTCGGTCCTACAGGGACCTAATCCAGAGGCTGGACTGGCCAGGAGACAGGAGATGTCACCTGACCATAGCACCGCTCTTCACTCCCGACAGAGACCGGAAAAACGAACTAAATCACACTACAAACGACATTTTAGACCAAATAATCACGACAAGATAAAACAGACGTGTTGCGTGTTCCTGTTCTCTCTCAGCTCCGAGGGAAATCCGCCAGTATTTAGATGTCCGCCGCCCGAGGCGTCAGTGTTGCCACATGTCAGGTGACCACGACTCCGATGATTCTGGTCCACATGGAGACAACTGGAAAGACGAGTCACAACCAATCACCATCTTCATCATCATCTGATATGTCATCACTGTGTTGATTGACAGTTGCATGAAGCCGGTTCCACAGTGAGCTTAGCAGCAGCTGCAGCTTCATGGGGGCTGCATGGAGGTTCCACTTACAACAGCCCCCCCCCCCCCATGTCTCCCTGATCTGTGCTTATTAAAGGTGCCACCAACTAAACGTTCAGCAAATAAAGAGAGAAATCGAGAACACAGGAGAACTCTCTTGTCTCAGATTCATGTCGCAAACATGCGTGGCCCCCTGGGCGCTGCGCCGCAGCCCCCGAGGACGGCTCCAAGTTCCCGGCCCACTCTTTTCTAATATTTTCCCTGTTTCATCAGTGCAACTGCATGTCACCATCACTGTTCTCATTCATGCAGTGGCAGGACAGAGTTGTTGCTATGGGAACGCCACATGGCTAGTGCGGCAGCCTTCAGAACGCTGCAGACTCACGTCTCAACTCCTTGTTCGTCTTCGGTGTAAACTGGATTACTCACTGATTTATGTGGGGAGCCCAACTGCACCGGCGTGCTACACCTTCATCTGACAGGTAACCGGGAAAGCAATAAAGTGAAAATTACAAAATCTCTCTCAGCAATACGGCGACGTGAAAGTGGCATGAGAGCAAAAGACCTGAGTGGAATTTTCACCAGCAGTGTTTTACATGTCGAGGGTTGAGTACCCAGTGTCCCCCTCCCCCGTCACGTTCTTGTGGCTCCAGAATGCAGGAAGAGCCAGCCAGGTATATTTAGCATTTTAGATTTAGCTTGAAGCTAACGGAGACTGAGGGCTAACAACAGCTGAACTGTCAAAACCCCTTCAGGTTCATGAGGCGGTACAGAGACGAACCTTCACCAGCATTCGTCCATCGTAGGGGTTCATTGATTCAAGGAAGGCTGAAGGACTTCTGGTGGCTGAATATACAGTGTGTGTGTGTGAGTGTGTGTGTGTGTGTGAGTGAGTGAGTGTGTGAGTGAGTGAGTGTGAGTGTGAGTGTGTGTGTGTGTGTGAGTGAGTGAGTGTGTGAGTGAGTGAGTGAGTGTGTGAGTGAGTGAGTGTGTGTGTGTGTGTGAGTGAGTGAGTGTGTGAGTGAGTGAATGTGAGTGTGTGTGATGAGTGTGTGTGTGTGGTGAGTGTGTGTGGGGTGAGTGTCTGTGTGTGAGTGAGTGTGTGTGAGTGAGTGAGTGTGAATGAGTGAGTGTGTGTGTATGTAAGTGTGTGAGTGAGTGAGTGTGTGTGGGGTGAGTGTGTGTGAGTGAGGTGAGTGTGTGGTGAGTGTGTGTGATGTGTGTGTGTGAATGAGTGTGAGTGAGTGTGTGTGAGTGAGTGTGTGTGTGAGTGAGTGAGTGTGTGTGTGTGTGTGAGTGAGTGTGTGTGTGTGAGTGAGTGAGTGAGTGAGTGTGGTGAGTGTGTGTGGGGTGAGTGTCTGTGTGTGTGGTGAGTGTGTGTGTGTGTGAGTGAGTGTGAGTGTGTGTGATGAGTGTGTGTGTGTGGTGAGTGTGTGGGGTGAGTGTCTGTGTGTGTGTGAGTGTGTGTGAGTGAGTGTGTGTGTGTGTGAGTGAGTGTGTGTGTATGGGGTGAGAGTGAGTGTGTGTAGTGAGTGTGTGTGTGAGGTGAGTGAGTGTGTGTGTGAGTGTGTGTAGTGAGTGTGTGTGTGAGTGTGTGTAGTGAGTGTGAGTGAGGTGAGTGTGTGTAGTGAGTGTGTGTGTGATGTGTGTGTGAGTGAGTGTGTGTGTGTGAGTGTGTGTGTGAGATGAGTGTGTGTGTGAGAGTGAGTGTGTGTGAGAGTGAGTGTGGTGAGTGTGTGTGTGTGTGTGAGTGAGTGTGTGAGATGAGTGTGTGAGTGAGTGAGTGTGAGTGATGAGTGTGTGTGTGTGTGTGGTGAGTGTGTGTGGGGTGAGTGTCTGTGTGTGAGTGAGTGTGTGTGAGTGAGTGTGAGTTAGTGTGTGTGAGTGTGTGTGTGTGTGAAATGAGTGTGTGTGAGTGTGTGGTGAGTGTGTGTGTGTGTGAGATGAGTGTGTGTGTGTGAGTGAGTGTGTGTGTATGGGGTGAGAGTGAGTGTGTGTAGTGAGTGTGTGTGTGAGTGTGTGTAGTGAGTGTGTGTGTGGGGGGTGAGTGTGAGTGAGTGTGTGTGAGTGAGTGTGTGTGTGTGAGTGTGTGTGTGAGATGAGTGTGTGTGTGAGAGTGAGTGTGTGTGAGAGTGAGTGTGGTGAGTGTGTGTGTGTGTGGTGAGTGTGTGTGTGTGGGGTGAGTGTGTGTAGTGAGTGTGTGTGTGAGTTGAGTGTGTGTAGTGAGTATGTGTGTGTGGTGAGTGTGTGTGTGGTTGTGTCTGTGCGTGTGTGTGCATGTCCCTGTGTGTGTGGTGTGTGGTTGTGTTTAAGTGTGTGAGTGTGTATGTGGGGTGAGTGTGTGTGTGTCTGTGTGGTTGTGTTTTTGTGCATGTGTGTGTGTGTGGTGAGTGTCTGTGTGTGCGTGTGCATGCTATTATGTGTATGTGTGTAAGACAGTAACAGACGCAACATGTCTTCCTCTGCTCTCAGGCATGTCTTCATCTGGAGTTCATCAAGAACCGTGACGCTGGATCCCACTGTGTGAAACATCATCGCGTGTTTTCGCAGGTGCACGCGTGAACCTCTGCGGCGTGTATTTGTTTATTCCCATGATGATGTGAATCTTTGTGCGTCCCCCAGCGTGTAGCGTGTTGTTCTCCGTCTCGCCGTGGCGTCTGTGTGAGTCTCCCGGCCGGTTTGGAATTCCTGTTGTGCGGCGCTGAGTGAACAGCTGAACAGCCAGGAGACGAATGGGCTGTGTAGCCTTTGTGTCAGCGCAGGCTTCCACCTGCGGTCCCCGGAGGCCTCGGGGAGCTTCGCCACCGGCACGACTCTCTTCCCTCTGTTACATTTAAAAAAATCTTGATGCAAACTGGGAGGCAGACTCAGCCTGAACAGGCAGGTCTTTGTAGGAGAAGCTGACGTTTCTTTAGTGAAGTGGTAAATCATGAATTAAAGATGAGGCTGGAGCAGCGGCACTGAGCAGGAACCTCGTTTACTTCAGATGCATTTACACGACACCCCAGAACTTCGTTGTGTCCTGTATTCAAACAGTTTAGAACCCAGAACCTTTAACCCCCCCCCTGCCCAGAATAAACGGAACAACAGGGTCGATCTACATCAGGAAAAGCAAACTTCCCACCAGCCAGTGTCCCCGCTGTTGTCATGGTAACCGTGACCAGTGGCACACAAATCAGCTCTGTAAGAGCGCGAGGCCGACAAGGAAAAGCCCAAAACAATTTACCATCCCCTGGCTAATTAAAGGCAAAAACAACAACGAGGAGGAAATGAATCGGGGCATCAAATATATCAAACATGGCTGGAAAGCACAAGCAGCACCAAAAGCACAACATAATGCGTCATCCGAGGATGCGTGCGAGGGAATATTTCATGGATAATTGAGCCGGTGTGATTCCGGGCATAGTCATTGTCGGGGGAGAGATAGGCCAAGGACTCCGGAGGAGAACAATCAGAGAGGTTTAACAAGCTCTCGCTGACTTCTCACATCAGCGTAATTAAACTAAGTTAGTGGAACAAACGGCCCTCTGTGCGCCGCAGCTTTTAACAAGGCGCATTTCCATTTGGCGTCTACATTTGGGGGCACGCTCACTTTAAATATTGTTATATTTCATTTTATTCATTATTATTCATTCGGACTTTTATGGATTGGTTTAGAGCAGGCCACGCTGTCGTTACTGTTTCAGCAGTGAAAACCAGGTAAGTTGTGTTGAGTGGTGCTCAACCCCAATCGCGGTTTGGCCCACCTGGTATTTAACTTTTATAAGAGTCACATGATCAAATTATGAATTCACATCCAAGTTAGCGGAGGGCTAACCTGAAGCACCCCTGTCTGGTACTGATTCACTCCGTGTGCGAATCCCCCAATTTGCTGACTAGGATTTGTTTCCTGGATGTGTTACTCATTCATGTACCTCGGGATGTACGTCCCATCCCGGCCTGAATTCCTGGTTTGCCAGAGCAAAGTGGTCTGAGGACTCGGGGCTAACAGGAAGTAGCCAGCTCTCAACAGAGCATGCTCAGTGCGAATCCTCCCAGCAGTGTGGGATGGTGACCACGTACACGGTCACCATCTGACAGCTGTCGACAGTGAGAACTCACCGGGTAAGAAGCTGGATGTTGCAGTGCAGCAACGGAGACGCTGACAGAGATGTTGATTATATATTTTGTTTAGCTGAACCATCTAATCTGGAGACGATAAGGAGCTCGGAAAAGGAGGGGGGACAGACGGACAGACAGACAGACAGACGGAAGCCGTTTTCAGACTCAAAGACCTACAAATTGCCGTAGCGAAATATCCGGCTTTCTGGTGTTGGAGTTGACCTCGGATCTCTCATTCAAGTTGAGATGACAAACGAGACAACGACGGATCGTCTTACAGCCTCGTGCGGGTTTAATGCACAGATCAACCACCTCACATCTTACATACAGACAGAACCCTCCTTACAACTTGCATTCACATTTTATACCCTTTGTTGACGTCATGACTCATGTGTGTGTACGTGCTTCTCTTCAGCAAGGTGCATCCTGTTTGGCAAGATACTGGGGTACAGGTTTACTGGAACATCCAGTCCTCCCGTCCTCATATGACCTGAACTTAAGACCTTGTATTAACAATACCCTGTTTACTTGGAGACCAGTATGTCTTACATAAACTCACGCCCCTACACTGGCTGGATGGATATGCTAAAGATAACGTGAACGCGATCGTCTGCCCACTCCGACATGGATTTTGGGGGCGTGGTCATGATGTACCCTGTCCACTTTGACTGACTTTAAAAAACACAGGAAAACATATTGACAACACTTAGACGCAAGGGAGAGACGAGAAAAACTTCACCTACGAGTTCCAAGTTCAAGATACATCGATCATTTTGGAAGATGGCCGAACGGATTCGTCGTCGATGGCGCGCTTTACGTTCCACAGCTTCAACATCTTCTTGGAAGTCCTTCATTTTGGCATCGTCCTGTCTTCGTATTCTTCGCCTGCTTCGAACCCCCCTTAACCATGAGCATCCACATGCGGTGCGTCTTGTCCATGGAGTTCGTTTGTGCTTGATTGATTGCATGAACAGCCAGCAGCAGCTCTTCCTGAAGTCCCGCCATCCTTGTTTTCAAAAATGAACTGAACAGAGCTGACAGGTGACCACACCTAGCATAGCGTGTGACGTGTTACCAGGACGTGCCACTCGACTACGCCTCCTGTCGCCGGCTACGGCCCCCTGGGCGGAAACTACGGCTCACGTCGTGGCGTTCAGAAGTTTGACTCGGTACCGAAGCACCGGTTTCGTGACCTCGCTCGTCCACAGCTGATTGCTTCTGCTGTTTGAGTCTGATCTTCAGACCACGGCCTTGTTACCTGGTTCTCTGGTCGGGTTCCACAGGTCGGGACTTGTTAGTGCCAGTCTACAAGAATACACACGTTTGGTTTGGCATTGATAGATCCATAGAATGATTTTGTAGTTTTTTTACCAGTTGTGTTGAGTGTTACTTATGTGTTTGCTTCTTTCGAGGTCTGGTTGTGTACGTTCCTGCATAATTTCTCTCTCTAGTTTTAATACGTTTTGACCTTCGGAGCGTTTGAAGAGGTTGAGCTAATTACTGATTTCCAGGTGTAGCAAACCGCTGGTGGTGGTGTTGACCTTTGTTTTAGAGGCTAACCAGCCTTCCCTCCTGCCAGCGTTGGTGAATGAGGGTCAGAGCAACGAGCGCCAGACAAGGAGAGCTGCTTTAACAGAAGGATAATGTGTCTGAGCTTTGGGTGGAATCAGTGCTAATCCCCCAATTTGCTCACTTGGATTTGTTTCCACTGGATGTGTTACACATTTGTTTGCCTTGGGTTGTACATTTAGAGGAGAACCTTGACACTTAGAGTTCTAACTGGTTGCCACCTCCTCTCTTTCCATGAAATACTTGATTCTATTGTTCTGTATTCTATTGGATCACTCACTGGGGCGTCAACAAGCTGAGAGAAAGTTGAACCCAGCTGAATTTTTTATGGCCTTTGTCTTTGAGAAGTCTTTGAAATGTATAAACTTCAGTGTTTCCCTGCGATGTTTCCCATGGACGGAGGTTTAGCCTGGCGGGGGGAGAATAAATGACAGGCTGACAGCCCCCATTCAGAGAGTCTCGCTTCCTCCAACTCCTAATGACAGACTGCAGGTTGAACTCTGACCCTCAAAATAATGGAGACCGACTGCACTCATCAGTGGGGTCGATCGTGAGCGCAGCTGCAATTGGAGAGTTCTCCGTTCATCATGATTGAATACTGTAATTATTACCTGCCTCGCTCTGGTTGAAGCTGGATTAACAAGAAGTTAACCATAGTTCACCTGGTGGTGCGTCTTTGTTCTCGATGGAGATCAAAACCTTCCTGCCGACGGTGTCGACATCCATCACGCCTCCTGTGATTGGTTGACACACGTGTGTGTGTGTGTATGTCTGTGTGTGTGTGTGTGTGGGGGGGTTCTGAACCCCCCACATAAGATAATTCTGAACCAAAAATACAGGCTCCGAGTTCATTCCTGGTTCATTTGTACCAGACGTCTTCTTTCCCTCCTAAGCAGGATTTTGAGAGCTGGAATCTTCAGTGCTGTTGTGCTGCTGGTTCCTGAGCAGCTGGGAGGGAGGAGCCTGGCGGTGAACGGACATCCACTGGCACTGAGAATCTTTGAGGGCTCTTGGGTTTCTATCAAAAAGAGTGTGTAGGATTCATAAAAAAGTGTGTGTGTGTGTGTGTGTGTGTGTGTGCAAAACATCTGAAAGTGGTGTACACAACAACTAATCAGGTGTATAACCTGCTCACTCGGGGTGAGTTGACCTCGGATGGTTCCGCCGTGTTGGCTGATGGACTGATGAGGTGTCCCTCATGTTGCGCGAGCCAGCGCTAGCTGGTAGCGGGCGAACAGAATCTGGATCAGCACCAACATGCCAGTATCAGATCTGCAGCTAATTGCTATGTTCCTTAAGTAACGCTATCGTACAGGAGCAGAACGCCGAGGGAACGTTGTCCAGTCTCTGGTGTTCTCTATCTGTTCTCTATAATCCATATTCCTTTTCTACTTTGCCCCTAAGGTTAGTTACTTTAAACACACGCACACATAGACACACACACAGACACACGCACATACAGACACACACACGCATGCACACATACAGACATAGACACGCACACACACACACACACACACACACACAGACACACAGACACACACTCTCACACACCTGATCCATCTCACCTCAACCTGTCGATGCGTCCATCTCTGTTCCCCCTTCAACTGATCTCAGCCTCATCTTAAAGGGTGGACTGACCCGCCACACACATTGTTGTGTTCTTTTTCTCCCTGGTTCTCCTCCTGTGTCCACCGAGTCGTTCTCCCAACCTGGTTGAAGGACGATGACACAAATCTGTCGCCCAGCAGCGTCTGATTCTTTATTTCCTCTCAGACAAAGTCGGTGATGGGTGATGAGTTTGCAGCTGCTGGGGGATTCGACAGACTCTGGGGAATAATAAACCAATTTCATCCTGCCAGAAAAGTCGGAGGACGAAGGAGGAAAAACACACATGAGGAAGAAATAAATCACTCGTGTGATCGCTGGAGTTCTTTGGAGCGGAAAATGAGACGGTTAAATTGGACACAGATACGAGTGTCGTGACCGGAGCGTAGCTGTGGCGTGGAAGTCAGGCAGCAGAGTCCCACACGATTCCAGGATGTTCCTTTAGTTGTTAAATACTACAGTTTAGAGCAACAAAGTGCTGACAGGGAGAGTGAAGTTACTGCATATGGACGTGAGAAGGAGGAGGAGGATGTACTGAAGGAGAGACGAGCTGGAGGTGAGAGAGGGAATGAACGTGAGGGGCGCTTGAGGTGGACGTGACATCATCAGCGCCAGAGTGTCCTTGTGTCACAGTATATGATACAGATGTCTGTGTGTTCTGTTCTCTACCAGAACCAGCGTGGTACCTGTGTGTTCTGTTCTCTACCAGAACCAGCCCGGTACCTGTGTGTTCGGACAACATGAACTTCTCAGCAGCCCACACATCAGTGGGCCTCTGTCACACAGTCACTGTCCTTTGATAGACACGAACAACTGCACACCAGAACCAGCCCCCCCCCCCCCCACACACACACACACCCATGTACTGAGACAACAATGAGACTTGTTATTCACCTGTCAGTGGTTGTAATGTTGGGAACTTTAACCCTAAATACATGAAAAAGACAGATGTGTGAACAAGTGTCTGAACAACTGAAGATCCAGTGATGGTTCCTCTGAAGGTTCCGTCTGATGTCACTATTTCACCGCAGCGACTGTCACCTGCCTCAGAGCGTCTTTACCCCGGCGTTCCATCCATCATTAAGTGTCATCTTCTTAAGTTCCAGCAGAAATTTTTATTTCTCGCTCATCAGTCGACATTTCAGCTCAAACTGCCCAAATTACCTGCTGCTTCACGCCGGGCCGCGTGGCGACAGCAGGCCCGTGTGATTACAGAAGCTGTGCTCTTTATTATGCTAATGTGCGCCTTTCAAAAACAGCACCTCCGTAACCTTTGCACGCCAAGCACATTAAATCCTTTTCAGATGAGCTTTAAAGGCAAAGCAGGCTGCATCATCAACCGCAGGCTGACATTTGAAACATGAAAACTGAAGTTGTGTGTGTTTGTGTGTGTGTGTCCACTGGATAAGTGGCGTCCGCCGGTGGAGGACGGGGACAACATCTGGTGAGAAATGATCTCAAGCTGCATCATGGAGGCAGGATGCTTAAAGTGGCGGCGCCCCCCCTTCTGTAGACGGGGGCACTTTGGCTTTAACTGACAGTTCATAGCTCCGAGTGGCAGGAAATGGAGGCGGACCAGAGAGTCGAGTCGCTCCTCTGATGTCTCGGAGGGGCGCGGCGTCATAGATCAGGATCAGAATTCTGATTTCCATGCAAGGCAGGTAGGAACGTGCAGATGGGAGGATGCCAGAGGATCCAGCTGCTTTGATTAAGAGCTGTGCACTGACAGCCACACACACACACACACACACACACGCACGCACACACACACACACACACACACACACACACACTACAATTCCAGTCTGCTGCGCCTCACCACACACGCAGCTTCAGTGGTGAGCGGGGGCCAGCGAGGGCGGGGGTGTCAGCCATTGGAAACTCATTATGACTGAACTAAACGAGGGATCATTTCCAATGATCTCCATGTTCACCTCAACAATGAACCACCGGCTCAGCAACTCCACAGCAGAGGGACGCTGAGAAATCGCCGGGCTCTCACCTTTGTGTCAGATCACGCGTATCAAAACGTCGCGTTCCTGGACCAATGGACACGGTCGTGCAGCCATATCAGCCCACACAAGGGCAGCGTGGCCGGTCTCTGAGCCGCAGGAAGATGCTGGTATTGGAGAGGGGAGGGAGGAGAGGTCGGGCTTGGCTCCGAGGTGGAATTCCCCCGAGATGTCCAACATTGTGTTCTCATGTATTTGTGGTGTTGCTTCAAGGACGTTAATTCTTCGACTTGTTTGGCGCGTATTCCTTGCCGTGCTTGTGGCTGGTATCTTTATCCAGGCTGCACCCTTCGTAGACGTTCAACCTGAATATCTCAACTAGTGCCCCCAGCAGGTCGAGGCCCACATGAAATGTCTAACTGAAAGACTTCACCCGAGTCTTCATCAATACGTGAGGCAGTTCTTCTGCTTCGCCGCTGTCTAACTGTGCAGCTCAGCTTCCTCATTGAAGGGAGACACTCCAGGAATTGTGCTTTCAAAATAATTGTATTTTCTTTTCTTGCAACCCAAACACTGTGAAAATTAGGCTAAGTTTTGTCCCTAAATAGGACCAACCTATAAACCTGATGGCTAGCAGCAGTTAGCATGCTAATAACACAGGGAGTAAATGGAAGAGAACAATTGCAACGAATACAATCCTTGCTGCACCATCAATTTAGGATAATTCTTTTCCCCTCCTTCAGTCGAGGACGTTTCCAGGGAGAAAAAGGAAGAAAGCAGATAATTGAATATAAAATCAGTTCATGTTGTTCTCCTTTACCTCCTAACGTGAATGAATGTTCCTCTTTGTTGCAGACTGGATTTACAAGGCGTTGCTGAGGATTTCGACTCCAGCCCAGATTATTCTAAATATTCTCCTCCCGAAAGTGTAACGAACACGGCTTCAGGATCAGTGGTGCAATCTCAGACCCAACCCTGATGAGAACTTCACTTCAGCATCAGCGTCTGCAGTTCTGAGTGATGGCACCTGGACCGGTTCCGGTTCCCCTCTCTTCAAAAGGGTTCTTCAGTTCTAGGCTCTTCTCTGTCTTGTCTAGTCCAGATCTGGACCTGCTGTCCTCACAGGAATGTCCCTCCTCCTCCAGGTGTAGGGGGACGGCAGAGTCTGGACCTGAGCTGGTGGCTCTCCTGGTTTGTGTGGTGGTGGTTTTGGTCCCTGATGTATGGATCAGTGTAACCCTGCTGGACTGGACCACACAGACTGGGGTGCTCAGTCCTCAGGGGACCAGCTTCTGCCTCAGGTGGTTGCTGGTTTGAATGAACTGGGACGTGTTTGTTGACCCTCCTGATGTCTCTGTTCTTCTCAGTGCCTTCCTTCTCTTCCCCTCCTCACATTCTTGGTTCTCCTCATCAGTGACCGACCGTCCCTGCACAGTGGAGGTGGTCTTCGTCCCTAACTGTCCCCCACCCACCTGTGCACGCTCCCGAGGAGACTCCTCAGGCACTGGGGTGTTCTGTTGGGATCAACTGACTTTATTTTGTCTTGTGTTTTTTTGTCCGTGCCAGGTTTGCTCTCTGTGCTTCACTGATGGTTGATAACCAGTTTTACTCATCACGTGTTTGATTTCACAAAGCAGAAAATAATGAAAACTGAGATCATAAAGCCATAATTCCCACAATGACAAAAATAAGCTAACCTCTAAATAAGTGGCAGGCTAACAGGCAAGATGCTAAGAGCTGTGAGGCAAGTGATGGAGGAGAAATCAGGTTGGACTGGGTGGATGAGCATCGACGAGCAGAGAGAGGGAGGGAGGGAAAGAGAGGGATCTGCTGAGTGAAAGAAAAACAGATTGAAAAAGGGAAAGATGGAAATACCAGTGACAAGTGGTTGCACCCTAATGAGGGAGATGCATTCAAAGCCATGTGCTGCTGTCAAGGGCCTTAATTAAGTCTGTGTGCAGCCGAAGTTATGAGGTTGACAGCAGCTTCTCTTTCTTCTTCATGGCCCTCCTACTCCTCTTCCTCCTGACGATCTTTCATTAAATACGCCCACGTACACATTGTTGCTGGAAAGAACCGGAAATGTAGAAACACTGTGAACGAGTGTTTGACTTTGATAAGATTCCCAGACAAGGCTCACTAGCGCCAACAAGACCGGCAATTAAAAATATTAATGGGTAGCAGAAGACAGGGGGGACACACGATGGTGCGCGTGCTCCAGCCGGGGCTCCACCCACAACCTTCTTGCTGGGGGGCCACGGTGAGGACCACTGCTCCACCGGGCCGCCCTGTTCCCCATAAATTCAGTTTAATATTTTTCATATTTCAGGAATTAATATTTCATGACTGCTAAATGAAACAAAGTGAACTTGCGCATCAAAAAAGGCGAGCAAAATAATGGAGTTCATTTCATCGACACGATGTGAGTCATCAGAATGTCAGGTTCAGGCGCTTTGATGCTGCGGCTGGGATTCAGCTTTTCTCCTGACAGCAGAGGACAGGTTGAGCCCTGGCTTGAGGTCTGAGGTGGACAATCCTGGACGCTGCAAGGCCTCTGAAGACGAGGACAGAAGTCTTAGTCATCAAGTTCACAATAACATGGAGCTAGTGTGTAAAACTAAGCAGCCCCACAGGTGTTGACGCGACAAAACCTGGAGTTCTTGTCCTAGAGGTGTTGAGTGGATCAGCTGCAGCTGTGTGGCAGGGCCAGGTGAGTGAGGAGCCACGCCCCCCATGTATGAGGACAGATGAGACAGGGGGGCAAGAACACGGAAACCAGGAAACACAAGCTGAGCAGACAATGACCGCCTGGACTGTGACTCAAAGTACACTCCAGCAAGTCCTCACGAATCCTCCTCCAGACTCTCTCCGTCTGCCGGCTCACGTCGCAAATCCTGGTGGGACTCAGTCAGCGTTCACAGTTGGTAAACTTTACGAGCGAGAGCTCAGTAATTAGGCTCGTGCTAAGTCTGAGTTCTGCGGCTGAGCAGCGCCGACCGTCAGCGCTAACTCGCTCAGGTTGTGTTGTTTCACTCTATTTACAACATCTCCTCTGACACGTCCTGCACCGTATTTGGCTGACTGGTTTCGGCCTTCCCTCCAGCAGCTGCCCAGTAGCAGCTGCCCAGTATCTGGAAGATACTACATGAAAATTTGTTCCACGTATTTGCTGTCCAAGTGTATGTCAATGGAAGTGCAGGAAGTGTTAAACAGACACTGTGAGTGTGACACAGTGGAGTGCAGCTCAACCACCAAGACGTTCAAGACGGCAGAATGAATGCAGCCCCTCTGCAGCACCGTTCTGACTCGCTGAATATTAGACGAGCTGGATTTACGTTGCACGGGCTTCTTTTATATGTTCCAGTTTTATTTCCTGCCTGTTCCATTTTTCCGAGGGCACCGTTTGTTGAATCATGTTTGTTCGAAATGAAAATGCAAATCAGACCTGGTGTATGTCTGGATGTGCTGCTTAAATTACTAACATCAGACAAGACATCCTGTCTGCATCCTTAATCATACAAGCCATCATTTTGTAGCAAATTTGTATTTAAAAACACAGAGACAAATCCCGGCTGTCTTCATCAAGTCAGTTGGATTATAGCAACTGAATGAGGGATGGAAGTTACTTACTGACCTCAGAGTGGAAGGTAGTTTTAGCACTGCAGCAGCGCCGGCAGGCTGGACGGGTCATCAGGAGATCCAGCAGATTAATGGTGTGCTGCTGGAGGCGCACAGCTTTGGGGAGAGTTGAGGACGTTGGAGTGTGACAAATACACAGACACTGAATCTGAGGTGGCCAGCCAGACACAGGAGGCTGTTGTGTGCCCATTACTCAAGCATAACCAGGCAGCGCTTGACAAGGATTGTGGAGATGGAACAGACGAGGCTTGTGCCCCGGATTAATGCAGGAGACCACTTTTAACAGTCATCCATCCAATACAGGCTGGAAAAACGCCTGTCTTTCCCTTGATTATCACACCGACTGTTCATCTGACTGACAGCAAACTTGGATACGCACTCAAGAAAGTGCAGAAGAAGAATTCATTAGGATGAACGACTGTCATTCTTGGCTCTTAAAAGTCGCTTTTTCCTGTTCAGTTAGTGACTGGAGCGGCCCGGTGGGGCAGTGGTCCTCCCTGTGGCCCCCAGCAAGAAGGTTGGGGGTGGAGCCCTGGCTGGAGCACAGGGTCTTTCTGGGTGGAGTCTGCATGTTCTCCCTGTGCGTGCGTGGGTTCTCTCTGGTACTGCTGGGATAGGCTCCCCCCCCCCCCCCACCACCACCACCACCACCACCACCACCACCGAGATAAGAGGTAGGAAATGGATGGAGTTTGTGAGTGAGAGCCTTGTTTGCTGGAACAAAGTTGCAGGTATACGCTTCCCTGGGAGTGACTATTTTACTCGCCGTTCTTCACACTTCCTTGTGTGTGCTGCCATTTTTCGAGTCCCCTGTGCTAAATGATGGCAACCCTGAAGCTAGCTGGCTTGTAGCAGCCAGGAAAATGAGTGAAGCAAGTTCTGATGAAGGTCCTCGCTTTGGTTAGCTGCAGTTTGTAACGGCACCGTTGCTGCATGCTGAACACCAGACGTCGCTGAGATCAGACGGTTTATAATATAACTTTGATACTTTGTGACATCATCCCGCCACCTATGGCACCACCCCTTGAACTCTGACTTACATGTCAAAGGGCCAGCATCAGCCCCTCCCCTCCATAACTCGCGCCCATCTGTTTTGGCTGACAAAAGATCTGAATCACAGCACATCAGGTAGCTTTTAGCCGCTGAGTTGCAGGCCCTGCGATGATGCAGCTGTAGCTTCCTGGCTGCTGCGGCTTTGGCCAGCCGTCAGTTGCTTCCAGGCGGTTCTCACTAGCTGGTATCGAGTCTCCCGCCCCTGTGGTTCCTGGTCTACCCTGGTCAGACCGACATGCAGTTCCAGGCTCCAGCACCTCTTCCACTCCTCTTCGTCCTGAGCTCACCTCTGCCCACCCTGCTTGCCATGATTTAACTGAGGTGTTTAGCGAACAGCACGCCCTCTCTTTACCGCCACTTCACCCTCATGACTGCACTATTGATCGTCAGTGTCCACAGGTTGTTTACAATTCATCCCGTCCCGAGAGAGGAGCGAGGAGAACACTGACTAGTCCTCGGCAGCCCGAACAGTCAGACGCCACTTCTCGTCCCCTCTGAGTACTGTGGCCTGAACAGTTTCTCTGCTCAGAAGTATCCTCGAACCCTTCAAACTCCTCCACAAAGCCACTACCTTTTCCATCTGGTCCTCAGGTGGGCCCGTCATCTGGTTCTGATCTGCCTTCAATAGCCGTTTGGCCTCAACAAACCCTGCAGTTGTCCGGACTTCTCTAAATGATGTTCTCCTTCCTCGTGCCTGGAGGATATTGTCATTTTTCCTGTGATTCTGAAGAGCACATCTGCGTCATCGGAAGAGGCCTTGAAAGAATGAGCTCTTTGTGAAAATGCGAATTTGAAATTGCTGCTTCCTGGGGCTCAAGTGAAGGCAGACCCAGGAAAGATTCAGGCACTTTCCTGGACTTTCAACTCAGTTTGATCAGAAACTTCAGTAGGATTTCAGCTCCTCCAACCAAACACTCCCCAGCTGGTTCTTTCTCCTGGACCCCTGAGACCGAGAAATGCAGTTTGTTGTGCAGGTTTGATGCCTCGACTGTCCGGGGGCTCTGCAGGTGAGCGGGGGACGAAGCAAGCAATCGTTTGATTATTGAATATCTCCTGTTCAGACTTTGCTGTGACTGGCAGCTGTGGATGGAGATGAGTTGTGCCTTCATTATGAAACCAAACAAAATGGATTTTCTTAATGTCTTCATCATAAACCTCAACACAGGAGGTTTGAACCTTCCAGCATGCAAACATGTTTGTGGTTGCAGGTCAAATTAATATGTGAAGCTTGCGATTAAAGCTGTTGTCAGAGTGTGACTTCCTGTTGTCAGAGTGTGACTTCCTGTTGTCAGAGCGTGACTTCCTGTTGTCAGAGTGTGACTTCCTGATGTCAGGGCGTGACCTCCTGATGTCAGACCTTGACCTCCCGATGTCAGGGCGTGACCTCCCGATGTCAGGGCGTGACCTCTTGGCTCAAATGAGGGAAGTCACGTCCTGTCTGGTGGGGTCAAAGTGTCACCCTCTGTTCAACTCTTCTGCCATTTTCAAAGTTGAATGTTCAAACTTTTCTTCTTCTTTCAGCGACACAAACGATTCAGAGTCAAAAGCGTGGAGCTCATTCAGAATCACTCGTCTGGCTCTTCTGTCCAACTCTTCTTCAGTCATTCAACTTCATTTATTTCAGCTTCACTCTCAGTTTCCAGTTAGTTTTTTCCAGCCAGTTCCTCCCTGAACCAGCAGCTGCACAACCCTGTCCAGTACTGCAGTGCTCTTACTGACGTTTAAGCTTCTCTCCTCTGCTGAAGATCGTTTTCTTCATCATTCAGTTTAGTTCAGCTTTAGCTTGAAAGGTTTACTTTGCGTGTCAACTGTTGGGTTCTCAGCCACTCTCAGCTCTGCTTCAGTTTTTTACTTCAGCTTTCACGTCGTTATCTTATCTTATCTGGTTTTAATTGCAATGCTAATTGTGACATGTGGCTGTTGGTGTCTCTCATGTGGAGCTTTGCAGTTCTCTTGGTTTAAAAAAGTGGGGAATTTCACCAACTTCTCCCAGTTTGTTGACGTGTGTGACGTCGTCTGGTGTAATTACAGACCTCAACCAACCTACAGAAACAGTCTGGTGGAGTGGGACGTTACCGTTGTAGTTTTGGTGAAGTTGGCAACATCGTGGAGGGAGAAGTGCAGCACACAACGATGAGAAAACCCTCTCTGGCTATTCAACCGCTCTGCAGGACGGGAGAGGCGGTCGCGCCTGCCCGAGTGAAGCAGGGAGCCTCTCGCCTTTCCTGAGTCATGTTCAGCGCTACGACTGCAGCAGTATTTTTTTAGGGCCTTCTTTTAAGATTCACTGATCGGCGTTAAATATTTCATGGTCATGGCACAGTTTCATCCTGCTAACGTCTCCTTCCTGTCAGGGCTGGTCTCAGGAGTTCAGTGCCTGAGAAGGAAACACAAAGACGTAGGCAACAGTTCTCGTTTCCAAAAGTAAAGTCTACACATGTGGCCGATTACCGACTCGTGAAGGTATTTCAGACATTGCATGCAGCGTGGCTCAGAGGTAGAGTGGCCGTCTAGCAACCAAAGGGTTGCCCCAGTGACCATATCCAAGTGTCCTTGAGCCCTCCCCTTAATGGATAAACGGTATAGAAAATGGATGTATGGATGACATCACATGCCATGTCACATGTTGTCTCTCTAAATCTAACATGCTCACGAGCAGCATCAGGCAGGTAACGACGGCCCCCTTCAGTATCATGTGGCAGCTCTCCTGCTCTTCATCAGGCACCAGGGAACGATGCCGCTATGGCAGCAGGAGGTGCAGCGCTGGTGGGTGGAGCTGAAGGTCCGCGCCTGTCCGACAGCAGACTGACTTGCTTCGAGTTTCCCGTGAGTCCTTTAACGCCTGTCAGTTGAGCTGGGCGGGGCCACCACGGATCAGAACATCCCACAGAAGCTCAGTTGGATCCTGACCTGGAGATTCCTTGATTTCATCCTCGTGCCCCTCAACCCACTCCTGAACCATTTGTGCAGTGTGATAGGGTGCGGTCACATGACAGTGAGATTCACAGGAAGGTCAGACAGACACCTGTTGTCCTTCCTTAGCCCGTTTTGAGGTACTAACCACCAGACCAGAACCATCCAACCAGACCTGCAGTTCTGGCCCAGTCCTCTCACTTTCACTCTTGGTCAGATTTGCTCAGATCCTTATCCACACCCATTTCCTGCTTCCAACTCCCCAACTTCAAGAGCCAAGCGTTTCCCCTCAGAAGCCCCCCAGGCGGGTCAGAGGGCGGAGACTTTGCACTTTATTGCCTGTGATGAACCAGTTTCTTGTTTTTGTCTGGTCCTTTTCTGGTGTATGACGCTGCTGCGGTCGCCCACACGCAGCTGACACCTGTAAGCCTGATATAAGGATTCAGCGCCCGACTCAATGACATCTCAGCTGGAGCGATGCTGGCTGACAGACGAGTTAAGCTCGATTGACGGATGTCTGAAGACTTATGTCTACACCCCTCTGGTCTCCAGCTGCTACAAAAAAAATGTTTTTCTCCGTATTACGGAAAAAAATCACCTCTGAGAGTAGATCAGCTCTTTGTGATGTAGCATCGAGGGTAAATAATGTGTTTGTGAGTGGATGGTGGCCCAGATGGATGGACTGATTGGAGACAGTAAAGAGAAAGATGGAGATAAATGTTGTCTGATGACCCTGGAGGAGCACAGCCCAGAGGCTATCAAATCACCACTTGCTGCGTTCCAACCCACCAGCCTGCATACTGACGAGAGAGGGAGGGAGGGAGAGACCGAGGGAGGGAAAGTAAATCAGGAGGCAAAATGAGAGGGCGGATGTTGATGGCAGCCAGCTAACTGGATTAGCAGTTAGTAATAATACCAGCAAAGGTTAATGTTTACAGATGCAGGGAGGCTAATGCAGGGCAGTGCTGTGTAATGGAGAGGCCGGGTCAGCGGGACTGGTTAATAGTCAAGCTAAATGACTCATGATTACAGCCTGAGATAGTTGGTAATGGATGAGACTGTCTCTCAGAGAGCAGCGCAGCCGAGTAGGAACGAGGGCCTCAGAACTCGCTTGACGCTGATGGAAATAAATATACACCAAAACTGATCTGCTTCGGCGCCGCTTGTGGGCAGAGATGGAAGCGGCTTCATTTGGAAACGGTTCAGTTGTGTTTGAGCCTCTTCATTTGCTCTCTGACAGAATAATAAATTCCGTTTTGTTCTACATGTACCGGCGTGTCAGTCACATGATGAGGAGCAATAACATGTCTCTAAGGTTTCAGCACCTTTGAACGCGTCCAGATAAACGCTGCGACCTCATCGATGTACTGATGTACCACAGCAGGTATCACAGGTTCATTCCACTACAGATGGAGCCGCGTCTCGCTGGCTGACAGCTCGCCACCCGCAGAGCCAAAGCGGCCCCGACACATCATGATACAATATTAATGTAGTACAATGCTCCACTTTGACAGAAGTGGAATATTGTATTAATTCAGACTGGGTTTATCACTCTAAAGTGTCTTTACTTTCTGCGTCAGCAATAACCTCGGCGCAGCAGCAGCTCCTCCATCTTCAGGCTGCATGCTAGCGCGGCCGTAGTGGAGCCTGATCAATGCAGCTCTTCACTGTTGGGAAATGGGGGCGGGGGGGCGCACACACTGAGCGTAGATTCCATCAGTGAGTGTTAAGTGTGTACGCATGCTGTGAGTCATGCAGGAGTGTCTTCTTGAATCCCACTCGTTCATTAGCTGTTCAGCAAGTTACATGGAGAAATAATTCCCTTCAGGCTCCACGAGGCTTCCGGTGTTTATCACTGATTTGACTTTTACTTTGCGAGGAGGAGCTCTCACTTTACGACTCTTGTTTGTGATGAACCACAGATCGTACAATTCTACAATTTCATTTAGCAGACGTTTTGTCACGTTTTGTCCAAAGTGACAACACAAGCAAGAATTTAGACTTAATTAAGGAAAAGTCCATAGGAAGCGCAGAAGTGCTTCAGTTGTGATTTGGTCACAGGTACTGCCATCTAGTGGCAGAAGAAGTGTCGCCCCCCCCCTTTTTTTTTGACAGACATACAACATCACACAACACAGTTAGTGCTACATAGTCACTAAGTGCTGGGTCTTGGACCCTCTGACTGATTCTACCCCACAGGACAAAGAGGAGAAGAGTCAGGTTCAGTGCCTCGGTGCTCTCTGAACAATTGAGTCTTCAATTGTCTCTTAAAAGTAGAAAGGGACTCAGCAGAACGCACAGAGTTCGGTAGTTCGTTCCACCATTTGGGAACAACAGCAGAGAAGAGTCTGGCTAGAGATTTGGAGCAGCGCTGGGCTGGAAGCACCAGGCGTCTTTGGCATGCAGAGCGTAGTGGGCGAGAAGGAGAGTAGACCTGGATCAGGGATTCCAGGTAGGCTGGAGCCGTTCTTGTGATTGTTTTGTGAGCCAAGAGAGGTGCCTTGAATTTGATCCTGGCTGCCACTGGAAGCCAGTGAAGAGAAACCAGCAGCGGGGTGACGTGTGCCCTTTTGGGCTGGTTGAAGACCAGACGTGCTGCTGCATTCTGGATCATCTGCAGAGATCCGATCTTAATCACGGGCCCTTGATCTCGTGAAGGATCAGTCTCATGCTGAGCTCGTCCTGGGAAGCAATCCGCTCACAACGTAAAACAGGAATTATTAGAAATGAAAGCACACACAAAGAGGAGTGAGCTCAGTTCTGCTGAAGTGCTGTGTGATCTGGGTCAGCCAGGTGCCGTATCAGGCCGTTATTCAAACATTCATGTCTGTGTGGTCGATGTGACCTCATTATAAAACTGCCTCTTACAGCTCAGGTACCACTTAGACAATAAGAGGGCAGAAATTCTGCTTCATTTTTGTAGTTCTTCAAGTGTTACTATGACAAAGCATCTTGAATCCACTGAAATGTAGAATTTATAGGTAACTTTAACTAACTAGCATTTCCTCCTCCACACCTTGAACCATTAGGGAGCAGAACCAGAACTGGTCCTCATCGAGTCCTGAAATCTGGACCTAAGTTTGCACTGACAAGCGTCCACTTCCCTCATCTCAAGCTTAGAGACTTCAGTTAATGGTTGTTCAGTTAAATGCCTGAAATAAAGGCTGTGATTCACAGTAATTCTACCATTCTTACAGTGTGTGGACAAACTCTCACTGGTATTTGTTCATACCAGGCTAATGATGGCCAGACGAATTCTTGAGGTTTTGGGTGACGTACATTTGCAGGTAAAGAATTTACAGTGAGAACAAAAAAGGCTGGGAGAGTTCAGACATGCAGTGAAGGCAAAGCCGGTTTGAAGACGTTCCGTTGACAGTTCTCATAATGATCCCGGTTTCAGGGCTTAGGCTCCGATTCCCAGTCTCTCCTGTCCGTCTGTGGGAGCTGCAGTGACGGAGTGAGCGTGGCGTCCAGATTGTCTCTGGCTCATTCGCATCACCTGTCTGCGCACCTGACATCCATCAGCTCAGCTATTGGTCATCTAACCGGGTCCTGAACCAGCCGCTGTTCACCAGATTGTTTCAGCCGTGGTGGCAACAATGCAACTCTTAACAGGTTTTCATCGTGCGGTCGGACTTTTGCCCAGCAGCCATTTGAACTGAACTGGTAGGCAAACACAGGTATGACAAACAGTTCCTCTTCAGTACGGAGCCTTAATTAATGGGATTAGTGGGACAAAAATGTGTATCGCTTGTTAACGTTGCTCCCTTGTGGCTGTCGCCCTCCGCCAGTCTGTGACGTTGGAACATACACCTTTAGAAATGGAGTTCCAGGGTTGTTTGGTGTCAGACTGGTGGCTCCTCTAGACCTGACAGAGAGCTGCACATTGTATTTCATGTTGGGGCTGGTGCCAACACTCAGATGAGGACTGGCAGGAGCTGGCAGGAGCAGTCCTCCTAATCCTATTAGGGAGAAATACGAAAGTGTGAATATGAATTTTTATCAGCCCATCATTACAGCTCCTATTTCCATTCAATGTCTCTTGATAGACAATACGCCACGGCTGCTGCTGTTGCATATTTAATTCCAGGACAGGTTTTATGAGGGTCACATAATGGATTCATCACACCGTGTAGCCAGCACAGTCCTGCCAGCACGAGGGTGAGAAACGCAGCGTCTCCCTGGCCAACTGATGCTTTCCCGGGGCCCACTGAGGTCATCGCCATTGCTATCACTAGAATTTTAAGCCTTTTTTAGAGAGCGATGTTGGCGAGAGAGAAGAGAAGGATTACATTGTTAATGCTCCTCGGTTGTTCTTATTTTAGAACGGCATGGATGCTCTAAAAACACGTCATGGAGGTTCTGTCGGGCTGTCAGCTGATTTTGCCAGTCAGGAAACCTCCGAGTCAGACTGGTCACCATTTCCTCGCTGTCGTTCAGCTGCAGAATCGTTGGTGTTTCCTCACTAGAACGAGGAGGAACCACGCTGCTGCTCTCGTGCTGCTGCTGTTCATGCATCTTCTGGGTGAGAATGGAGGTGTTGGCCTGAGACAAGGCCTGGCGCTAATAGTTGCTGACATGAAGCTGTCGTGGCCGGGGATCGTGAGTGCTGCCCGGTCTCAGCCCAGGCGACGTCTCATGTTTCACCTCTACAGACACAGACGAGCCAGCAGCGAACCTCAACTTGATTGGTCCGTGCAAGGTTAGGGTTACGGCTGCCTGGCTGCAGACGTGAGGCTCAGCTAGCATGGCCAGTAGCGTAGGATGCTAACGCCAGTGCAGAACAGCACTGGCTGACCTGAGGTGTAATATTACCTCAAGAAAAAGTTTAAATCTCATGTTTAAAGAATGTTTTCAGCACGTTTGTCCTTTCACAGTCTCTCAGGACAGAGATGGTACAGATTTGAAAAGAAACGTGATTTCAGGCCCCATGAATAGCGTTCCAGTGAGCTTAGACGTGATCATCCATAACGTGTTGCAACATCGTGAGGATGTTTCGGTTGTTGAGGCGATGGGTTATGGAATTTTCACTTGTTAAATATTGAACAACGTTGTAAAACATCAGCGGACGTTTAAAAACCCTTTCAATTCTTGACACTGTCATAGTTGGTAATTTCCCTGATCTCAAAGTCATTACTTCTCCTCCACTTTCTCAATCATGGACCTCAGCATCTTCACCAAGTCTTTCTGCAGGCAGTTGAAGGCTTTTATCTTCGTTGCTGTGTTTAGGGAAGGCAAATGTTTCGCTCATCTTTAGATTTCCATGTTTGTGTCCCTGAGTGAATCAGGAATAATGATAATGATTCCTCCACCGCAGCACCACTGACCAGCTTTGCTCTGGTGAAAGATCTCAGTCCGCCCACTCCGCCGGCTCTGAGCTGTGGACACAACCCTTTATTGAAATGTAGAAATCAGATTTGAAGCTCGACGGTGAGAGACTGCACGGGGAGGCTGACGGAGCAGCCACGATGAAATTGCTTTTGAAAGCCTGGCATGGTGACTTAAACAGTTGGAGGGAAAGGAGGAAGACACGTGACAGTAAAGGGGTGAGTGAGCGACAGAGTGAGTATTTCTCTCTGGCGCTCTGCACCCGCATGACGGATGGTGCTTTTAATTGACTCCAACGACGTGGGACAAACATCGGCCAATCATCAGAAGAAGTGATGCAAAACAACCCTGGGCTTTTGTTTGGAACAGAAGGGCCTCCATTAGACCAGATAATAGGCCGAGCTGTTGATTTCACCCTGCCTTCTATCATGTCTGCTGGAGGTAGACGCGACATCTCTCACACCCCCAGATGCTTGCCTATCACTCCAGCTGACGTCTCCTCGCCACTTAACGGTGGCGTCTAGTTTCTGATGCGCTTCTGGTCATTTAGCCGCTGAATATCAGCGTAACACAGTCGCTCGAGCATCAAGTCATTCCGCTGTCCTCTGGTTCAGACGCTTCGGTACACCTGCACATGTAGATAAACAACAGGGGGTCAGCACTCGTCTCTATGAAGACCACCCTGAAATATCAATGTGTGTGAGTGCATGTGTGTGCCAAGTGTGTTTGTCAGTATCTGCAGGAACATCACGGTTGGTCAGGAGGTGAACGGTGCCTCTGCTATCGCCGTTCGATGGAAAACCAAAAAAACGTGTCCAGCTGTGTCAAAGCAGTCGTAACCCTTGATAGCAGCTTGGAGTCAAGGCCACTGGGGCTGTGATTTGGTGTCAGCAAGTGCGCGCCTCGCTGCTGTTTGCTGTTTGGATGTGGTTTTTGGTTTTTCTATTTCGTGAGTGAGAAACTGGGAACTCCGAGGCACCAGGGCTTTGGTATTTAGCTTAACATGACGCCATCGCACCCACACGCAGGTCCTGGACTGCTGGTGATTGGGTGACGGTCAGTGTTTGACAGCTCAGATGAGAGCAGGCAGGTAGGGTTTTTGGTTTGGTTTCTTCACAGCTGTGTTTCAGGTGTGTGTGTGTGTGTGTGGGGGGGGGGGGTATTTATTTTATGATTTGCCATCACCTGCAGCCTCGCCAGTGGTGCTCGGTTTTGCTGTGACTTTTTGCTCTCCTGCAGCGTGAGAGTTGGAGCCGGAGCCCCTCAGGGCTTCGTGCTGCCCGTGTTTTTTTCTTGTTGTGTGACGTTTTCTCTGACCATCCTCGCCTGCTTTGAAGTTACTTTAATAAAGGAGACAGACTTCAGGTGTGGTTTGGTGTTGCCGCCATTCCCCCTCGACAGTTTGGGTTCTGTGCGCTCAGAAGACACGTGCACACATGACTTTCAACTTAGCTTTGAGCGTGGCTAGCAGCGGCAGGCTAGCTAACTCGGGGAGGGTGTCACAGAGGACTACAACACGAGGCGTGTATTGACGTGTCAGCGCTCCATCCTAGCAACATGCTAACAACAAGGTTGAAGTCAGCAGTCAGTAGGCCGCCCACCACAGCAGGACAGGAAGCAGGAGATCAGCTTCCTACCCACAAGTCCTGCTCCCTCTACCCAGTCCTCCTCCTACCCACCGAGTCCTCCCCCTTCTACCCAGTCCTCCTCCTACCCACCGAGTCCTCCCCCTTCTACCCAGTCCTCCTCCTACCCACCGAGTCCTCCCCCTTCTACCCAGTCCTCCTCTATGCAATCACAGACATTTACAGTGGCACAAGCAACAGCTTAACCTTTGGTCGGCATCTTCAAGAACCGTCTCGATAAAACAATCACAGAATAAATGTCAACGGAATCAATCTGATGCTTAGAATGTACATAAACTGTAGTAGTACAACAGCAGAGGTAGTATTCCCCCTCTTTTTCTGAAAGAGAATACTAGCAGATTCCACTTCTTGAGGAGCAAATAGACGTAATTAGCAAAGGTGGGAATGTGCTGAAGCAGAAATGTTCTTTATTTGAAGAAGGAGGCAGGCCTTTGTTTTCTGATCTTAGCAAAGTTAGAAACCTCTTTTCTTCTTCACTGTGAATCAGAACCTGTTTGAGAGGAAAATCATAAAGTTGCACTAATCAGTGGCTTTCCTAAGACCGATGCTTCGGTTCGACTGTGATGTGAAACCGCTTGCTTTTATCAACAAATTCACAGGAGACACTGACCTGACTGTGCAGTTCCTCGCTTCAGCTCGCCGTGAGCACACAGGAGCGTTTAGCAGCTGCAGGGGAGGATATTTCCCTCTGGGTTTGCTGGAGACTAAAAGTAAAGGAATGGTTGAGACTGCGGCTCATAGGAGCTAATCTGGCGTAGCGCTGCTGGCCTCAAGCAGGTGCGGAGCAGGTCACCGCGACCTGGTGAACCTTCTATTCGTCAGACAAAAGCGTTTTTTCGTTACAGTCTTCATTTCCCAGATAACTGCCTAACTCATTCTTCCTCCACACGAAGCAGCCGATTGAGCTTCTGTTAGCAAGGTGGCCCACAGCCGTCCATTCAGCCCACCCACATTAATTTCTTCAAATGATATGTACAATATTTAGGTACATTTTTATAAGGTGCACAGCACAGAGGCATATTTTAAATCCTGCTTTTTTTTTATTAGTTCGGGCTTTTTTTGTTGTTGTTTTTTCTACTTTTCCTCCAATTTTCTCCCACACTGCACGTCACCTTTTCACCCCACCAGGGAGTCCTGCTCGTTGCTCCGCCCCTCTGACGCTTCCTCCGTCACTTGTGGAGACATCGGCCGCATCTTTCCACCTGATTGCAGGGAGTTTCCTCAGGAGGACGTGGGAGGTGGGAGGATCACGTTATTCCCCCCACTTCATCTCACGCTCGGTGCACACGGTGCACGGCTGCAGCAGCTACTAGCGTGAATCTCTGTTATTAGCTCCTATGGCGGCACCACAGTAATGACAGAAGTCACATGACTCACTCAGAGCTTCTCAGCACTATTTGGTGTGTCACCCTGCGATTAGAAGCATTTTACAGATAAATGAATGAAGAATTGTTACGTGTCACTGGCGTGCGGCGAGTCCAGATAAATCTGGGCGAGGATGAGAAGTATTGAGTTTGACATCAAGATCAATGTCGTGGAAGACCTTCGGGAGTTTGAGAGGAAAGAGAATGATTCGGTTCATAATGTGTGCCGTGAATCATGAGAGACGGAAACAAGATGTTCAGCATCAATTAAGAATGTTCTGGTGCCGAGTGACAGCCTGCTGAGGCGAGTCTGCAGCAGCGTCTCCGAAGCCTCTGGAGCTCAACTCCCTGGGCCCCTGCAGCAGGAATCACTTGCTTGTCTCTCTTCCTCTCCCTCCGGATGTTGGCAGCTGTTTGTTAAACATGCATGTAACCTGATTCAGCCGTATGTATATAAGCATGTATGCAGCCGGTCACGGGAGAAGTCGTCTCAGACACAGAGCCTCCATAAACCTACACCCAGGAACTCCCCGGTGATCAGCAGATACGATCATTGATCCTCTAACGCCCTGCTGATAATATTGAAGTCATCTCTTAAATGAAGCTAGAAATCTCTGTGTGTGTGTGTGTGTGTGTGTGTGTGTGTTGTCTGTCTCCACTCTATCGCTCAGCAGCCCCATGATGACCAGACAGGAGGCTGGAACCTCCTTCTTCCACTTCTACTTTTAGTGTTACTACGTTATCAGACAGTCGACTGCTTAGCCAAAGTGGTCAGAACCTCAGAGTCTCTCACTCCTGAGTCTGGGGCAGAAACGGGCCAAATGTGTCGGTCTCATCAGCATCTCACACACACTCGTGCTGCTCTACACCATGACTCTCCTCACACTTTGAAAACCTCTCTGAGAGGTTGAGGAAATTATTAAATCCTACGGGTGACAAATAGACCAAATATATCGGCTTCCCTCAGCTCGCAAATGTGTAATTCAACATTTAACCTTTGAGAAAATCCATTTACCTCAAAAAACCTACCAGACTGTGATAAAATGATTCTTCTAATCATTACATTTGGAAGTGTAATGGAACTCAAATTGTTTAATCACTGTAATAAAGACGAACTGCAGTTAAATCACGTCCGACAATCAAAGACGAGGGTATCAGGTAGCTTTATTGATCATGCGGACAGCTTCTGATCCCAACATTCCTTTATAATCCCATCATAATCCCATTATAATCCCATTTCACAGCGAAGAATGAGCTGCTGCTTCATCGTGTGAGTCCAGAGAAACTGAGTGAGGTCGGAGAAGGAAGGAGAATCTCTGTCCTCTCTGGTGAGGGAGGGGGAGGAGCGAGGGAAGTCTGCTTCATCCCGCTTCCTTCGGTAGACAAAAATACACCGAACCAATTCTCCTGGCGTCTGTCACTGTGCGGAAAAACTTCCCTCATTACAAATCCTTCTCCACTCTCCCACCTTCTCGTCTCCGCGGTCAGAAATGAAGATGCATGCAAATGTTCTTCATGTTTCCTCAGTAATTGTGAGCTGAACGTCCCACACTTGTTACACTCACGTATTAGTGATGTCACAAATCCTGCGCGGAAGACCGCCCCCTAATGAGCTCAGAGAAGAGTTACATCACCAGTGAATGTGAAGGGAGGCTCGACGACTCTTTAAATGCAATTAGGAGATGTAGACCGTTGGGAAGCTGCTTCCCCCTCCCTACAAGTACAAGTACAAGCAGAGTAAACTGCAGGCAGTCTGATGCAGTACTCCTCTTACAGTATAGTCATGAGTACATTCAGGTCGTCTGGGGTTGAAAAGTACAACATGTCCATCTGGCAGTTGGAGGCAGAGACGAGTGAGTTGACTGGGTTTGTTTTCAGGTGCCAAGTCACCCTCCTCGTCTGTAACAGGAGCCGAGTGTATCAGATGTGGTTCTGCAGGACTCTGGACCCGGTTCTGTTATGTTCTTATCAGGAGGTTCCACAGAACAATAACCGTGCTGATGCTGTTGCGACTCTGCAGTTGTTTCTGGCATGAAAACATTGGTTAGAGGGAAGCGTGGAGTTGAGATGCTTTTGTTGCCATGGCTACCGTGACAACATGGTTGCGGATAGGGGAGGATTGTGGTTTTTAAAAACAGTCTTGACTGGCTGTTGTGTTCGGAAACAGGACCTGTGGTCTGCTTTGGCTGGCGATCCACTCCGTGGCTTCAGTCAGAAAAGGCTGAGCCTGAGGGGACCAGCATGAGGCCCGTCCAGCACAGACCTACGGGTTCGTTACAGAACGCACACGGGACAACGTGGGAGCCGCCTCAGCACTTCAGGCAGGACCTCTACCAGAGAAACCGTAGCTTCTTGAGACGTAAACCGCCGATCATTGAGTGTGGTTTCACACACATAGATGTGAAATAATGGGACGTATTACTGCGACTATTATTAACAACACCTCAACACCTTCAAATCTTAACAAACACACACACACAAAACCTAGCCACATGTTCACCTCCACGGTTGTGTTTCCATGGTTACTACTTCTGTCGGTACATCTGACGGTCGCTAACTGCGGTGTTGTGTTGCGCCTCTGTTGTTTAGTTCTTTTTTTCTCTTTAGGTGAGCGCCTTCTCGTCTCCGCCTGCACGTTATCAGCTGGTCTATTTGACTCTCCTAGTGTTTCATGTGCAAACAGCAGCAATGAACCATGATAATTACTGTTGTTATGGTTTCTAATATTCTTCTCATTATTATGGACTATTGTGGGTCATCTTTGGGGGTCTGTTTGTAAAATAATTCCTGCTGCTGCTGATCGTTCAGATGGCGAACGGATCCATTTTGTTTTGGCTAACAAAGCATCTTTGTGGACGATGCAGTGCTCGTTAGCAGTTTCAGTGAATTTTAACACAAAATAAATGTTGATGCTGCTTCTTTTGGGACACAATTGCGGGTTCATTGCTTTTTTGTCTTCGTTAGAGTATACTGGTTTTATGTGTGCTAATAAATTTAGCAAACAAATGCTGTTATTGCCTTTTGACATTGCCAGGTCATAAAAAAAATGTCATTTTGGCGAATTAACAGTAGCGAGCGGGGCGGAGGGAACGTTTAAGCCAGCATTATGCAATCGCACTCGCACAAGAGACGGTGCATACAGTCGGGGAATTAGGCCCTCACATTTATTTATTCATTTCCTTCAAAGAGGCAATTTACCGCATGACATAATCCATCTTTGTGATGTCGCTGTAAAGCCTTCTGCACCGTGTGACATGAGCTGCATATTTGGACCACAGATAAAAACCAGAGCGAGGAACGCTGGATATCTGCAGCACGGAGATGAGGCGCAGTGGAGGGGGGGGGGGGGGGGTCGCAGATGTTAAGCCTGGCAATCTTTCTTTCAATCTGCAGTTCTATATTGGCCACTTTAAAGAGAGACGCACTTTAGTTGCACATGAACCATGTGTGAGTAAAAATAGAAGCTGGAACCTCAGCAGAGGAGGGTAGATTTTCTTGTGTGAGTGCTCAACCAGCACAGATCCACTGAAGGGTTCTGATGGGCCAAGAGGACCAATCAGGCTGCCAGGAGCCAAGGAATGTTTATAGCTTAGCGGGCCCAGTAGCACGCCTGACTTGGAGCTGACTGTCATGGGCGACTAGGACAACTTATTTGGAAGGAGATTAGCTTGTAGCGGCGCCCGCTGAGAGGAAGAAGACACTGGCTTCACTCACTGTCGTGTGCAGTGGTGAGCTGAGCATCTGCAGGGTATTACATGAAGGTTATAAAATCGGAAACATTCACCACCCTCCTCAGTTCACTGGCAGAAATCCTGTTATTGCTGCATGCATGAAAATAGGATTACATCGTCTGATAAGAGAGATGTAACTAATCACTGCAGTCAGACCAGCATGAGAGAGAAACTTTGCCTCATTTGTCCTAATCATCATGAGGACTATTACAATTACTCTGTTCATATTGATGAGCTGGTGATGACAATAATGATGATGGCTGTGATTGCAGCAATAAAATATTTCATGCTGGCTCATCAGCGCATTCATTTAATCCTCCTCCTCCACTAGTTTATCCGGGCCAAGCGAAAAAAAAGCAGGAAAGAGCAGCAGCTGCAACATTAAGTAAACAGCGGCGGATGCACGTTGCTTCCCAAATTAAATGTCCCCTCCTCTCCCTGCTAAGCGCCTGTGTTGTGAAAGTTTTGTCTGAACATCCTCTTCGCTAATGGGCGAATAAAATGTTCAAGCTCCCCGCTAAACCCGAGATACCGTGTGACTGCTTAGGTGACCCAGTTATGCACCTTGTGAATTATCTCTGGCGCCATCTGTGACGAGAGAACCTGCTCTTTATGAGTGTGTTTGTAGAGGGAAGCTTCATTGTTTTCCCTCTTTAAACAAGACAGGGACGAGCTATAAGGGTTTCATTGCTCTTCATTACATCCTTGTGAGCAGAAAATGAATGTAGATATTTTCTTCAATTAGAGAAGCCCATCAAAAGTTGACGCTTTAAACGCATGCAGCCTGTCGTCTCTCATTTCCACCGGTCGGAACAACCGCCGAGGGAACATCCGGCAGCGAAACAGCTGTGTTTGTTGGCAGTGCAATTACAAGTAGATCCTGTTGGTTCTGAGGAGACGGAAACAGTGTCAAATATAGAAAAAGTATCGAACAATCAAGTTAGAGCTGCACTACGGATCAATATCAGCACGCCCTGGAAACGCGACACATCCCAAATGATGCTCATCGTTCTAAAAATCACTTGACGTGGGACAGCCCTTTAAGAAAGTGCGATTAGTCATGCTAGAAAGAGTAAGATCCTTTGGTAGTCGGTGTATTCTTTAAGTATTATAATGATGACACTAATGCCCTCATTATGTTCTTATCGTCTGCTTATGATGTGTTCTAATCCCTTATCAGCTCAACCCGAGTGTGACTGACGTGTTCATTAGTTGGTGGTTTAGCTCGACCTCTAAGACCAGACAGAATAAGGATCTATGAACTAAATGAGTGTATTAATAATACATTGATCCGCCGCACTTTTTTCACTCAGCCTGGAAGAGCAGCACCAGCCGACAGCTCGCTCCTCTCTCTCCCCTTAGTTCTCTGATGAATCGTTGGCTTCTTGTTAATTTCTGCAGACTTCGGTGAAACCCACCTCAGCTCAGTTTCCCAGCGGAGCGCTAAAGTCAGCGGTGAGGAATGTGCGCCGCAGCTCCTCTCTCTCTAACGGCACAGTAAAAATGCAGGAGAGCCAAACATGCCATCCATCCTGTTCAGCTGGCGAGGAGCAAACTGCAGCCTCCCTCTCTGAAGATAGCGCTAGCTGCAGCTTTCATCGCCGATGTGATGCACAAAACAACACGCAGGCTTCATAAAAGCTGGGAGCACAACTGCTCCCTGAGTTAATGTAGCTCACGGCACATTTCTACCCACCAGACGCATGGAGAGAAGCTAGACTCGCAATTGAGTATCACACCACCATCATTTTATGAAAATGAGATTTACAACTGTGTATTTGTGTGTACTTTCAGGTACTCACCACGGTGTTATCCATCCCAACACGTGTAGACAGTTTTACAAACGCACACATCCCAACCTGAGTACAAATTCATATTTTATGCACAATTTTTTTACTTCGACCTCTCAGATCTGATTGTGTTGAAAAGCCTCCTTTGCATTCAAAAGTGACTAATCACATTTCAATGACTAAATGTGTGCTGAGATCAGGTAACAGACCCAACACTCTCTCACCTGGCAGACAACAGAGTTGCTCAGTTTGAAAGGCGGACCCTTATTGATCACCATTTTCAGAGCCTGACCAGCAGAAAGTGACCCTTCTGTCTTCTGGCTGGCAGCTGCCTGCTAGTTAGCTTAGCGCTAGCAGAGGAGGATGGTAGAGAAAGCCGTTGTTAACGGACGTCAAATACACTTTGATCGCTCTTCGCCTGCACTGATAGGGTAGCTGTGTGTACCAGCACAGTTTAACGTGAGGAGACGTTGTAGTGGTAGAATCAGACACGTAGCCGGAACTACTTTCCTGACTGGGCGCAGTGATTTGACGCAGCACCTCCAAAGCTCCACTGGAACTTGGGTCAACAGAACCAAAGGTTTGTTGAGGACTAGAAGAGCGACTGCTGCTACTGATGATGAGGAGGAGGAGGAGGATTCCTGCTGGACACACCAGCATCCTGGACCTGAGCTAGCTGATGCTAACACTTCCCACCCACTACCAGTCATCGGGCTAAGCTAACTAGCCTGGACCTGAGCTAGCTGATGCTAACACTTCCCACCCACTACCAGCCATTGGGCTAAGCTAGCTAGCCTGGACCTGAGCTAGCTGATGCTAACACTTCCCGCCCACTGCCAGCCATTGGGCTACACTAACTAGCCTGGACTTGAGCTAGCTGATGCTAACACTTCCCACCCACTACCAGTCATTGGGCTAAGCTAACTAGCCTGGACCTAAGCTAGCTGATGCTAACACTTCCCACCCACTGCCAGCCATTGGGCTACACTAACTAGCCTGGACCTGAGCTAGCTG
Organism: Aulostomus chinensis; assembly: GCF_037954235.1. Taxonomy (NCBI): domain Eukaryota; kingdom Metazoa; phylum Chordata; class Actinopteri; order Syngnathiformes; family Aulostomidae; genus Aulostomus; species Aulostomus chinensis. Next base: position 1,500,034 of record NC_141339.1, read on the forward strand.
ATGCTAACACTTCCCACCCACTACCTGATATTGTGCTAAGCTAACCAGCATGGCTCCTAGTCCCCTAGATGAGGGGCTCTATCTTATCTGATTCTGGGGACAATGAACCAGAATCCACACAGAGACGTGACGTCCTGCATGATGTGTTGGTGACATCAGAAAACATCAGCCACATATTTTTAGCGTGAAGGTGGTAAAGACGAGCTACCAACAGCAGAACTGTCCACCAGCTCTGTGTGCAACACCAGTGGAATCTCAGCCTCGTGGGATCAAGCGCCGACTCGCTCAGCTCAGCTTGTTCACACTCGCGCAGAGCTGGAAAAGTTCTGGCTTGATTTTGTTCATATAAATCAAAGTGTTTGTCGACGATTTCATCATCCTGGACGACCCATCAGTGAATGGACATGTTGGACTGGTGTCTGTGTCATTAGCTACAAGCTGGCGGGTGTTTTCTGCATCCTGGAATAACCAAGACGTCTTGCAGGGGGACAAAAACGTCTCTGTGAGGTCAAAACATCTAACTGAGAGTTCGATCTACCTCCCACCTTCAAATTACACTCAAACACTGAGAACTTAGATGTCCCCCCTCTCCACCAGCACTAAAATGCAGGACGCTTTAGTACCCTGATCTGTGGCTCTCAGGCAACTTATGAATAAATATAAAAGAGTTTCACTCATATAGGTGGATATTTGTAGACGCAGGAAGCTTTTCTGGAGAGTTGAGGTTAAAAAAGTGAACATAAGTATTATTCTTCCGGTTGTGATGAGTGTTTGACGAGTGTGAGAATGTGTGTTGGAGCACTTGAGGCTGTCACAATTATGCTGAGATTGTTGTTGTAAATCCTACCTTTCATTTGAGGGTCAACACATCAATGACCATCGTGAGCCCAACACACAACAGCAAGTCTTGACTCCGAGTTGAGCAGTAAAAGTAAACTTGGGAGGAGAAGAAGATCTATTCTGACAGGAAGTGACTCATGTTCATGTCTCAGCCTCGCTGTCCCACTCTGGATCGTGGACTTTCCCTGGATCCATTAGCGCCATGAGCAGCAGCGAGAACTTCACAGCCATCGAGAAGACTGGCGTAACAAACATTTATAGCCCGTGGTCAGTCAGGAGTGATGTATTCTTCCAAAGCAACATTACACTCATGACTCTCCGGAGACTGATGGAAGGTCGTAATATATATTTCCTACCGCTAATGTCTCCCTTGACTGACTAAACGTCAAAGGAGGAGAAGAAAGAGTGAGAGCAGGAGTGGGCTGAAGCACTTTCACAGGCACTCTTTCTTCAAATCCCTTCCAGATGTATTAACAGCAGCACAGATCAGTAACGATGATGGCTAAGTAAGCACTTCTCCGAGTCGGCTGGTTACCCGTCCATCTCTCCCGGCCCATTGGGGCTCCGCCGTCTCTCCCAGGAGAAAGTCGGTGTTTATGAAAATGTTCTCCTTTAATAGGACATGTGCTGCTCAAAGGAAGAGCTTTCAAAACGATTAAAATGTAAAACACAAGACACACGACACAGGTACCGGCTGGTGAGAGTGGGTCAAGGGGAGAGCAGTGGTGGAGAGCGTCGAGCCTTTTCTCCAGTCCTCATCCATCATGCTCCACAAAGAGGGGATTCTCTTAACATATTCATTGCAAAAACTGTCAGGCGGCGGGCGAGCTGCACCCGGCGGGGACGAACAAAGGCAGGGGGTACTACAGAAATAGAAGAATCCAAAAAAGGAGAGTACCACACCACTTGAGTATTCCAGGAGCCACCGGGCTGCCTGCTAAGTCACATCATGTCTCTGATGCCTTTTCAATGTCACACCTCATGCGCTCCCTCACACTGTTCACCCCCCAAAGTCTCTGCTGCGCCTGTCAAACGCGAGTGTATCAAACCCCAGCACACTGCAAGTTTCGCTTAGCTGCAGTGAAGGACCTGGAATGCACCAGAGAAGGTTCAGCAGCAGGCATTTTCCCCACAAAGTAGAGAGTTCCTGTCCTGAGAGGCTGCATGTGAATTCACTCAGCTGCTTGAAAACGTCCAGTCGACTGATGCCGATAAAGCAAAGCCTCAGAGCACCCAACCAAACCCATGCTGCTTCCATGTCCAGCATCACCTCCTCCACATGAGCATGGCTTTGCTGCTAGAGGCCTGACGGGCACCTCGCCCATCGCTCGGCTGAGCGGCAGCTGAGGCTTCGTCATCAGTGGACAGATTTATTCACGCGCAGACAGGACTGATGACATCCCTTCCTCCATGTTTAAGAGCAGTGTGACTTAAGATGGTCCGCAGTCTTCCACGCTGCTGCAGACCCGGGGGGCTTCCTGTGATGCTCCTCCCTCCTTGTCTAACCCCCCCCCCCCCCGTCTCTGTACTGTTCATACAGGTGACATCGCACAAAATTCACTACTTAATTAAAGTCACAGTACTTCAGGCCTTGCATTGGACAGGGGGCTTTTTGTAGTCGACAGGATGTTAGCATGTCAAGGAAGATGTGTATTTGTAGTCCAACAGGATGCTAGCATATCAGGGTTGACTTATGTTTGTAGTCCAAAAGGATGTTAGCATGTCAAGGAAGATGTATATTTGTGGTCCAACAGGATGCTAGCATGCCAGGGATATGTTTGTAGTGATCATCTCCATGGTTCCTCCACCAGAACCCAGTGGGATTGTTCCTGTGGGTTCTGTATGACTGCAGGCTCAGGCTAATTAACAGTCAGGCCCACATACAGCAGTGATGCCGTATCTGCTGTTACACTTTTACGGAAGCTAAACAACAGATGCATGATTGATATTTGTGATGGACGCTTGTGTTGTTCTGCACTCACAGAGACACTAAGGGCACGTTTCCACTGGCTCACTTCGGTTTGGCCCTGTTGCCATTGACCCCAACACGGTACCAACCGTTACCATTTTGGTCCCTGTTCCGCTGGGGTTCCAAGCGAGCCAAGGGGGGACTAAAATGTGAGGTAAACACATAGCGGGGCTCTGATTGGGCATCACACTGCCTCCATGTCCTCCACTGTTGTTGTCGTGTCACACACAAATTACGCCGGGGAACTCTCGGCCAGTGGGACCACCCACGCTGACGTGGTACCAGTGCTGGTGGAGATGCACCCTAACATGTTGCTCTTGGTCAGTCAAGCTGCTTCAGATTTTGTAACAACGATTTTCTCTCCACCACAGCTCAAGGGGCAACGCAGGCCCAGACAGCTGTAACAGATGTAAGTTTATTACAGTTGGAGTAACTACCACAAAACAGAGGATAAAATAGGGGCTAACAAGGAAGCAGTCTGAGAGGAGCTGGAGAGGTGGAGGTGTCATCGATCCAGTTTCCTGGCTACCTTGAAATTACAGCAGGACCCATCAGCTCTGAACACAGCAGCTCTCCACACAACCTGCACTCAAGTTTTACTTCTTACTGCTGCTGCTGTTCATTTGATATACAAACACTCTGTTGGAGACCTTAAAACCACCAGATGATGCAGTAAATTAAAAGAAATGTGTTCAAAGGCTGCTGGGTTTGTGCTGCAGGAGCTCATGGGCGGCTGTGTGATAGTGTGACGATCACATAGGACCCACAACAGCACAATGTACTATTATGTCACATTTGATGGAGCACAACTGCCGTCGCCTACTTCTGCTGTTGATTCACACAGGCAGCAGCTTATCTGCGTGTGTGTATGTGTGTGTGTGTGTGTGTGTGTGTGTGTGCGCGCGCGCGCCTTCACATCTGCTCTGGCATTCCTCCACGCTCCCTGTCTGCTTTTTGACTCTCACTCCTGAACCTCTGAGGACTCTGTTTGCTCCGATCAGAGAACAAAGAAGAGCTCAGTCCTAAAGCCCTAAACCTGAGGGGATTTACAGTCTCGACACAATCCCGCTGCCGCCCTAATAACTTTCTCCCTCCGTCTGCTGCTGCTGCTGCCGCACATCTTCCAAAATATGCCCAGTCATGAGTGAATTTATGGGTGCGACAATGGCAGATCAGGAGGTATGAGAATGAACAGCACACATGTTGCAGTTCTATTGTGCACACCAGTGTTACCACTTACTGACATTTCAATGCAATAAATTCCTTAATAACATTACTTCCTGCGTAGAGTAACGAGTTAGACATGACTGCGGTGGACCGAAGGGTACAACACAACAACAGTTCAGGAAACACAACAAGAGGGCGGGGCAGCAGCTTGTCAGTGATTGGACAGAGACCCTGTGCATCATTTCCTGTTAGGACTTTGGTTCTTGAATTCATGCTAAATGGACTCAGTTTTATTCAGCTCTTCTCTACCTTAGCAGCACTCCAAGCTCTTTACAGTGTCGTCTCATTCACCCGTTCACGCTCACACTCTGATGGTGGAGCTGCCATGCAAGGCGCCAACCTGCTCATCAGGAGCAATTATGGGTCCAGTATCTTGCTCAAGGACACTTGGACATGGTCACCGGGGTCCAGGATCGAACCAGAGACCCTTCGGTTGCTAGATGGCCACTCTACCCCTGAGCCACGCCGCCCACAACACACATGGCTCAGAACTCAAGCTGAGCTGCCATGTTTTGCTATCAGTTAGCAACATTTTGGTGCCTTTGGAGAACTGCAACAGGAAATCTGGTGAAAGGCAGAAATTTAAGGCAAGAGGTGTTGTTCCTCCTGCTGACTCACACACGGGCACACTCTCTCCGATCTTCATCAGCCACACAGCGCTGCGATTTGATCAAATACCTGGCGGGACCCTGGAGCTGACCTTTCCATCAATGCTTAACACAGCTGCTCTTAGAGCATTGTAACCAGGCAACGCCGCCTCTGATGAGAGCCGAGCTCTGGCTGCTGAGCTGGAAGCTTGGAGGAGTTAAAGTGTTCGTAGAAGGGGTCTGCCTGGGATTGACGTTCATTTCCTCTCCTGTACCAACATGAATGCATTCGTGACTGACACAGTTTTGTAAAGTTTTTGGGACGACGGGGATGATAATGTCGCTTTAAATGAACCCATGTGTATGATTCTCTGTCTTTGATGTTTTAAAATCCGCATGATTGGAAGAACAAATTCAGGTCCCAGTGCTTCTCTTTTACAAGATGAACTTTTTACTCCTCTGATGTATTTTTTGGATGAACCCACCCACTCATCATCCTTATATTTACAAGCCTTTCCTAACTTGGTGTGGAGGTAAAAGATTAGACGGAGATGACGAAAGAAACTCCAGAGAGGAGGAATGGGTACCAGACAGGGAGGGGTCATTTACGTTCCTCCGGAAATGTTTGAAAGGAACCTTTTTCAACTGCCTTCCTCTCATCACAACACGAGCAGAGAACATCTGCTGACACTCACTGGGCTGATCAGAAGTCAGGACCGCCGGTTCATCATGTCGTCACCAGGGGGCGTGGAAGACATCTAAGAATGACTTAAGATTAACAGGGATGAGGTGTGGCTGGAGTCCAACAGGAAGTGGTCATCTCCATGGTTCCTTTAACAGCAGCCAATGAAATAGTGTTTCCTCCTGATGACCTTTAATGACCTCCATGACCTCTGTAGGCTCCTTTAGAGTCTTGTTAGCAACCCAGGTTTTTAAGACTCCACCACTCCACCAGTCTGGTGTTTACTGGTGGATCTGATGTAGAACTGAACCTCCACCATCCACCGGTCTGGTGTTTACTGGTGGATCTGATGTAGAACTGAACCTCCACCATCCACCGGTCTGGTGTTTACTGGTGGATCTGATGTAGAACTGAACCTCCACCATCCACCAGTCTGGTGTTTACTGGTGGATCTGATGTAGAACTGAACCTCCAACATCCACCGGTCTGGTGTTACTGGTGGATCCGATGTAGAACTGAACCTCCACCATCCACCAGTCTGGTGTTTACTGGTGGATCTGATGTAGAACTGAACCTCCACCATCCACCGGTCTGGTGTTTACTGGTGGATCTGATGTAGAACTGAACCTCCACCATCCACCGGTCTGGTGTTACTGGTGGATCTGATGTAGAACTGAACCTCCACCATCCACCGGTCTGGTGTTTACTGGTGGATCTGATGTAGAACTGAACCTCCAACATCCACCGGTCTGGTGTTACTGGTGGATCCGATGTAGAACTGAACCTCCACCATCCACCGGTCTGGTGTTTACTGGTGGATCTGATGTAGAACTGAACCTCCAACATCCACCAGTCTGGTGTTTACTGGTGGATCTGATGTAGAACTGAACCTCCAACATCCACCGGTCTGGTGTTACTGGTGGATCCGATGTAGAACTGAACCTCCACCATCCACCGGTCTGGTGTTTACTGGTGGATCTGATGTAGAACTGAACCTCCACCATCCACCGGTCTGGTGTTACTGGTGGATCTGATGTAGACCTGAAGCTGCTAATTTCTTAAAGCTTATTTCAGCATTAACCATAAACACATTCAAAAATCCCCTGACGTGGAGACCAGGGACAGTACAGCAGTTATTGACCTCTAGGTTTTCGTCCCCCTGCTGAAGGGGATCTGGTGTTGTGACCTGCCACAGTTCAGAGTTTCCTTCGGTATCACGTGAGAGTCTCACTGGGACCAGGCCAGCTCTGTTGGCCTGCAGACTTCTCCACGCTGGTTTCCAACACGAATGTTTTGTGTCATTCCTGCGGTCATTTCAGGATATCAGTGATTTTACTGAAGCTCTCTCAGGGCTCCACAGTGCCGTCTCCGTACAGAAAAGTTAAAATGAAAAACACGATGAAACAAACAAAAATCTGAATTCTCTGTCAGCTTCATCAACTAACCTTGATCCAGGAGCAGTCAATAGAACCTTTCCAGAGGAACCTCAGGCTATGACTCGGATAATAAGGAGCTCAGAAATGCATTCTGGGGCAAGACCCTGTTTAGCCTTCAACGTAGTAAAGACGATTTTAAAAATGATTCTACAATAAATAAATAACCAATAACACGAGGCCAAGACAGCGGATTGATTTCTGTGAATTGGTAAAAATCTTTGCCGCTACATTTTGAACCAGCTGAAGATGAGAAAGAGTTCTGGCTCGAGTGAGAGTAGAAGGAGTTGGCAGCTGCCCACTTGTGACAAAGGAAGAGTATGAATAACTCATGCTGGCAGGCCATAAAAGGTATTTTTGTAATATTCCTTCAATGAAGAAAGACAAACTGTACTACAGTTGTCTTAACTGGGGTCAAGTTGAGGTCAGAGTCACACAGAAAGTCATGGCGGCGAGTGAGATGTGTGATGGCCAAGTTTACTGTCGAGCGGCCAAAGATCCATCGTCTGACCCCTGCAGAACCGCTGTTCTCATCTTAGTCCACATCCAACGTGGACCGACGTGAAGCAGTGAGCGGCGACTCGGCCAGGGAGCGCAGGTCCAGGGAGCAGCGCCCGCCGCGCCAGCGAGGTCACAACCATCCTCAGCAGAGTCAAATTCAAATGATTCACTCTGGAAACTGAGCTGTGAAAGTTTAGAATACAGAAACTCTATGGTGAGAGAAGCAGG
>NC_141339.1:1512500-1525000 GCF_037954235.1 Aulostomus chinensis
CACCTCAGCTGATGGAGATTATTCACATAATTTAGATTAAAAACATTCTTTTCTGTGCATTTTTGAACAAAAGTTAGCCGATTGTTGAGTCATCGCTGCACTGGTTGACTTGTTCCTGTCACCTCTCGGCCAATCAGAGGAAAAGATGAACTCTTGGTGGCGCCGTGTAGGCTGCTGGCGCTCACACGTGCATCTTTGTGCACCATCATGACACAAACACTGGAGAACAGCAACACTGGAAGTCAAAACTTTCACACGGTGCCTTTAAGAAGCTTCGACTGATTCCTCCTCCCTGCTCACGCCTGGACTGATCTCAGCCCAGGATCAGAACCAGACCTCAGGGGGATCTGGACCACAGTTCCACCACAGATCGGATTTTAGGTGTAATGGAGGCTGCACTCACACGAGCTCATGAAAGAACGTGACCTGAAGTCTTTTTACAACCTACAAATCCTTCCTTTTCATTAACTTGTTTTTCCTTCCCGTGACTTCCTGGAGAGGGGCGGCGTGGCTCAGAGGTAGAGTGGTCGTCCAGCAACCGAAGGGTCGCTGGTTCCACCCCCACTTCCCCCGGTGACCATGTCCAAGATACTGAACCCCTAGCTGCTCCTGGTGGTCCTGTGATGGCCTGGTGAACCCTGCCTCTCACCCGATGTCAGCTGGGATAAAACTGTTGTTGCGTTTGTTTAGTTTGTTTGTTTTGGTCAGTAAATCCAGAAAACAGTCCAAAATCATAATTTTCCTTTAATTTTTGGTAGTTTCAGGTTTTACAGGGTTAAACTCAGCCATCTGTCTGAGTGACGGAACATCAACACCATTTTCAGGAACGCCATTACAGCGTCACATTCAGAGCTGATATCCAGGAACTAATTGTTCCACATCTAGTGCCACCAAAGCCAGTGCATTAAATGCAGTGACAATTTTCTGCCAATCCTTCGAGACTCCAACCTGTCAATCAACCTGCGCACACACAGGTGATGTTTCTGTGCTCACACACACTCTTTCACCTGCCAATCCACCATGACAGACAGGTACAGAACACACCGATGTCACAGCAGCAGCAGCAGGAGTGGCGGCGGCAGCGGCAGCTACAGAGCTGCAGGAACCGGAAGGTGCTCAAACAAGTCATGTGATTCCTTTGTCCTCAGTAACAGATGATTACAGCAACCTCCAAACCTGATTGAGCGCCAGAGATTAGCAGCATCCGTCAGGTCTCCCGCTGCTGGATGGAAGGCACGGTCAAAATAGACAAATGTAGTATGTGTGTGTGTGTGTGTGTATATATATATACCTGACGGATGCTGTAGTAATTAAAGAATTTGGAGAGGTAGAATGTGAAAGAAATACTTCATAGCACCTTGACTATGGTGACGTGTTTAGTTTTATGATACAAAGTTTAATGTAATCGTTAAATAACGTGCCCACATGCTTGTGAAGCATCAGCTAGCTCGGGTCCAGGATAGTTAGCTTAGCCCAATGGCTGGTAGTGGGTGGGAAGTGGTAGCATCAGCTAGCTCGGGTCCAGGATAGTTAGCTTAGCCCAATGGCTGGTAGTGGGTGGGAAGTGGTAGCATCAGCTAGCTCGGGTCCAGGATAGTTAGCTTAGCCCAATGGCTGGTAGTGGGTGGGAAGTGGTAGCATCAGCTAGCTCGGGTCCAGGATAGTTAGCTTAGCCCAATGGCTGGTAGTGGGTGGGAAGTGGTAGCATCAGCTAGCTCGGGTCCAGGATAGTTAGCTTAGCCCAATGGCTGGTAGTGGGTGGGAAGTGGTATCATCAGCTAGCTCGGGTCCAGGATAGTTAGCTTAGCCCAATGGCTGGTAGTGGGTGGGAAGTGGTAGCATCAGCTAGCTCAGGTCCAGGCTAGTTAGCTTAGCCCAATGGCTGGTAGTGGGTGGGAAGTGGTAGCATCAGCTAGCTCAGGTCCAGGATGCTGGTGTGTCCAGCAGGAATCCTCCTCCTCATCATCAGTAGCAGCAGTCGCTCTTCTAGTCCTCAACAAACCTTTGGTTCTGTTGACCCAAGTTCCAATGGAGCTTTGGAGGTGCTGCGTCAAATCACTGCTCCCAGTCAGGAGAGTAGTTCTGGCAACGTGTCTGATTCTAACTCTACAATGTCTCCTCATTTTAAACTCCTATTCATCACCAACTTTACACTCAACCCCCTATGCTAACACTTCCCACCCACTACCAGTCACTGTGCTAAGCTAACTAGCCTGGGTCTCAGCTCCCTAGAGAGCCTCTTTCTTCTTGTCTGGTTCTGGGTTGATGGACAATGAAGGACTTTCAGTGACCTGTTCCTTTAAGGAATTTTGCTGTTATTAGAATTTTTCTCAGAGAACCGTAATTATAACAAATTAATTCCTTACATGCTTATCAAAATAATCTCATTATCTTCCAGCAACTGACAGAGAAGACACATGTAGCAGTAAACACCAGACATGTGATCGTCAATGTACACGCAGCAGAGGCACGGCTGTTGTCTGTCTGAGGAGTGAAGTGATGTAGGTCAGAGTGTGAGGAGACACACACACACAGACACACACACACACTCTGGCATTAACATGTTTGAGGGCTCTATAAAGTTGTTCAGTACCTCCAGGGGTGTAAAGAAAAATGGAACACGTTTCTCTTTGGCTAAAAGATAAAACATGACTTATTTTGTTTTCAGGCACATAAACCAGCATAAAATGATGAAAAATGTGTGTGTGTGTGTGTGTGTGTGTGCGTGTGTGTGTTTTCTCATTAGAGCCACGTCTCCAGCAACTTTATCATATCTACAAAATGATATACAAGACAAAATAACACTCAAAGCAGTTAAAGGAGTAAAATCCAGAGGCTTGTTGGTCGGTCGTAGCGGCAGCAGGGCGGAGGAAGTCTCTCTGGCTGCCGGTGACATCAGACAACATTAACTTGAATTCTGTTGCTCACAAAAACAGAAAACAGCAGGACAGTAAGACAAGCAGCTTCTCTCTTCAGGATCCGCCTGAGGGTGTTACATTCTCTGCTGTCCCCCTCAGAACAATGGCAGGCAGGAACTTCTCTATGGACCATCAGTAAGAGCTGTAGACGATCCAACACCGATGTAAAGGGAACCATGTAATGAGCAACATGTGACAGCTTACAGTAAGATGCTGGATAAGAGCAAATATAAGCAGTAAAACTTGTCTTTGCAGACTGACACATTACTGCCATCAGTAGTACTTTCACCACAGCAGTACCTGTGGGTCACTTTCACTCTAGAATTACCGGCCTTTCCGACGTCCAGCAGGTGCTTTTCTTTTAATTAACTCTGACTTCTTGTTTGTATTTCATACCTGCTCCTGTGTTACTTTCTCATCTGCGGCTTGTGCCTGGTTCTCGCTGTCATGGTAAAGAAAGCTCCTGCTGCTGCTAACGGGGGTCAGGGGAGGTCAGGAGGCCTCACACGTCCACGTCTTCTACTGAAGAATAAAGAAACCACAAAGGGAGGAAAAGAGAAGAAAAGACACTCCCTCACAGGTAGAAGTCCCACACTGAGTCCTCCAACAGTTTTGAACCTGATGTGATTCCAGCGTCACCGGGGGTCAGGCAGCGACATTCGATGCCTTCTGATGAAACGCAGCTTACAGCAGCCTAACGAGGAGAGGTCCCGTTGACGCCGACAGAGTGCTCTCATTGTTAGTGCAGAAAATGTGCTGCTGCTCTTCATATATTTGGGGAGAATATCAGCTTTTGACCTTGGGACTATGGGTGTCTCTTATTTTATCTCCTCAGCGTACCTGGCTGGCGAAGGAGCCTGCCGCAGCACAGAGGTTAATACCTATGCGCTGCTCGTCAGACAATCTGGGACCACACGCGTCTGTAATCAAGGATTCTCCCGCATCAGCTGAAGATATGAAAAATATCATTACTTTGGATGAAGAGATATGAAACACAGCTGGGTTAGATCTCATTTCTACACAACGGGAGGAACTGAGCTGAGCTGAATATGAATGGGTGGCGAGTCTTCATTTCTCTGGTTGCCCGCCAACAGAAATCAAATGTTTGATAAAGACAAGTTAAGTAAGTATTTTCAGGCTTTTCACGTGTTTGCCTGCTTCCTCCGTGATGGCTGCTTGTCATTCATGCACATTCATCGTGACTCAGCGAGGTTTGTTGCCGTGTGTCGACAAACTTGCATTCTCCCTCTATTTTGCAGCACAGCTGAGACAAACGAGAGCAGCCTCGCACGCCATTCATCAGGAGGCAATTGACACGCGTCTGACACCCTTTGAATGTCAGTGATTGAGGCGCGTCTGCCCCGTAGATTAATGTGATTACAGTTATTAACACCTGCAGGCTTGCGGCTGTGGAATCGGCAGCTTCGGCAGAAGGCGGCTCTTAACCGTCATCAGACGAGTCGCCCCACGTACAGTCACGTCAGGTGGCTCGTATTTGGCGTGCAGCAGCGGAGTGACAGCAGGTAAATCAGAGCGCTGACGTACCGGCGCTAATATTGATAGGAATCATTTGTAGAGAAACCGAAGAAGCATCACTGGAAAAATCAGACGTTAATCAGGTCAAGTCTGTTCTCTTTTAATGATCCATTTCCACCAAAATAGAAACGTAATTATGAGCTTGTGTTTCTAGAATGCCACTCAGTCCTGATACGATCTTGGAAAGAGAAATGACGGTTATAAGAGCAGCAATTCAGATGAAAGCCTTCAGATTCAACGATTCATTTTTCATTGAACTCTTTGGAAAATGTATCCAAACACTATCTATATTCCATCTGCCCTCACCTGGGTGGGTTCAGATGATCTATATCACACAAACACGAAAATTCCAAAATTGCTTTGATGATTTTATGCTTGGGTGGCCCGGTGGAGCAGTGGTCCTCCCTGTGGCCCCCATCAAGAAGGTTGTGGGTGGAGCCCCGGCTGCAGCACGGGGTCTTTCTGTGTGAGTCTCCATGTTCTCCCTGTTCCTGCTGGGTTCTCTCTGGTACTCCAGCTTCCTCCACAGTCCAAAGACATCAAGAGGGACCAGGTTAATCCAGACTCTAAATTGACCGTAGGCGTGGCTGGGAGAGCCAATGGTTGTCTGTCTCTATGTGTTGGCCCTGCCATGGACTGGTGACCTGTCCAGGGGGAAGGCTGCTGGGATAGGCTCCACCCCCACCACCCTCAACAGGAATAAGCGGAAGACAATGAATGGATGGATGGATTTTATGCTTCTAGGTGGGTTTCTAAAGGTGTGAACAGCATCAGGAGGTTTCTTTGACTGAGTTCTGGTGTCATGCTTCCTCCATGATGGAGCTGTAGGCTGGAGGTATTGTTTGACATAACATTGAAGAAATGCTGTGATATCAGATGTGATGTACAGCGTGAAATGTGTGCGAAGTGAAATATCTGGGCAACATGAATGTGTATCAGCCTCCTCTCCTGAGTGAAATCAGCGTCACACGTGTGGCGTATAAAGAGCATCATCACCGGTGGATGCGCTCCACGTTTGCCGCCTTATTAGTCCGTGTCTGCTGCGGCTGCTGATCCTGGATCAGAGCACCCGGTTCACTCCAGGCTGCACCACGTGGGTGGGGTCTTCTCTCCCACCGATCCTCCAACTCCTTTAGGCAGTCGCAGGTGCAAGGTTTACCACAGGGCACAGCAGGGGGTTGGTGTGAGTTTCCAGATTATTCCCAGGTGAGTTTGCGGCGAGCACCTGGGCGTCTTGCTGTTAAACGAAGTGTTTTCTTCTGAGGAAACGTGTCTCTCGCTGGTCTGACTAGAAATAATCAAGACAGTCAACTCGCCTCTGTCTGGTCAGGTTTCCATGTGCTGTTACACGTCTGAACACAGTTGCTGCACGCATGAGCAAGCTACAACCTCTGAAATCAGCCTCTCCAGGCGCCACTGGAGAAAAACCTGTTGGAGTGAAGAGCAGTGAGGAGATCTCCCGTGAGGCTCCTGGCACGCCGGTCCTGCCAGACAGTGGGATCAGTGAGCGTGTCGTTGTGGAAGGGTGCTTGGCTCGCCAGGGACACGCCAGTCGTATGAACTTGCAGGAGCTTGAGCACCAAAGATGTGACGTTTACAACCATCAGTGTTTTAGTTCCGTGTCTGCGTGGTGGGCGGAGCAGAGCAGGTGAGGTGGTGCTGACGCAGCCACATCAACGTCCCACCTGGTTTTGCTGCTCAATGCGATGAAAAGAAAGTGAAAATGAAAAACTCGGAATGAGACGGCGCAGGAGAAGGACCAGCGAGACTGAGACTCAGCAGACGAACTCCAACCTGATGTTCATTTTAAAAGATGTCATTAAGACGTGTAGAAAAAGAGTAGGATGTTTCCTTTGGTGACCGTCTCGGGTTGCTATGAAGCCTCGCTGTGGCACTTCCACGCTGTTTGTCGTATCAAGTGCAGCCCTGGCCCGGCCCGGGTGTCGATCCGGTCCATCCTAAATGAGTCGGGCAGTTTGTGGTTGTAAGCCGGTCAATTAAGAATTCCCAAGGTTTAAAATGAAAACATTTAAGGGAATTTTGAATAAATGCTTTTCATGCATTCAGCTGCTGTTCCATGTTGTCGCCGGTTGTAGGATCGGCTGCAAACGCACTTCCTGTTTAGAGGCTAGAAGAGTGTTGGAGCGGATGTTGGCTGACTTGAGCATCTCGTTATTGTCTAGAAATAATGAGCTTGTGTGGAGACAGCTTCATCTGAATTGTCATGCCAGTGCGTCTCCCCCAGTCTCTTCTTTTGCTAAATCAATCGAGCTCGCCCAGCGGTCGATCGCTCTCCCTGTAATCAACTTCAACAAATAATAATCCAGCCAGATCATCCAAACAAGATGGAATTCCTTCAATAGAATTAAAACGTCAACATTCTAAATGAATGAATGTGTTTCTTGACACAACCACACCACAGAATAAACATGATCGATGGATCCCGCGCTTCATTTTCACACCATTTCAGCAACGTTCCCGCATGTGCCGCCTGTAATAAATACAAACTGTCAGGAGGAAATAAAAAACTGTCTCTGCATTCAAAATGTTTTAGGCCTAGAAAAAGAAAATGTGTCATAATGAAGCAGAAGCGCTGGCAGATGCCGCAGCGCGACATCACTTCTGTTTTAGGGAGAGTTGCACGAGGAACCGGCTGAAGGAAGACAAACAGGATAATGTCTGTAATTAAACGGCTCAGCAGAAATGACTTCCACCCAGCGACTTTCCTTCCAGATCAACATCCCACTGCTGTGCCTGAGTGACGTTCAGGTCTGACTTGGGCAACAAAATACGGACCGTGAAGAGAAGGAGGGAGCAGGTCTGGGTCAGCGCTCCCTCCCTCAGTCTCCTCTGGTAAGACACGTGCAGCATTCTGGTGTTGTTGTGTTTGCGTGTCTTTGTGCGTCCATGTGTAACATGTGCTCAAACAAAGATGAGTTTTTAAACCTCATAAATTTTGCTGCACAACTGACACACAGCAATATCAGCTGCTTCACTGGGGGTCACAGCTGAGTGGTTAGAGAGTGAAGAAAGAGCAAAGGGTCGTTCTGGTTGACGTTCACTGGCCAGGCCATTTGGTCGAAACGTGAAATCAAACCAATTCACAATTATTTTCCTAGTAAGGATTGATTTTTAATTTGAAAACAGGTATTTATTGAAAAGGTTAAATTACACATTTACTATTGAGGATGGAGTGAGCGGCGCTGTGAAGCTGGACGGCACAAAGAGTCCTACAAAGCAACAAGTGAGAGATGTGGTTTTTAGACCAGCAGGAGGTGATAATGTCAGCAATGAGGTGTGTTTGCAGTCCTACAGGAAGTGGTCATATCCTGGGTCCTCCACCAACAGAACGTTGGTTCTGGTCCTGGTTCCTCCCACAGCAGCCAATAGGATCGCTCCATGTGATTGTGGTGATTGAACCAGTAAATCAGCTCTGGTGAACAAAAGTTGATGATCTTCCAGGTTCAGTTCATTAAGATCATCTTCACTAATGAACCCTCTGATGATGCTGGAAGCCTGGATGCTACGGTTAGCAGTGCTAAGCTAACGTTAGCCTATGGAGGAGCTACACCAGGGTCACATGACTTCAAGGTCACCACCACTAAGCTTCAGGCTTCTTGTGTGTGACCTTTAATGACCTCCATGACCTCTGTAGGCTCCTCCAGACTCTTGTTAGCAACTCAGGGTTTTAAGACTCCACCATCCACCAGTCTGATGTTTACTGGTGGATCTGATGTAGAACTGAACCTCCACCATCCACCAGTCTGGTGTTTACTGGTGGATCTGATGTAGAACTGAACCTCCACCATCCACCAGTCTGGTGTTTACTGGTGGATCTGATGTAGAACTGAACCTCCACCATCCACCAGTCTGGTGTTTACTGGTGGATCTGATGTAGAACTGAACCTCCACCATCCACCAGTCTGGTGTTTACTGGTGGATCTGATGTAGAACTGAACCTCCACCATCCACCAGTCTGGTGTTTACTGGTGGATCTGATGTAGAACTGAACCTCCACCATCCACCAGTCTGGTGTTTACTGGTGGATCTGATGTAGAACTGAACCTCCACCATCCACCAGTCTGGTGTTTACTGGTGGATCTGATGTAGAACTGAACCTCCAACATCCACCGGTCTGGTGTTTACTGGTGGATCTGATGTAGAACTGAACCTCCACCATCCACCAGTCTGGTGTTTACTGGTGGATCTGATGTAGAACTGAACCTCCACCATCCACCGGTCTGGTGTTCACTGATGGATCTGATGTAGAACTGAACCTCCACCATCCACCAGTCTGGTGTTTACTGGTGGATCTGATGTAGAACTGAACCTCCACCATCCACCAGTCTGGTGTTTACTGGTGGATCTGATGTAGAACTGAACCTCCAACATCCACCGGTCTGGTGTTTACTGGTGGATCTGATGTAGAACTGAACCTCCACCATCCACCAGTCTGGTGTTTACTGGTGGATCTGATGTAGAACTGAACCTCCACCATCCACCAGTCTGGTGTTTACTGGTGGATCTGATGCTGTAACCACGAGTGGACATGGACACCGAGAAGGAGGAAATGACTGACACCATCTAGACGTCCAGGCTCTGTGTTTATTATCCATTAATTAGTTTGTTACCAAATGTGGCTGCAGCTCGCAGGATTTACAGAAGAACAGTGATGATGCACGGCACTGCGATGACCACGGTTAGGTGGGACGACCACGAGACGTCTGAGAGCTCCCTGACAACCTCCAGGCCACAGCAAACGCTATGATATCAAATAGTCGCTGTCTTCGCTATCTTAATAACCCCGTTAATTACGACTCCAGTGGAGCCTCCATGAACATCATTAGGAGCACCTGTGTCAAAATGGCTGCAGTGATAACAGAGGATGTGTGTGTGTGTGTGTGAAGGCTAAATCCTGCTGCTGGTGACATGCATACGTTTCTTTTTATTGGCCAAACCTGAACATGTGAGCCACATCTAAACGGAGGAGGTCGTGGTGACCACACCTGGATCGAGGTGGAGGTCAAGTGGGCCTGCGTGCTCACAGGTAAGCAAGCCTGGAAGCTGCACATTACAGGGGGGCACACCCCCACCGAGTGTTCTCCCCACTGATCGATACAGGACAACAAGAGTGGTCCCGTCACACGACCTGATCGAGCAAACCAGCAACGTGACTAATAATGCGATCAAATATCAATCAGAGCTGATCGGTTGGCCTCCTGAGCAGCGCTGCAGTGCTGGCGCTGAATGTAAACAGTGACATCGCGCTTCTGCCTCCTCCTCGGCTCAGCAGGTTCCATTTGAACACAACATGTACAAAAATAGATGTTCTTGAAAGCAGAGTAATGATTTTGAACACTGAGAGTGTCTGTGTGAGCTGCAAAAACAACTTCATTCATTGTGGGATCAGCAGACTGAGATGCAACATGGTTGATTGGAATGGAGGGCAGATGAGAATCCCGTTTCCTTTGAGACTTTTTTGTTCGCTCTCCTCCATTAAAGCAAACCAAATCAATTATCCTGCAGGCAGAGTGCGAGAACACAAAACTGGGTGGGCACTTTTAAACACAACAAGCTGGCAGCCACACAGGCGTGATGGGGGTGAACATCCTGGAACTGAGACGAGCAGCATTATGATTGAACCTAATGAGTCACTGCTCATTCTTTGTGTGCTTCCTTTAATTAAGATTTTTCTTGTAACGTTAGAATGTCAGATAAGTGATGGTGAAACCGCCACGATGATGAATCGACTAAAAGTGTGCGGCAGTTGCCAAGAAGCCTCAGTCCCTGTAAGTAAGCGCGCGGCTCCAGCCATGAACCTGTTATTATCGAGGTCTGAGCTGGTGACATCATCAACATAAGTCCCTGACATCACATGTAACGTGACCTCATCAAGCTTGATGTTCCCTGACAGGTTCATAATCCGCTGCACTGTTACTACATGCTATTACAGCTCTGTGAACGTTCCCAGTTTCCTTCCTACGCGGCCACAGTTGTGTGTCCGCGTCCCCACACGCCTGCGGTCTACAGTATATTAAGTACATTCTCCTCTTGTGTCTGCGTGGGTGTGAAGCCTTGTCCTTGCCGAGCGGCGCACACTCCATCCCTGACAAGAGCTCCGCTTTTATCACCTGATGCTGTGAGAGCCAAATGAGGGTTTGGCCGTGCTCAGCCATTTATCATCCACGATCAGCGAGCAGCCACGGGGGCCGGGAGGACCTTGGCGCGTCCACGCTCTCTCCTCCTGCTGCCATTTGTTTTAAAAGCCAACCAGCTTTAGTGTCACTGTGGTCTCCCGCTTCTCTGCTGGGAAAACAAACATGGTGGCTTTGTTTATGTGCAATCGCCAGGCTTTGTCACTTCTTCAAGGTAAAACAGATGACGATGGCGATGAATGTGGTGAAAGGGTGAGAGCAGCAGGGATGACGGTGCTGATTCTTCGTCTCAGCCTTGACTGGGTCCTCCAGCTGCAAGACAAGGCCGACACACAACTGCAACTTCTCATGAACGGAGAGGTTTGAATCGCGCGTAGGTGAACGAGTGGCAGGGTAGAGTCTTAAAAGACAAACGGCTGTCGATGATGTCGAATGACGCCAGTAATGTGATCTTCATTTGGGGGTTGAAGGACGGTGATGAATACGTTCACAAAGCTCCTGAGGAAGGTGGCTGCTGGAACAAATCGGAGGGTGGGACGGTGAGTTGGTTGCTCTCCCCTTAATTTGCTCAAAATGAAGGCGGTGTGCATCTTTTTACTAGTCTTAACCAGAAGGTTGCTGCTCTCTTCCATCCACCTCCCTTCTCTAAGCAGCTCCACTCCCTGGACGCCAGCTCTCAACCCGTGGGGACGGGAGCCCACCTCTGCTGACAGCAGGGGATCCCACTTAACCACCACTTCCACTACGTTCACTGGGCTGGGATTCTTGGATGGATCATCGTGACATTCTGGAGGGACGGTCGTGAAGCCCAGAGAAGCCTGGGCTTTCTTCTGTGTCACCGCCAGCTGTAGCATTCATGCCCCTCGGGACGCAGCGGATTCGGTATCATCAGGTCAAAATGTCAGAAGCTCCCTTTAGGTTTTAACCACGCAGAAAAGGCTAATCCACCAAAGTTCGGTGCTAATTAGCTTGTCATTTTTGTGGGAACTTCCTGTCCGGCTTGTTCTGCTCCGCGCTGCTTGACACGCCCTCTGTCAAACACTCAGCGCTGCTCCTCTGGATGAAACCCCAGCATTATCTGGAACGGCTGTGATTGGCTGCAGCTGCCGCGGTGCAGCGTAACCCAACACAGCCTCGTCTGGTGGAAGGTAGGAGATCATCCAAGCTGTCCCGCGTCACAGGTTCCTTAGCAGGGGACCTTCTCTTCCTGGACTTGAACCTCCCTACAGGTTGATCCTCTGCCGACAAATTTATCCCAGCATGCATTTCCATCTTTGATTGATTTTTTCCCCCCAAAAACAACATAATTAAGCAATGCTCAGATGAAATAGTGGCAAAGGAGAACTCTTCCTAATGCAAGTAAACTCATGGATGATGAACATCTGAGTCGTGTGAGGAAGCTTTAAACCTCCAGTTTTTGCTAAAATCAAAACCGAGTTCCTTCTTTTCAGTGTTGTTCATGTGGTGGGTTCAGGTTCGTTCTCTGCTCCTGATGAGTGACACACTTAGTAGTAGAAGTAATAGTAGCAGTAGTAGTAGTAGTAGTAGTAATAGTAGCAGTAGTAGTCGTAGTAATAGTAGCAGTAGTAGTAGTAGTAATAGTAGCAGTAGTAGTCGTAGTAATAGTAGCAGTAGTAGTAGTCGTCGTCGTAATAGTAGCAGTAGTTGTAGTAGTAGTAGTAATAGTAGCAGTAGTAGTCGTAGTAATAGTAGCAGTAGTAGTAGTAGTAGTAGTAATAGTAGCAGTAGTAGTCGTAGTAATAGTAGCAGTAGTAGTAGTAGTAGTAGTAATAGTAGCAGTAGTAGTCGTAGTAATAGTAGCAGTAGTAGTAGTCGTCGTCGTAATAGTAGCAGTAGTAGTCGTAGTAATAGTAGCAGTAGTAGTAGTAGT
>NC_141339.1:1527500-1797500 GCF_037954235.1 Aulostomus chinensis
GTAGTAGTAGCAGTAGTGGTAGTAGTAGCAGAAGTAATAGTAGTAGTCGTAGTAATAGTAGCAGTAGTAGTAGCAGTAGTCATAGTAGTGGTAGTAGTAGCAGTAGTGGTAGTAGTAGCAGTAGTAATAGTAGTAGTCGTAGTAATAGTAGCAGTAGTAGTAGCAGTAGTGGTAGTAGTAGCAGTAGTAATAGTAGTAGTCGTAGTAATAGTAGCAGTAGTAGTAGCAGTAGTCATAGTAGTGGTAGTAGTAGCAGTAGTAATAGTAGTAGTCGTAGTAATAGTAGCAGTAGTAGTAGCAGTAGTCATAGTAGTGGTAGTAGTAGCAGTAGTAATAGTAGTAGTCGTAGTAATAGTAGCAGTAGTAGTAGCAGTAGTCATAGTAGTGGTAGTAGTAGCAGTAGTGGTAGTAGTAGCAGTAGTAATAGTAGCAGTAGTAGTAGCAGTAGTGGTAGTAGTAGCAGTAGTGGTAGTAGTAGCAGTAGTAATAGTAGTAGTAGTAGTAGCAGTAGTGGTAGTAGTAGCAGTAGTAATAGTAGTAGTCGTAGTAATAATAGCAGTAGTAGTAGCAGTAGTGGTAGTAGTAGCAGTAGTAATAGTAGTAGTCGTAGTAATAATAGCAGTAGTAGTAGCAGTAGTGGTAGTAGTAGCAGTAGTAATAGTAGTAGTAGCAGTAGTAATAGTAGTAGTTGTAGTAGTAGTAGTAGTAGTTTATTTACCAATGAGACAGCTGCGTTTGTTGGCTGACAAACAAAAACATGTGGTCTGCAGCTTTGTCGGACATCAACTCTCTGCCGGGGGATTTTTGCTGCAATGACGCCGCACCTTTGTGAAACTCCTCTTTTTAATTGCCTACTTACACTAAAAGCAGCACCATTCCACTCAAACTCGTGTTTTGCTAGAGCCATCTGTATTTTCAGAAGCCAACTGCTCCATTTACTCATTTGAATTATAATAACAAAAGCCAAATGATTTATTCCTGGTGCTTTTGTAGTGCCCCCCCCCCCGCCCCCCACCTGTCTGCAGGAGTGATGCAACAGCCTGATATCACAACTGTTCCCGTGTGAAGACTGCTGTGCCCAGATAAGACGCTGGGTGTACAGAGGACGTCTGTACTGTGTGGAGATATATTCAGCACAGTCAGATAAAGGCGGAAGCCTGAATTGAAGTGACTGGTGTGAAAAGTAAAGCTCGTAACTGCAGAATCACCTGGGTAATAAACAGGTGTACGCGCTCCTCTCCGCTCCGTCCTCAGCTCATGGGTATTGCAGCAGTGCTGCAGGCGCAGATGCCTGCAACTCATTGTTTTTGTTGGTGTAAGTTGGAATGCAATTTTCACGCATGCCAGAAATGAAGACTATCAGCTGTGGCAGAAAAATGGACTGCTGATTTAAATACCGATGTC
Organism: Aulostomus chinensis; assembly: GCF_037954235.1. Taxonomy (NCBI): domain Eukaryota; kingdom Metazoa; phylum Chordata; class Actinopteri; order Syngnathiformes; family Aulostomidae; genus Aulostomus; species Aulostomus chinensis. Next base: position 1,528,905 of record NC_141339.1, read on the forward strand.
AGAGACAAACCCTTCTCCAACTGGAACAATGTTTGAACAAACGTCCCACATTCTCATCTCATGTCAACACTGGAGCCCAGCTCTCCATGGTGTTGCACCTCCTGTGATTTGGATATGGCACGAGGACAAGGAGCTCATTTGCTAAAGGAACTGTGACACTGATGTGTTCCAGGACCTTCACTTACCCCGGACCTGCTGGACCAGCACCCTCCCTGTGTTCTGGGACCTTTGGTTTTCCAGCTACATGTGCTGCTCTAACATCTGAGCCCCTCGGCCTCAACCTCACTGGTTGGGTTTCCATTCGCTTGTCAAGTCGGTGTGAACGGAGAGGAAGAAGGAGGTCTGTCTATCAGCGAGAACGGAGGGAGGTCTCGAGGAATTCCCTTCAGTTGATCTTTGGCTGAAAACGATCCAGTTTTCAGACGTTCTGCTGGTTGTTAATTTACAGTGTAGTGCTAGTACTAGTACTACGACTAGCCTCCTACAGTTAAACTGTATGAGGCTTTGTTGCAGTCCTGGACGTCGATGACACGTTTCATTTCAAGACTGTTAGCTTGTGTTTAGCGCCTGGCGCTATGCACGCATTGAACTCTTCTAACCTCTGTGGGTCTCCTCCTCCTCCGACCCAGCGGCCAGTGAGAGTTGCTCTGCCATTTATCGTTATTTTAAACATTTTGTGAACTAAAAGGGATCCGAGGCACACAAGCATCTTTGTTTCCCACCTGAACTCCTTCCTCCATGAAACCTGGAGTCAGTCTCCATAGAAACAAGCATGTGGTCCGCTTCCGTCTTTGTGAGAGTCTGGAAAACACTTCAGGCGCTCCCACCATTGGGACCAACGGCTCGGTACACATTTACACGCCTGAACTAAACCTGGAGGTTAAACTGACTCGTCAGCCCCCTCTAGAGGGGCTGGTCACACAAACACCAGATGAAGTGTTCCTGGTGAAGTACCTGTTGCAGTACTGGAGTACTGTAGTGTCTGTACAGATGGGCCCTCCATACAAGTCCTCCTCTCAATCAGATGGAGAAGAAAACAACATGGCAGCATAACTGGTGGGTACAAATGTTGTCAGCAGAAAGCTATCAAGCTGCTCTTGAACCGTCTCTACCAGCATTTCACCGCCAGGCTCCAGAGGGTTGGGCGCCTGAGGAATGTAATCTTAGTTGATCTGTAAGTGGGAGTGGCGCTGCCCTCGATCGGCAGGCGGAAACAAAACATCTCGTGTAGGAATGTGACCTTTTGACCTCAGAATCATCGCCCTCCTCAACCATGAACGATCCAGGTGAATCCTGATCTAAAAGTCCTCCGTGTTTGGGGGATGAAGATGCTTCACGCATGATCTAAGGAGGGACCCCGAAGTCTGGTGTGGTCCGGGCTTCCCGCTGAGGCTCCGAGAACACTCGTCATCGCCGGTGGCAGCTCATCAATAAAGTCAGCGAGCGGCGACACGAACGCTGGCTGGGGTCTCTGTCCCAGAGTGACGAGCTAATCACAGTCTCTGTGGGGCGCAGCGGGGGGGCAGCCTGCTTTCAAATGCTCCATCTGCATACACACCCACACACACACACACACACACACACACACACACACACACACACACACAAAATATACTCCTGCATAGCCATGCATGTACATGGTAGCCAGACAGGGGGTGGACACCCCTCCACAAGCACACGCACCATGTATACACACACACACACACACACACACTCACACACACGCTGTGGGTGTCCCTTTCATTTTGTTGCTGCTGTGTTGGAGCCCAAATCCGAACTCGAATCTGAGGTGGTGAACACACACGTCTGAGGATTTACAGGCTCGTTGCCTCTGCAGCGCCACAACACAGCTGCAAGCTTGTATTAGCGTTCTTTAAGAACTTGAAGAAAAAATGATGAGGCAATTTATTGGTGTATCATAGTAATCTTGTTGTAATTTGTTTAAGCCGTAGGCTCAGAAACGTTTCTATTAAACATGAAATCCATCTCATTTGTAGGATACAATTTAGGAATCAGTTTAAGGACGTGCAATAAATGGAACAACAAGAGGAGCTCCTAAACTCTGCCACTCCTATTGCCACACCCTAGAGGGAGATGCTGAGCAATTTGACACAGACCAGAAGCATTTAAGAGCTGGGGGGGGGGGGGGGGGGGTCATGATGCACTTTTCTACCTTCCAGCCTGAGACACAAGAATTCAGGTCTTCGTGGCGAAGTTCCCGCTCTTACTCAGAGATAGACGAGAGGTCACATCTGCATCCATCTGTGGCTGAGACCACCTCCACAGGGGGCACCGGCCCCCCGCCAGAAAGCCCTGGTTCAGGTTAGGGGAGAACCTTTCACAAAGGCTTCTTGTTTGAAGACGCCCTGGCAGACAACCTCTGGGGTAAACTTCTCCGTTGTGCGTGATCGCGCAGGATGGATGACATGACCCTGCAGTCGACTGTATCTGCTCCGCAAAACCCCGCAGCAACCAGGATGGCTCACACATCATGTCTCCATATCTCACGTCTCTGGGCCGATAAAATGTTGAAGTCTCACACTGGCTTGCTGTCACCAGTTCCACCAGCAGGTGTCCCACCGAGGCGCGCAGCCGGCGAAGAGGAAAGAAATGAGGAGAGGGAGATTTTTTGTTATGGACCCTCAAAAAACAACAGCACATTGAGAATAAAGTCAAAGTTAATCACAAAGTCAACAATGCGAGGCCTCGTGAGCTTGAACAGGCAGTTCTCCTCCGTCGCGCTCACAGAAGCTCAGCCACCAACTCGCCCACGCCGGGCGCTCTGTCCATTCCTTTACTTATTCATCCCACCGCCTACTGGCTCTTCTGTACGTATTTATATTCATATATTATATTTACTTGTACTTGATTTTTAGTTCTATACTTGTATTTTCACAAGTTGTGTTTTTACTCTTGCTGCACCTTGACAATGAAGCATTCTGGTTCTGACCGGACGTGTCGTCCATGCACGCTGCTTGATGAGGGTCAACTTCAGTCGCCAAGAGAAACTTCCTCCTCTGAATTAGTTCAACTTTTTTCTCAACATTTCCACTTTTCTCTCAGAGTGTCTGATGGAACACTGAAGTCCTACGTCCCCTGAAGGAGGCTCATGCTGTGACCTCCAGTCATTCACTAAACTGACAAATGAAGTAACTTTACACACAAGAGCGTCCCCGCAGGCTGGCCCCTCCCACTCCTCAATCTCTCTCAAGGACAGTGCGGCTGCCCTGCTGGTTTGGATATTAAAACCGTTAAACATGATATGATGTTAGCCAATAAGCACTAATGCAGAATTAGTCTGATTTAGCGCTGTGATGTCATTGCTGATGTAAGCAGCTTTTCACTTTATAAGAGCGGGTCATCGTGACTCCTCCCTTTGCACGGGTTTGCTACATTCCGACTGATAGCGCAGCCCAGGTCTGCTCTGCAAGCTTTGCCTGAGTCGAGACTGCTGGAAACTACAAGAATTCAGGGACAAACAAAATCCCTGATGTCTGATGCACTTTTCTACCTTCCAGCCTGAGACACAAGAATTCAGGTCTTCGTGGCGAAGTTCCCGCTCTTACTCAGAGATAGACGAGAGGTCACATCTGCATCCATCTGTGGCTGAGACCACCTCCACAGGGGGCACCGGCCCCCCGCCAGAAAGCCCTGGTTCAGGTTAGGGGAGAACCTTTCACAAAGGCTTCTTGTTTGAAGACGCCCTGGCAGACAACCTCTGGGGTAAACTTCTCCGTTGTGCGTGATCACGCAGGATGGATGACATGACCCTGCAGTCGACTGTATCTGCTCCGCAAAACCCCGCAGCAACCAGGATGGCTCACACACACACACACAGACACACACAGATGCGTACACACACAGATGCGCACACACACACACACACACACACACACACACACACACACACACTGAATTATAAATCAACTGAATGGAAATAGCAGCGGCCTTAAAGAACATCTGTGTGATATTTGCTGTAAGTCTGGCTCGATTGATGATGCCTGGCTCAATCAGAGTTCCACCTTCAATCAACTCTCTATTTTTCAGTGTTGGATGCTGTTTTTTTTCCCACCACTTCTTGAACAATCAAACGCAGCGCTACCACCAGGTCCACGCAAGACTCACGCTTCTGTGACAACAGCGAGAAAATGACTTAGAAACATCTTCACCTTGTGGCCGCCTTCGTGCTGGGAGTGTAAACAACATCAAATCTGGGTCAGCCTCTGCTCTTTTCCTTTATTTTTTAAAATCCTAAACCAAACCAGCAGCACTATCAAAAGTTGTAACCTACATTTACATGCATTTTTGAGCCAGCTGGAAAAAACCAAGCAGCAGCAGCAGCAGACGCAGCAGCAGCAGCCGCAGCCGCAGCAGCAGCCGCAGCCGCAGCAGCAGACGCAGCAGCAGCAGCAGCAGCCGCAGCAGCAGCAGCAGCAGCAGCAGCAGCAGCCGCAGCAGCAGCATCAGCCGCAGCAGCAGCATCAGCCGCAGCAGCAGACGCAGCCGCAGCAGCAGCAGCAGCAGCCGCAGCAGCAGCAGCATCAGCCGCAGCAGCAGATGCAGCAGGTCAGTCCAGCTTGTGCTGAGCAGGAAAATGTCACATTTAGGATCACGACCCACATCAAAACAATGGGAATTGGCTTCCCACTGTATGTGACATGTGTGCCACTGTATGTACGCGGTTGCTCGGCAGTATGTATTAGCAGTTTATGACCCTACTAGATTGAAGCCATGTTTATGCTTCTAAGAATGAGCCTCATAGATTTTCTGCACAGAGCGGTCAACAAAACTCCCGTCCAATGAAAACGTTTATGTGAGGTTGTGCTGGTTGTTGGAGTATATTACGCTTGTCTGCTGTAGCGGTGTGTGTTTGAGGGAGGTTAGGGGATAAAAGGACAAAACACACACTCATAAGCTGATCCAATCAGCAGTAAAACACCCGCGGTAGCCATGAAGACGCGGCACACTCAAAGGAAATACAGCCTTTATAAAAACACGGCAGATAAGAATATTCAGTAATAACTCGCACACTTATGTTTGATGTGGTTTGGACTTTCCTACATCTTTTCATCATCTTTACTCATCAAAATGTAATGCGGGCGATTTTATTGCGAGCACAGGGACCAAGGACCTTCATTCAATTGTAAAGGGAATGAAAGCGAGCTAAATTCATACACACACTGCTGGAGTCGCTCTGGTCACTCTGAGCTTCAGATTAATTAAAATTAGAGAGGAATTCTCATATTTCATCTGTGGCTCCTGCTCATTAGTCTTTGTGATGACAAATGTCTGGCCAACCAGCCTCACTTTAATACTTTACCTGCTCTGTGTGATCAATACTTAATTACTCCGGCTTTTCCTCGTTTGGTGGATGATTGGTTTGGGGAAGAAAAGCCTCTTTTTTGAGCAGTGAAAGCGGCCCAGCAGGCTTATAAAGACAGAAGCAGTTGGAGTGATCAGTAAACATGCATCATTACTCCACAGTTGATGCTAACAAAGTATCTTGAATCGGCTTAATGACATTGGAGGCTGAGAATAGGGAGGGATGGCAGATGCTTGGTTTGTTCGCCAGGACACTCGTCATGTAAGTGTTAGCCAGGCCGCCGCAGTCATGCTGTAATGTGTCTGGCAAGAAGGAACAAGACAATTAATGATCCTGATTCAAAACATATGTTTCTGTTTATAGCCCCAATGTTGCCGTTTCAAACTACTAATTGATGAAAAGGGGCCTCACTGACCTCAGATTTTCAAGTAAAATACTGTAAAACAAAGCAGTAACATTACTTCTAATGCAGACAGACGCATTTCCTGGATCAAATATAGTCTTAGGTAAATGTTGAAGTCCAGGTGGAGTCCCCAGCAGGAGTGAGTCCTACGAGCCAGAGGGACAGAGTCGACAACGAGTCAGCGATGGTGGCGTTGATGAAATCAACTCAGTGGTTAAAACATGCTTGATGCATTCCAACATTTGTTCCATCGACGGAAGGTTAAATTACATCGCCTTGAGTTTCTGTGATTGAGTGTTTTTTGTTTACTTGTCAAAGTTTATTTCAGGGTGCGTAATTCTACTTTTACTAAAGGAGGTTTTGTTTCAAGCACTTTTCTGCGTCTAAATCACATCGGTTACTGAGTTAAAAACAGCAGGCCTGAGTCAGGGATTCCCAAAGTGTGGGGGTGTGCGAGATAAAAACATGACAGCGGTTTGGAGTGACTAGAAGTGTGATTTTCCCAAACAACAAAGACGTGTAAATCAACATTTCTTTTGAAAAATTTAAAATCCAAAGCTGACATATTAATAAATAAATGAATGCGGGCGATTCAGAATGCACCTCATCTCAAGATGACGTGTAGAAGAAGGTATCTTCTACTCGCGGTGGGTGGCATTGGGGGACTGGGTGTGCGTCATCATGGTTGGGAGGTTGAAGCTTTGGAACCGCTGACCTAAATTAAAAAAAAGGAACGAGAAAAAAGTCATTCCCTGCTGTGAATGATGGGTAGGGGAAGAGAGTGGTGCTGAGTCCCCCAAGAGATGGAGACTGACACCGAGCCGAGTGGTCTGGCCCACGTCTCTGCGCCCGTCCCAGACGCTTGAGTTTCAAGTGTAAAGTGTCAACAGCTTTATTCTGCTGAGTCAGCTGTGTTTGTCCAGAGAGAGACAACCAGTGGCTGATAACATGTTCACGTCACACCTGCACACGCATGTTCAGGTGAGTGAGAGAATACTTGAGGCATTGGCTTTCAAAGTAACAGGCTTCGCTCAAAAACCCCACAAGAAAACGCTTCCTGCAGGTAACTAACGGTATTGATTAGCGTGATGCTAACACCACCTGAAACCCTGTAGCAACTCTAATGTAATAAAATCATGAGCACATAACGTAGTAACGCCTTGGTCATGATGTAATAATGTAACAAGTGATTACATAAAGAGCCCAACTATGTAGCGACTCATCATGTAACAGCAGCTCGTCATGTAACAGCAGCTCATCATGTGACAACAGCTCATCATGTAACAACAGCTCATCATGTAACAACAGCTCGTCATGTAACAGCAGCTCATCATGTAACATCAGCTCATCATGTAACAACAGCTCGTCATGTAACAGCAGCTCGTCATGTAACAACAGCTCGTCATGTAACAACAGCTCATCATGTCACAACAGCTCATCATGTCAACAGCTCATCATGTAACAGCAGCTCGTCATGTAACAGAAGCTTGTCATGTAACAACAGCTCGTCATGTAACAACAGCTCGTCATGTAACAACAGCTCATCATGCAACAACAGCTCATCATGTAACAGCAGCTCATCATGTAACAACAGCTCATCATGTCACAACAGCTCATCATGTAACAACAGCTCATCATGTAACAGCAGCTCGTCATGTAACAACAGCTCATCATGTAACAACAGCTCATCATGTAACAACAGCTCATCATGTAACAGCAGCTTGTCATGTAACAACAGCTCATCATGTAACAGCAGCTTGTCATGTAACGATGGCTGATTCTGAGAGAAAAGTGTTGCTTTATCACCATCTTCACCTTTGCCACTCCTGCAGGGTGGAAGGTTCTGCTAACACCTCTGATTGTCTGTCTGTGTGGAAGCAGAATCACAACATTTCTGCCTGACGTGGTGGAGCATCAAGTCCACAACGACCACACCGGCACACGGACGACTTCACTGACAGGCAGAGGCCTGTCTTTGACTATGGTTTGTACATAAGTGGCGCTACAGTAACAGGGTGGACTAGGGAACAGGAGGGGGACTGGAGTTCATGTAGATTAAGAGCATTTTCCATCCATCCATCCATCCATCCATCCATCCATCCATCCACCCATCCATCCATCCATCCATCCATCCATCCACCCATCCATCCCTCCATCATCCTTCCATCTATCCATCCATCATCCCTCCATCCATCCATCCCTCCATCCACCCATCATCCCTCCATCCCTCCCTCCATCTTCCCCCTCTTCTCCTGTTGAGGGTGGTGGGGGTGGAGCCTATCCCAGCAGCCTCCCCCTGGACAGGTCACCAGTCCATGGCAGGGCCAACACATAGAGACAGACAACCATTGGCTCTCCCAGCCACGCCTACGGTCAATTTAGAGTCTGGATTAACCTGGTCCCTCTTGATGTCTTTGGACTGTGGAGGAAGCTGGAGTACCAGAGAGAACCCAGCAGGAACAGGGAGAACATGGAGACTCACCCAGAAAGACCCCGTGCTGCAGCCGGGGCTCCATCCACAACCTTCTTGCTATGCTCTGAAACTAGTTTTTCTGAGTTTTAAGTCTAGTATTTCCATCAGTAATGTTCATATCTTCTGGCACCTGTCAAATTCAGTATGTTTAATAAACAGGATGTTAATTGACAAGAAAATAAACACCAGACTGGTGGATGGTGGAGGTTCAGTTCTACATCAGATCCACCAGTAAACACCAGACTGGTGGATGGTGGAGGTTCAGTTCTACATCAGATCCACCAGTAAACACCAGAGCGGTGGATGGTGGAGGTTCAGTTCTACATCAGATCCACCAGTAAACACCAGACTGGTGGATGGTGGAGGTTCAGTTCTACATCAGATCCACCAGTAAACACCTGACTGGTGGATGGTGGAGGTTCAGTTCTACATCAGATCCACCAGTAAACACCAGACTGGTGGATGTTGGAGTGGTGGAGTCTTAAAAACCTGGGTTGCTAACAAGAGTCTGGAGGAGCCTACAGAGGTCATGGAGGTCATTAAAGGTCATCAGGGGGAACACAAGAAGCCTTAAGTTTAGTGGTGGTGACCTTGTGGTCATGTGACCCTGGTGTAGCTCCTTCATAGGCTAACGTTAGCTTAGCACTGCTAACCGTAGCATCCAGGCTTCCAGCATCATCAGAGGGTTCATTAGTGAAGATGATCTTGATGAACTCAACCTGGAAGATCATCAACTTTTGTTCACCAGAGCTGATTTACTGGTTCAATCACCACAATCACATGGAGCGATCCTATTGGCTGCTGGGGGAGGAACCAGGAGATGACCACTTCCTGTTGGTGGAGGAACCAGGGGATGACCACTTCCTATTGGTGGAGGAACCAGGAGATGACCACTTCCTGTTGGTGGAGGAACCAGGGGATGACCACTTCCTGTTGGTGGAGGAACCAGGAGATGACCACTTCCTGTTGGACTACAATGATACACATAATCAGTCTGTTGTTGCTAAGGTGCTGTCATGCTCAGGTTATTACACAATGAGACTCACCCTGACAGCGTTTACATGCAGATGTTTTGGATGCTACTTGTTTCTCTGGGATATTCCCAGTTCCACTGGTGTACGGCAACTTCCAAAGTTTCATAACTATGTACTAAACCTCATAAACCAAAGTCATGTGTTCAAAATGTCTCAGAGAGAAAAACACTGTCCAAGTGATTATCTAGCAGACGTGTGGGAGCATGTCAATCATCTGAATGAGTCAGCCAAGCTGATGTAAAAAGTAAAACAGACCTTTGAAGTTGTAGATGTTGAAGTGTTTGACAGAAGATTGAAACTTTGACCTGCAGGTGTGATGGAGGACAGGTCACTGCGTACCAGCAGCATGGCCGCCAGCTTGCCTGCGAACGCTCGGGGACGTACGCACTCCATCTGCATAAAAATAATGGGCTATGAGACGGAAATTACCTCCGCCGTTAACCACGAGTTATACTCAACCTTGAGTCTTTGAGTTTATTCCCTGAACTTTTCATGGATTTGATATCAATAGGACGCCCCCTGATGGCCTGTGAATAGACTGAAGAAGCTCCTGAAGAGCAGTCATAGTGGAGATTATCTCTCCCTTCAACCTTGCTCTCCTCTCAAGGACACACACACACACACACACACACACACACACACACACACACACACACACACAGGTGTTAATAAGACCTGATTTAACACACTGCAGCAAACAAAGGCGCACCAGAATGCAAATGTAATAGATAATAAGATTGCTCTGGAGTAGATAAACATCCAGTAATATCACTGGCTGTCACATATGTTTTTGCATGCCGGCTGTTTAATCAGTGCTCACTGACACTGGCAACGTAAAGGGGCGTCCCTCTGAATATTAACCACAGTCACGGGCCAAAACCGCTCCACAGCGCCATGCAAACAAACTGGTATGGTACTGGTAATGCTGCCTGCTCTCAGCAGCTCGCTGTCTTCATTGTGTTCAGCTGATAACTATCAGACCCCCCACATGTTAGCTACAATGTACTGCATGTGTACGTTCATCAAAGGGAATAAAAAAAGATGTTTTTTTTTCTCAAATTGGCAAATGGATTGTCTGATGTCAGGAACTGCCGAGCGTCAAGCATGCACCCCCGCCTCAGATCTATTATGGATTACACACTGGTTTGCTTGCTTGTTTTCTGGTTTTCTCTCCTAACAATGTGCCTGATATAGAACAGATTAAAAATATATGCGCATGTGTTAATCTGCGTGTCCTTGCTGCAGCGTGTTGGCAGGTGCGGTGTAATTAGAGGCTATCGCTGTGACAACTGGCGTGTGATACGTCTGCCATGCAAGCAGCACGCTGATGTGCACGCTGACGGCTGAGGTTGAAATTCCTCACTGAACACAGGCAAGAATAACAGAAGAAGAGTGGCGCTGCCCTCCGTCCGCTGAGCCCCCCTGCACAAACACACTGTATCAGGCAGTCAGGTCCTATTGAGTCAATAGATTTTTAGCAGCCGCGGCTAGCTACGCCTGTCAGCCTCAGCTGATTGCCTGACATATTTCCTCAGTGTCTCTTGGCTCATCTACAGTTGTCAGTTCTCCAGACATGGCTGTTGAAGCCGTGCCCCTGGCAATTCAACTAATTCCCTGTACAGGCGGCCTTTTTTTTCTTACCTGGACGCCGGCCAGTTCTGTCAGTCCTGATGTCTCCATCGCCCAGAGTGACTCGGTCTATCTGGCTCTGGCCTTGCCGCGGCAGATTTTCTCACTTTCTCTCTGTCTCTCCACTTCCCTCCTGGGTCCCCGGCCTCTCTTTGTTTCTCCCTCACTCCCCCTCTATTCAATCTTTTCCTCTTTCATCTCACACTGTTTTGCCCCTCAACCTTTCTCATCTCCCTCCCTGAACCTCCCAGAGGTGGTGTAGTCCAATAGCCAGCAGTGTCATATCAGACATGGTCAGACTCCTGGAAGAATGCGGTTTCCTGAGCGGGACGGCTCAGTGGCCAAGTTCCAACGATGCACAACTGATAGAGACGTTGAGGGCGGGAGGTAAACGTGGCCCCTGGTTAAATGAAGCCTTTCCTCAGCAGCTGGGACAGACGAGCATCAGCTTCAGTCAAATCCTGCCTCTGTGCGTCTCTCCGATGGGAGCGCTGGGCCTGATGCAAATCAATAATGTAATTTTCTCCCAGACTTGTAATCAACAATCTAGCGCGTGAGCTCGGGGGAACGGCAGCATTTGAATAGAGGCGACTTCCAGCTGCTTCTGAGACGCCTGTGACTGAAGAAGTTTGAGAACGGAAGGAGAGAGGAGCAAGAGAGCGACTCAGAACTGAACTTGCGTCACACGCTCCCGAGCAGCGCTTCTTCTTCCTTGTGTTAATGTGACTTGACAGTTTAAGATGTTTTCCCTGAGAAAGAGATTCACTTTTCCATTATTCCAAAAAAAACAAAAAAACATTTTCACTGAAGTTCATGAAAGGTTTGATAGTGAATTTAACAACTTTGACAAATACGTGGAGGCGTGTCTCCACTGGTCACATGACCACATGACATCTCAACACGCAGATGATTCCCTGAACACTGTCACTCAACAACAGGAAAGTTATTCGGGGTAATTTTTTAAACGTCTCGCACACAAAGGCCCTCATCAGTTATCAAACGATGACATCAGAGGAGGCGGACTCATGATCGCTCCCATGCAAATCTCGCCCTTCCAACCTGGATGTGAGCGTCATCGTGCACGCACATTTTCATGGCAACTGCAAGGCCATGGTTAGAGGGGGGCGGAGTCATCTCCTCGTTGAGTAATCATACAGCTTCCCATTAACCAACTATACGGTAAACTTGCAGGTTGAACAGTGATGACACGCACACGGGTGGAGCACTGCGTCAGGCTGCTTCAGGTCAGACGGCTGTCTGGCTCGGCGGAGGGGAACCCAACTACACGCTGACACGTTTTGAGAACAGGTTCCAGGTTCCAGGTTCCATCCTCCTCCGGTACAGGACAGCGGTGAAATTCGACTGTTGTACTGCTCAATGGGGTCTCCCATCCATCCCGAATTTCAAACTCTGCTGACATCATCACAGCAAGTCGTGACCATCGAGCACGTAGAGAGATGCGACGCCGCTGTAGAGCGCTAACTGGATGCAGCAGAGGACCCCAAGCTACGAAGGTTGGTCATGAAGCCAAAGACAGTTGGACGTCTGGGTTCGGTCGTCCAGGTCGCGTTGTTCATAGGGCATTGGAGACCTCCGCTGGTCGAGCGAGTCTAGCACGTGGCGAACTCAGGAGAAAAATCGTTTAGTCACTTTGAAGCAGTTGTGACCTTCAAGAGGATTCATCCACTTCTTCTACGTCAGCTTTGGAGAAAATAGCCTGTTGGAGCCAGCAAGCATCATGTGACTCGTCATTCCACTACGTATGTAAACCTGGCCTCATGGCCTGGTGCTGCTCCTGGGGGCTCGGTCCTGGTATGGCGGCCCACCGCCGTGGCCCGGGTCATTGTTGGACCATTGTCATGGGTGTAACAGTACACCAAACATCCCCCAAACGACCCAGAAACACTGATAAGTGTCTTCTCACCAAATGGACCTAGTCTGAAATAATAAATGGTGACGATGACCAAACAATGACTGAATATCAAAACTCTCCCGACACCATGGCGACTCCGCATTGTGCCTATAACCGATACAGTTGACGTGCAACATTGGGGGATGTCATTATCTGCTGACTTGCTGATATTCTCGTACATCCCTGGTTAGCATGGCGCTGTTGTGAGTTTAGCTTAGCATTCAGAAGTAGCTCAACTCACAAAGAGGCAGACAGCATCAACGCGTCCTGCTTGGAGGCCAAGACATCCATCTCCTCTAACTCACTTGATCCACATTGCCTCAGCGCACACAGGAGGGGGTGGAGCTTAAACACAGCGTGGACCATCAGAATAGCAACCTGCCCTTCATGCTAACGGAGTTAATCAAGAGTTTTGAGTGAATGTGTCCTAAAATATTTGTTTCAAGCGGCCCTTTAGGATTGTATTTACGGTAATGTGTTGTGTTAGCATGTCTGTGCTAGATATACTAAGCTAATGTCAGCTAGCCAACTAACGTGAGTCAGGAGCCTAAATCATTCCTCAGACATATCAAACTGCTCTTACTAGTTGCAGTAATGTGGCTATAAAATTATTTATTGATAACTTCACAAATACAAAAACATTTGAAAAATCCAACAAACTGTTTTCAAATTCACTTTTCTCAGTTGCAGGTTGCCCTCTTTGTTTCGAGATGCCACTCAGATTGCTAGGGAAGAGGCAACATTGAGGATGCATTGGTTTGACTTTGCAGGCACCACAGTTGACAGGAAATAGAAGGTAGATTGGGTTCAGCCTCTGTTGCCCCACTGCCTTGTTAGGCTCCCTCCTTGTTGCCCCCCTCCTGAGACAAAGTTTGACCTGTTGAACAAACTCATGGCGTCCCTGCAGAACAGGTGCTAGCATTATCATTGTGAGTGTGTTGTCACACTGGTGCCGGCGTGCAGGTTGCAGCACGCGCATGCGCACACACACACACACACACACACACACACACACACACACACACACACACACACACACATCAAGTCAAAGCCTGATTGTTCATGTTCAGACCTTTCATTGTAATTTTACCAGTTCCCGTGGTCATTCGTCACATGACCATGAGACCATATAAAATGGTGGAAAGGACCGGAGGGAGCAGAAACCTGGAGCACCTCTTTGACTCAGCAGGTCCAGAAGGACTGCTGTGATTTTTTAATGCTGAATTAATTAATTTTTCATTTCAATTTTGATGTTTTTGACCCCAGAATACAGAAAACACCAGCCACATTATTATGGCCATCTGTGAGGACTTGAAAGGCAAACAACTCCTCTGTCACAAATCAGCGGTTTCCAACAGAGCGCCCTCACGATTCAGTAGACGTGTTACCAGAAAAGGATTCTGACTCACACTTTGCTGTTATGGAAACAGCGTGATGCATGAAAAGTAACTCAAATTCCCAAAGACCTTCACCCGAGGAGTTTCTGTGAAAGCGTAGATGCACCTAAACACCTGATTCCAATAAACAGAATCTCTAACTTGTGACCACCATCATCTTCGCGGTTCGTCTTCACCCCCAGGGAAGCAGCAACATGTCCAACCCTCGCTGGCACCACAGAACAATTACAACTTGTTTCATGGTTTTGTCGCTGGGGGGGCGGGGGGACCAGCAGAGAAGGGGAGAAGATGCAAACATCAAGATCCCAGCTGGTTCATTCGCTGCTCGCCGCTTGGCGGAGGGGGCTGCACTCTGAACTTTGTCTCAGTGAGCTCGATATTTTACGGCTCGTTGGTTCCCCCTCACCCTTCTCAGCTTCCACGTTCACTGCAACAGGCTCAGGCTGAAGTTCCGTTTGAGGTGTGTTTGACTGCAAGGCTCCTTGTCTAAATGTGCTTATTGTTATTGCTATTGAGGAGTATCTGTTTACCATGGAAATATTGTAGGAAGTCTGAACAAAGTTGCAGACATGACATTCCTGGTCTGATCAGAATACGACAGCATTCCAACTGTGAGTGAGTCATGTGAACACCTGCTACAACCACATGACGATGAAGCAATATGCCTGTTCATTATTCCCAATACTGGGCATGGAAGCACCTTAATCAGAAAATGCCCCTCAACAGGGAGCTACTTTACGTCTTGGCGCAGCTGGGAATTGTGTTGCTGCAGCTGATAAGAGCAGCATATCGCCACAAGGACCCCAAGGCACGTTGGCCAGGGGCACCGACCACAGTAATTAACCTCAGATACTTATTTAAGATGGTGGGGAGAACCTGAGCACCTGGAGGAACCCCATGCAGACGGAGGGAGAACATCCAGACTCCCCACTGAGAGGGGCTGCATTTGAGACTATTTGTTGGTTATTTTTTACAGTTGCAAGGTTGCCTAGCAACAAACAGGAAGTGAGGCAGACTTATTCCCAGTGTCGCCTTCACCAGAATATGGGCCTGCATCAGAATCTGGTGCGCATGTAAACACACGAGTTACATCAAATAGAGAGTTTTCACATTACGTCATCAAATCAGAAGTCAGCCATGATGGAGGCACAGAAGCAAAAGGCTACACGCGCATTTGAACAAGTAAAAGCTAATTACTAGGGATGTGACGATCACGAGAACGAGACGAGACTGTAAGAAAACTACTTTGACAAAGGACATGACTTGACCAACAGACTTTGGTTGGGGGCTGCTTCAACACGTCATTGTTGAAGCGGTCCTTCCCTCCTTCTCCTCAGCTTCAGCTCCTCCTTCTCTTTCTTTAGGCTCTGGCAGGCTCGACGGAGCAAAGGCGCATTACCGCCCCCAGAGGTCACAAATATTAGTTCACAAATCTAGCAAGACAGATATTTAACGTGACGAGAAATATTGCCGAGTTTAATCCTGCGAGATCTCGTAGCACGAGATCTTGTCACACCCCTACCAATTACCAACCGTAACCTGTTCTACATGTCTTACAGTGGTTAACTACTGCCAAGTTTTCGGGTGACCTAATCTTTCTAACGGAGAGAAGCATCTGGAATTCTTCAGGTTACCCAAAGTCATCTGAAATCAAGGAGAACCATGGCTAGCCGCCCTGCAGCAGGATCTCAAAGGCTAGAACCTGGCCAACATTTGCGTGTGTTCTGTGCATTTCTTGAGACGCACTCAAGTATGGCACACTTGGGCTGATGAAAAAACCAGTACCTGGGCATCCTTATGTGATTTCTTATGATCATTTATAAACACAACACATGCAAATATCTCATGCGTATGTCCCCAGGTAGTGGCTTTTGATGTCCACTTGTACGATTCAGGACAGCATACACTTATGACCAAGCTCTCTGCTGGCTGCTTTGGATCAGTGCAACATGCAGTTTTCATTTCTGATGCCATTATACAGCCAGCACCGAACCAGAACCACAGTTCAGAAGTGGCTTGGCCCCCTGTGGCTTCCTCAACCGCCTTCGATTGTTCCTCCGATACAGAAACGTCTTCATCTTTACAACGTTCCAACAAGTCATCATAGTCCATAATCATGGCCTCCTCATCCCTCAACTTAGTCAGCACCTGTGAGAGTTTTCTGTGACTGGTTTGGGAACCAAGTCATCGGAGTAGGACTCAATCAGGGACAAAGAGCCAGTGGCACTTGGGGTGCGGAATAATGAAGCCAATTCCTCACTCGTTAGATTTGGAATTTCCCCCCGTTAGCACTTCCAGTCTTACTTGCCACACGACTACACGGTGACTATCAGCAGCTTTGCCCTCACTTGTCTTTGCTGCTGTGAAATCAATCCATCTGCATTCTTTGTACTCCACTCTGAACATCCCAGGAGCTTGAAGCCAATAGGCCGTTTCCCGGGTCACCGTTTTGGAGTCCCTCAGGGTTGCGGTTGCTTCAACAAGAACAGCAGAGCAGCAGCGTGCATGCACGTTTCCCCAAGGCCCGCCATGCAGGTCCAACGGGCTCCAAGGATCTTTCCTGACTTCTCCGCAATTACCCAGAGTTCCAAAGGTTTCTCGCTGATTCTCAGGGAATGGAGGACCTGAATAAAATGCAACACAACCAAGTCCAGCATCTCTCACCTTTGCATTTCGTACAAGACGCTACAAATGCTACATGCACACTCGGGGCCCACCCTGCATAGGTGATAACCCAAGTTGATGACACCCGTTAGCCTCCTGTACAGTTAATGCAGTTGCTCGCTGCACCCGTTACCCTGCACATGGCCCAGATTCATACAACCTGCATTACTGCAGGCCAGAACACCTGCTACAGTGCAGTCAGTACAACCTGTACACTACACACACGAACAAAACATAAAGTAATTCAGATACACAGTAACACACACACACACACACACACTCAGATCCAGACACTGTGTATTCATGTCTTATCACTGTGCTCTGCACCACAATCAGAACAGATTCCTAGGATTTACAAGATGGAAATGAAAAACCTGATTTGATTCTAATGTCTCACAAAAAAACATTGGTCTAACCCTAGCTAGGTGGCTAGAACTAGCTAGCTAAGCTCACCTTAGCTCGCACTGTGTGCCTGCATCACATTCCTTAACCTTGGCTTTCATGGTACACCGGTCATTGATCACTTGACATCCTGGCTCTCTCACCTGTCCAGAGGTCTTTTGGTTGTAGGCTTCCAACCCTTCGTAGCATCTGAGGTCCTCCGGTGTTTCTGGGCTGGGCGTAAACACCAAGTCGCTCAGGATGTCAGCATAGGTGATGGAAGGAAGATGGGTGGGCGCTTCAGACCTGCTAGCTGGATGAAACTCATGCCCATCTTTGCCCCCTGAGTGCAAGTTTGTCCCGATACCGCTCTCCTTCTGTTAGAGCGAGCCCATCTCTATGTATTTTGGCCTTTTCAACACATTTTTCTGTGACTTCGTTAGTTTCCCGTTCTGACATCCTGATCCTGATGGTTCTCCAACATGGCTGCACATCCGGGTACCTGACCAAACCGTGAGGTTGGTGAAATTCCTCTACATCACATCATGAGCAGCACTGGGACTAAAATAATATCCTAATATCTAGTTTAACAGTGCATGAGTACCATGTTGTAGTATTTCTCCCGATGTACTAGATCCTTTGAAGGATACACCCTTTGGGTTGCAGTAGGATTTTCCAGAAAAACTGTGCCAGTTTCTGAATGAGTTCCTGACATGTGATGGGTTTTATACCTAAGATGCTAAATGAATTCTAATCACTACTTGCATAACTTGTCCAGGTGATCACCTTCATTTTCTCCTCCACAGAATTCCCTCTTTACAGACTCATCATTCCGGACTGACGGCTCTCCATTGACGAGGAATAAGTAGCTTGGAAACACTGTGGCAGTATTAGCCATGTGTCAAACAAATAGAGCACCTTACCACGCATTAGATATGCTCCCGGCTTGAAATAGTCTGATGAGGTGAATCCAGGTAAAAGCCATTATCCCTCACTGATCTTATTAAATCCATGCCAATCACCGGGGAGGAGGCAGAAATGAAGAGAGGCAGGGAGGGAGGATTGCGAAGCTTTGAGGGGGATTGTGCAAAACAGGGCGTTGATTCAATAACAGGAAGATGTCCCCACTGTTCTCTGCATTCAGCGCCGCTCCTCTCAGCAACTGCACCCGCGCTCAGTTGAGCTCTTATAGCAGATTTTGAGATGAGGTGTGAAATCGAGGTTTTGACTGCCTCCATAAAAGCGGAGAGCCCAGGTGATCAGTCAAATTTATGTTAGTGTTGAATTGCATATTTCTGTCTATGTGAAATAAACTGACCACAACACACAGACACACACACAGACACACCCTCTCCAAAGAGTCTCTGGAGGGAAGCGGTGCTCTTAAAATTGAAGTCTATCAAGATGAATATGCGGTTTCACTTGTTTATGGTTCGCCTTGAGCGTCACGCAGAAGTTTATCACAAAAAAGTCTGTGAAATGATTTCAGAAGCCTCAATAACTAACAGTCGCCGCCATGATCTGCTTTCGTTTGGTGGCTCTGGGAGTTACATGGCTGGGAGGCTATTGGCTCTGCAGAGCGTGATTATAGCCTCCGCTGCTGTTCCTCTGAGATGCAGCGTCTACTGGAGGAGTGGCGGCAGATACAGATGCTTCCCAAACAAGCCCATCCACCTAGAAAAGAAACCCTTGTATCCTCTTACAGTCTTGATCTCGTCCTCTTCTGAATTGTTACACTTCTGTGTTGTTCTTCTTTGTATTTTTGTATGTCAGGCTGACTGCTGATTGGCAGCTTGATCAAGTGAAATCCAACAGAGAGAAGAGATGGAATCGGACCGGTCTGCCTCCCTGTCGGTGAGATTTGCCAGGGGAAGCAACAAACACACAGATTCACAGAGACCAGGCAACCAGTCCAACATATAAACAAGATAAGCAGCATCTCTGGGGGCAGCTGAGAGGAGCCGAGGAGTCAGGGAAGAGCTGTGTTTGTTCTCTGATCAATGCCATACATAGTACATGAGCTCCCTAAGAATTATGGGTAGGAGTCCTATACCACAAAGTTCACACACAAAAGAGATGCGCAACTGAGATTAGCCTGACAAACTAAGAACCTAAGTGTGCTTGAGCCCTCATCTGAGATATGACGGTGTGGCGCCAGATGGACTGTGAGTTCAGGGACGGACGTGCTGGAAGGAGGAAATAAAGAGTGAAGACCCAAACGTTTGGATTACGCCATCATATCCTTCCTCGCAGGTTTGATTCCCTCCATAAACACCTATAAATCCTGGCTATTGCCAAGCTTCCCTGAGAAAATTAAAAGACCAAATTGCCTTCATAAATATTAATTTGTCGAGGTCTGAGGTTGTGCCCTTCACAATTATTCATGCTCATGGAGCACATTTGTCAAGAGTAAACAGTATCCTCCTGTTTACCTAATGCACAACATTCGGTAGGTGAGTGGCGATAATTGATGCCCTCATATTCTCTCCTTCAGGATGTAATTAAACACGAACCGCGATGGAGCACATTCATCTCTCCGGCTTCCTTCACACTCGTGCATTCATTCACTGGTTTTTCTTGAAGGTTGCTTCACTTGGCTTTCCAGGTGGAGTTAATTTCACAGCACTTGGCGTGTCATCAACACTCGGGGGCCTGCGAGTGTGTGGCCTCTTATCTTCTCTGCATTTGCTGTTTTTTTTGGGGGGGGGGGGGTAAATACATTATTAAATGCTTGCTTAAGTGTGACGGAAACATTAGTGGGCAGAAAATTGGCCAGTAATGTTTTCTCCGTGCCCTCATGTGATGCTATCTGTGAGCTACGACTTGATAGTGTCGGGCTGATTACATTTGTAGCTTTTTTACTTGAAGCTAACCTTTAGCAAACCAAAGCACAACAATTCCCTCCAACAAGAGGTCACGATGAGTCAAGATGGAGGGAGACGTAGTCACGCTCCAGCCTGTCTTCTTGTGTCTGGATCAAAATAACTGAGACCAGAATTACGGACATTCTTACAATTTTGAGCACAGAAGCTGTGACCCCCATTAGCAGAGCATGTGTGTGCATGTCAGAGTCTGTCCGTTAATATCTCAGACCGTGACTGACGCTCGGTCTGATCTGAGATACAAACACCTACTTAGTGCGCCGGTTATGTGTAACCATAGCAACAGGGAAGGAGTCAACTTCACACACACTTTATTGCAGCAAGTTAACAAATGCAAACACGAGTGACGTCAACATTTCTGTTACTGTGTTTGGAGAACATAACAACTTTGTGTTATCCGTGGTTGTAACGCATTCATTGGACTGACGACAGGCGACTTCCTGTCACGGCTCATTCGCGGTCTTGAATGAAAATCTTGAAATTAAAAATCTACGACAGAGAGGGAGAAAATTATGTTGTAGGTAAAAACATGCAGCATTAACCTGTGATTGTGCTAGCTTAACATTAGCTTTGCTGCTAGCATCACATTAGCTTTCCCGCGAGTAGCCGACTCAGCGGATACCAGCTCGTCTCTGGACCGCCCTACTTTAAGTGCACAGCAACTTCATTGGATGGTACTGAACTACCAGGAATTACTACGTCCAAACTTTACAGCTTGAGACAATCATTATACTTTGATTGCAAAACACATGAAAATATGAATTCAGAACAAGTCACCTTATGAATTAAGCTCAGAGTAAAAGCATATCGCTAGCTAGGGGACTGGTGGCTCTCACAGATACCACGCTGACGAGCTCAGTTTGACTTCTGTTCACCGATGCAACAAAATCAACGTAATCCTTTTAGAAATCTATGGTGTTGTCATTTCAACGTAGGCAAACGTAGGCGTGTCTGACCTGAATGGCAAAAGATGTCAGCTGACACAACGCCAACCAAAATATTCCACTACACCATAACGAAGCCAGTAAATTCCTATAAAACTCATGAAAATTCCTGAGCAGGGCTAGAAACGCCCTCTCTTGATCATAGACAGATTTGAGATCATTCTTGATGATGAGCATTGAACGGATGCAGGTCTGAGTTCCTGCTGTTGTAGGGGGGCGCGATGTGACGTCCAAAGGAGAAATCACGCTCAAACTTATCAGAACGAAGCATTCGGTGATGTAGAAGAGCTGCTGCCCAGCCGTGTATGAGTACGACGCCGTTTCCAGTGTGGCTGACAGCATGAGAGCATGAAGTCAAGTTCTGATGACACTGTGAGGAGGTCCTCTGTTGCAGGAAGCGTGTATCTGTGTGAATCTGAATGGAGATCCATGTCTATCTGTGTCTGTCTTTCGCTCAGATGTAGTTCACACACTCAACCTGTACACACACACACACACACACACACACACACACACACACACACACACACACACCACTCCAACTTCTCCTCCTGTCAATCCGCTGCAAGGAATGGAGGGCTAAGCTTTGCTCGGGTGGCTGGACTCTGGGGAGCTGCTAGTCTACCAGTCGACAGCCACATCAGATCTTATTCCCTGCACAGGAATACAATCACACAGCAAGAGGGGGAGCGAGCGCCGTCAGTGGAATACTGATGCACATGCAGGCCTCACAGGAGCTGGAGCAACATGGAGGCCAGGGGATAAATTCTTAAAGAAGCAGGCTACAAGACCTTGCTGTGTTCTGGGAAGGACCACAGGATTAGCAGAAACATCAAAATGTGGTGGATGTGGTGGGAGGCTGCCAGGAGGTGGAATGCAAGGGGAAGAACCTGCAGCGGTTGCCCCTTTCTCCTTAAAGGAAGAGGAGATAAAGGCGATTTGGGGTTCAAATAAAACTCTGTAACATCAAAATGCCTTTGAAGAGATGTTATGGACACTTGAAGACTTTGCTGCATTGCTACAACTTTTCTATTCAGCCCAGAGAAAAAGATGGGTTTTGTCCATGAATTGGGTTCATGAGAAGAACCAGGCTGGGCTGCACTCGGCTCAGCAGCGTTGGGAACCAACTCTCTAGGTTCATTAGTACTGACCGAATGACGTCGTTACTGCCAGGTACCCACTGTATTGACATCACACCAATCAGCGCCTCAGTTCAGTCCTGCCAGTAAAAATCAAAGTGATGATGCTGAAACAAACACGAGCCCCCCCCCAGACAGCCACATGTGAATTCATACAAAAGCACATCACTCATCCGTAACGTCGCCTTCAGACGGAAAACACCGGCACTGCAATCCCACCTTGTAGTCCAGTCAGCGTGTGTGCAGCCATGTTGGTTGCTGTAGCCTGCTAGCTAGCTAACATCTTAGTGTGTCAGAAGCAGCAAGTGCAGTGTGAGCGCTGCCAGTCAGAGGGCGGCGGTGAACATCTTAACGTGGTTGAAGTTTCTCTGCATGTGCACCCTTTGTGACGCCCTCTCACCTTCAAATCTGTCCGTTTTCAAAAGCTGCCCTCGCTTATCAGAACAACCGCAAACATGAAGGCTCCTCAGTCCTGCTGCTCAGAGCAAAGACGTCGCCACCAGCGATCAGTGTTGTCAACAACCTCGCTAGACAGAACCTGTGCGCCACTGCATGAAGCGTTCAGCTGCACTGCTCTGTTCTCCGAGTTCCCTCTTCGGTCAAACACTGAACGATTCAGTGAACGAATCTTTCCAATGAAGTGAAGGAGTCAGGACAGTGAAAAGAACGATCGTTTCACAACTTCTCTCAGACTGAAAAGACCTTTTTTTTGGCGGTTTTACAGAGGAGAAGCAGAGCCAGTGATTATAGGTTAACGCACAGACTTCATGACAACGGACTGTTTCTCTCCATGAGAGCTGAACTGTAGTGTTTCTTTTAATTGAGTACATTCCTTTCTAACCCTTCTATATAGGGGTCACATTAGCATAAATGAGAGGAGGAATACTTGTGGCCGGAAAGAAGGCAGTTCAGATGGAGACCATCTGGTAGCCGGAGAAGAGAAAGTGAAAGAGAAGCTCTTGCTGCAGCTGACATTAATAAGCCCCATTTGCTCCTCAGGAGCTGTTCAGAAGCCAAAAGTAGAAATCTGCTCGTACTGAGTGGCTCCAGAAATTGAACATATAATTGCACAAGTGAGAATCAGATTTCAGAAGAACAACACTGGAAAACCTTCCCTGGGTAAATAAACATTTACAAATGCTTTGTTTCCTTTTTGCTGGGATTTGTTCACGTGGGTTTCTTCACCAGTCTGTTTACGTCTCCTCTGTCAGGTTATTGGAGGAGTTTACAGAGGCTAACGCTAATGCAGTCAAAGCACTGCAAGCCATTTTAGGTGAATTACAGTAGTATTCTCATCTAATAGCTGGCTTAAATGCTAATTAGGCATGCTAATTCCTGGTTTAGAGTGCCTATGGATTAGAAGCCCATGTAATGTACAGTTAATCCCATATTCACTGCACTGAAAATCCTCCTGGAAGTGTTTCTCAACATCAAAAATTTCCCCTCTAATTAAGTCTTCTGAGAGAAGCTCAACTTCCACTTGAGATGAGTTTGTCAGTATTTCTTAACACATGCATGTAGAATACAGAACACACGCCCTTGATGGAGCTCCCCGCCACCGCCTCCCCTCCCCAACACACAAACTGGAAATGACGGATGCTCTGATGGATTTGAATTCTACCACAAGACAGCAGACTTTATTCCTCCTGTTGCTGTTTATACGTCTAATCAAGCGTCCTGGCCTGATACCGTCCCATTAAATAAACCCACCCTCTTTAAAGCCTCTGATCTTCAGCAGATATTCAAGTCTTCTCTAAAACTGAACCACTTCTGAACCCTTCAACAACAGCTCAAATCAAATGTGACTGCCCTTTCTTCAGCGAGTGTGTTTTTCTGTGCTTTGCTGAAATATTAACTTCCAATTAATTATCAGAAGCGGAGAAATAACAGGAAATGAGAGACAGAGGGATTGAGGCCACGCAGATCTGAAAGAATACAAAGAGAAAAGAAAAGCAGGGCAGGAATTGGCTTCATTCTCTTCAACTATGCAGATTTTCCTCTGAGAGTCGGGATTGTTCTGCCCCGTTCAAAGCATCCGCCTGCCTGTGGTCTCATTTCTGACTACCGCTCTTATACAGTATATTTGGATCACATCTTGAAGTTACCCACAGTACTTCTGCTATTAGCAGACTGCATCGTGACAGGCAGCACAGAGCAGTGACAGAAATGTATCGAAAACCTGAGAAGTGCTGGTATTTCATCAAAAAAAAAAAAAGTTAAAATTCAAATTGGGCAAGTAACCAGACAGTAGCTGCTCACTAGCAAAACACTACCGGTTTTACCCTAGGAAGACCAGCGCAGGTTGACTTTCAGTCTTTCAGCCAGGACGACAGACACGGTGCTGCTCCAGAATGTTGTCAGAAAGCATCGGATTTCAAAACTTCAAGTCAGTCCAAAGTGTTGAAAGAGGCGAAAAGAAAGGAAAAAATAACACAAGGGGATGAACTGCATTGCAGTAGGAATCCGACCTGAAGTCCAAAAGAGTTTCCCATAACAGAAAACTGCAGCACTCCACTCGGACACTCGCTCACAGCCCCTCCCACCTTCGCAGCCAGGTCATCGGTGGGATTTATTCATGCTACTTCAGGGAAACCCTCGGCAGCTAAATCTCGTGCATTTGGCGAAGTGACACATCATTTGTGCGCATACTTGAGTCTGGTTTGACTCTGACATCAGTTCTCACGGTGAGGTCAGTGGCTGCAGTGAATGGTGGCATACGCTGCGCACTGTTGCATCCTACACTGCAATGTTAGCAAATCGTTTGTCAGTGGTAAACAGAAGCAGCCCAAGACAGTTACCTTGGGGGACTCCGCAGCTCACATTTCTAACCCAGTTTCCATGAAGCTAGTTGGTGCTGAGATAACTCTGAATCCACGCCACTGCTGATCAGACTGGTCAGATTCCAGTTTTGTAGGTGAAGACTCACGACCGTTGCATCCTTTGCTGAGGTAAAGTCCAGACAGCACTCAGCATGTGTTCTTCTCCACTTTCAATCAGCCACTCATCAGTTACTTGAGTCGTAGCGGCGGCGGTGGAGTGACTCGCTCTGTACACGTTAGAGATCTGCGGTTCAGTATCAGAGAGCGTTTATCTTCCTTTCTACACTAGAATTTAAACACATCCGGAATCTAGAAGTGAGCGGAAGTTCAGTCATGGAGGCGATGCACAGTTGCTCTTCTCTCCGGCGGCTCAGTGACAAACTGCCGCGGCCGGCCTGTCCTGGTCTTGTTTTTCTTTCTGCTCAGTCTGCTTCCTCTTCCTCCTCTTCCTCCCCATCGCCGCCTGGTCTTCACAGTCACTGATTGCTTCATCTTCTACCGGACTCATCATGGTCATCTTTTTTCTGTCTGTGGTTTTCATCTGTAATAAGCATCATCTTTTTCTATGAATGTGTCCCTGATTGAAGTGAGGAGAGCAGCCACTGACGCCAGCCCTCCACCTTATAAGAAGAGCATTTTAATAAGCCTGCATTTTCCCAGATGGACTGGACTCCCACAGACAAAGAAATGTGGAAAGAATAATTTAATGTCAAAATGAAACAACCTTCTCTCAGCGGGTGCGTGAAAAGCCAGTGCTGGTGTTTTAAAGCAAAGCAGCAGACCGCAGCTTGCGACGCGAGCTGAGGTGTGTTTACTCTGATTTACTCACTGTCACCACTCGGGGAGCAAAGTGGAAAGATCATCCATGAATTATAAATCCTACTGCAGAAACACTGCCTTTGGTAAGAATGACTTATAGACTCAAACATTACAACTCAACACGCAACAGAGAATTATTAGTTAATTATTAGTTTATTAAATGATGGGGAACCATGAAATAATTTGATCACATATAATTATGCTGACGTGAATTTAAACCTGCAAGAATGTGTGAACGTAACATGGAATGTGTGGAACGTCTGGATTTTCCCATGTTTTTCTGGGAAATATTAACATGGACTACTGAGTGATGTCTTCGTGGGGAGGCTGTGGGCAGACTTTGAGCTTCAGCTGCTGGCTGGACCACAACACTTTAGGCTCGAGAAAATTATGATGGGCATTTTCAAAACGTTCCTGACATCTTATAGACGGATCGATAAATAGATTCATTGTGAAAATAATTGTTAGCTACTGCTCCAGCGGAGAAACAGAGAAGAACCTGCCACTGGCAAAGGATGTCACAGTGAATTAAGACATGCAGGCAACACCACAAACCAGAAACCAGCCCGAAAGGGCGCCACATCCACCATCGTCCTCCAACAGGCCGACCGGGCGGCCCTCCGAAAGACAGACCTCTCATGAGTCCTCATCATCAATTCTCGTCAGAGAGACGTTGCTCTTAATCTCCTTCTTTGCTTCTTGTGAAGCTGCTAATGAGTGGAACAAAACACTGTCTCCTCCTCAGGATATTGTTGCTTGTAGAGCTAATCAGGTTGGAAATGATAGCTGTGTGTGTGTGTGTGTGCGTGCTTGTGTGTGTGTGTGTTTTAGAAGGCAAACTCACACAAGGACATTCCTGTTTGAAAGGCCCTTATCTCCCATCCTCATCCATATCACACATTAAGCTCTATCCGTCTCTCGCATGCACACCCACATTTGGACTGCCTCCTACGATCACAAACACATGATGTTTACAGGTCTTATCTGCTGGAGGAGCCTGCTTCATTTGCACTCTGATTATGCACGTCTCCACAGATTTTCCCAGATGTTCTTTGGCTCCTGTGAAGCTAACAGGCAACATAAGCCGGTCCCTGCTGACCACACTGCCTCACTTTACAGAAATTAAAAAATCATTGCTGCTTCCTTTGAAGGTCACGTAGGAGTTTGAGCGCAGCATGAGTCCACTTCAAGAGGCTGGAAGAATGCAAAACATTCCTCTCATTGTCCGTGAACTGAGGAGTTTAATTTACATATTCCACTATTGAGGCGTCTGGAGGGAGGGGCCTCCTCCCCATCACTGGGTCAAATGTAGCAGCTCGTGCTGGTTCTTTGTTTCCAAATCGTGAAGTGTTTCTGTGTTTATTTATTCTTGAATGTGAGCTGAGTTACGGAGCTGCACCCCAGGACCGGAGCCACGGCACTGCTTTGTTTCTTTGGCCAAGCTGCTAAAGCAGGGTTTTGGTTGTGGGTCATTTTACTGCTGCAACACCCAGGTCTCAAGATGATGGACTGACAGGTGTGGCGCTGGTAGAACACCTGAGGTTGGGGCTCGGAGCTCAGCGGCTACGAGGATCCCATCACAAATGACAGCCTTAATACCAGGTGTGCACATGCTCAGAGGTGGTCTGGGCCACACACACACACACACACACACACAAAAGCTCATATTATTATGCATTATTATTAGATCTGAATCTAACATCTTCGGGGTTTGGTTTGTCAGGAACACGCTGAGGAACAGACCCTGGGATTTCTGCCCTACAAAACCCTTCTGTCTTGTTTGTGTTTACCTGCATGCAGAGCTTGGAGGTGAGATCTGATCATGGGAGGCACACACGGACGCGTGTTGAAGTGTGAACCCGCAGCAGAGCCGTCCCCTGGGATCGGATCACGTCAGGATGGATCTACTGGCAGAACAACAGTGAAGGAAGTGTGAATCTTCATCCATCGGCGAACGCTTGATCAGGTTGGTACTGTGGCGCTGCTCTACGCTGCATCAGTTGTCTCTCAGTGACTCAAACCCAGGCTGTGCCATCCAGCTGAAAGTCATTTTAACTTTTTTAAAGTTTTGGAGGCTGTCACCCAAGCCCAAAGCATTAAAAAGCTGCAGCTGAACAGTAAAAACCTCACGGGAATAAACTGTGGTCGTCTTTTGGTCTTCATTGTCACTTCCAGCCAACAGTCGCTCTTCAAAAGAATCTTAAAACAGCCTCTGCCTCTGGTGCTACTATTTTAAAGCCCGTGTTGTCAGAGGGGAATCAACATCTCCTCCAAACGAACACACAGTTATCGTCCCGTCTGTGAGTGGCTGAGCCTGAGCGGCGGCGTTTCCCAGAGAGGTTAAATGTCAGGTGAGGGTGCTGAGTTAGAACAAGCCGCTCAGTTCTTGTGGGTCATGAATCAGCGACGTTCTCTCCTGGCCCACATTCTCGGCCCTCCTTCATTTAAAACAGCCTGGGAGGAAACTGCAGGACAGACAAGTGATCAGAGATGTTCCAGGGCGTCGTCAGCCGTATTTGATGCACATTTTCACAAAATATGGTGGTGTCCTTGTTCTGGAGTTGTTATTCATGGAGGTAAGTAATTTGGACTGAGATTTTTAGAGAAGGTGATGTATCAGGCTGATAAGAAGCTAAGCCAGACTGAAAAAAAAAAAACTTATATAAGATAATTGGAATGGAAAATAATCATGATTGGGTGGCCATAAAATGGAAACAGGAACACAAATTTAACATCTAAAGTTTGTGGTATAAAAGGGAAACTTTTAAAGTGTAGAACAAAAGTCAAGACAGAAACTCAATCAGAACAAGAAGGAAGGTGGGAAACGATGATTTTGGGTGTAGCCCTCCAGGTCCTGGGCCTTCTGTCTCTGTTGGGTTCATGGCGTCTGCACCTGCCACGTAAAGCACCTGCAGTGCTGAGCGCTGGTCCCAGAACAGTGTTCTGCCAGCTGACACTGGTGGAGCAGGAAAGCTGAGTTTTAGAGGGCCACCCCTGCACGCCTACAACTGAAGGAAATACACATCATTCATGAAATATACAAATCACAAACACTCCACCTCGTGTGATGGTTGGAGTGGGAAGCCGACGTCGCCACTGCCGACTGAGACGCACACCCCCCCCCCCCCCCCCACACACACACAACAGAGGTGTGAAGGTGCAGGAGGCTCTGCTGCGTCATCACCAAAGCAACCCTGAGAGACAGAGAGAAGGGCCAAATAATGACACCCTCTGCTGCTGTATGGGGGGAGGGAGGGATGCAGATAACATACACAATACCCCCCCCCCCCACACTAAACAAGAGCGATGGGATTAAGGGCACCATCATTTGCCATTGATCACACATAAAAGCAACTGAGCCCAACACGCCGCAGAGCGAGATGACAGCGCGTGGGTGCAGCCCGAGACGCTGCAGCGCATCAGCGCCATCCTTCTGAGGAGAGCCAGGGATGAAGGTAAGACTCTGCTCAGTGAGCCCCCAGGCCCCAGGGGCCTAGGCTCAAGCCCCAATTGATGCCTGCTAGAATACCAGAGATGCCCCCCCCCCCACACACACACACGAACGTCAGACGCATCCTACACCCGTTTGTGGATGAACTGATCAGAAAGTGTTTTAGCCCACCGCTTCAGGAAGACAGGGGCCTGCCACAACGGGCGGGAGGTCTGGTTCCTCCCCCGCCGTAGCAGACAAATGTCCACCGTCCCTGACAGCGCCGAGCTCCTGCTCTCAGCAGCTAGCTAACATAAGTGGACGCTCTCAGCTTCAGGCCAACCAAAGGCCAGACGCCACCTGTCCTTTGTGTTGCTGTTGTGTTTCCTGTTCCTGAAGAAAGTTGTCAGCAACGTTCAAACATGAGCACTGAACTTAATACATAAACTATGAAGAATTCCAAAACAGGAGCTGCATCAACACCACCACCACATCTGGAGGAGTATAATGTGCCGCTCCAGCACAGAGACGGGATGCCAAGCCTGACACCAGCAGCAGACCACCACCCACCACCGTGTCTGAGATCAGCACCAAGAGGACGGCTGTTTCCAGACACCACTGACAGGAATACTTGGCTAATCGTCCGCAGCGTGGGAGCACACGACAGCTTTCTGTCGTCAGACTCCTAAAGCCTCAACATCCACTCGGCTTTCAGTCCAGGATGAAAAGGTTTCAGTGTGCAGTTTAACACTGAAAGGAGCCAAAAAACAATCTAACTTCTGGAGATGAATTAATGCGAGCAGTGGAGGACACGCCGGCCAAGTAGCTCTCCACACACCGGAGGCCATCACCGCCTACAGCAGTGCAAAATGCTCCACATAATCTAGCAGGAGAAGCGGGACCATCCGGCAGCTCATGTCACAGTGCTGACGCCGTGTTGAGCGGCGGGCGGTTGTCGGGGGTCTGCAGCTAACTCTAGCAGCCAGGAGTGAGGGAGCAGAGGGCAGCAGCACAATGAGTCCATGCTGCTGCAGCAGGACACTGGTCAGCGGTCAGAAGGGCAGGAACACGAGCCGCCCGGTGCAGCCGGTGTGGACTGTGGGAATGTCGCTCTGGGAACAACTCCGAG
The DNA here is from genome assembly GCF_037954235.1 of Aulostomus chinensis. Taxonomy (NCBI): domain Eukaryota; kingdom Metazoa; phylum Chordata; class Actinopteri; order Syngnathiformes; family Aulostomidae; genus Aulostomus; species Aulostomus chinensis. The sequence goes on from NC_141339.1 coordinate 1,559,283, forward strand.
GCCAGACTGTAACGATGGGACGAAGTTCAGGTCCCACAGCAGCCTCACACTGCAGGACCTGAGGGGGAGCCGGAGGATTGCAGCCAACACCAAACAGAATTAATATTCAACTTACTGGTAAACAGGAGCCTTGTGATAAGGCAAGTTTTTGAATGCACTGAAAACTCTTTAAAGTCAACGTGACTGAAACAGCAGCAGATGAAAGGAGGTGTGAAATGCAAGGGACAGGATTTTGAAGGCAGTAGCTGGCTCCTGCAGAAGTGTTCGTGCCACGTCGTTTCTGAGGGAACAGACTTATTAACATGTCAGAATGAATTAGATTATTTTCAAGGTATTACTCACGAATGAATTAGTCACACTCTCCTTCATTTTCTTCTTCCCTTTCAAGAGCACATTCAAGTGCCATCATTGTTCGGAACACTTTCATGTCTCTTGTTTCTGCGGTGTAGCAGCATGCATGCGGAGTAATTAAATGATGTTAATGGCAGTCAGTATATTTTAACATTCGCCGTCTCCACTGAGAACATTCTGGAGGTTAGCCTAAGTCGGTAGATTGGGGCTGGTTTGAAGTGCCACACTGTTTCCGTTTGTTCTGCAGCACAAACAGTTTCTACAGAGATTCTGTCATTTTGGCGCGACTCACAGGTCGTGGCTGAAACACTGCAGACGGACCTGCAGTGTTTCAGCCGTTGGAAGAGAAATCTGTCAGGCGTGATCGTCCAGGGTAGCTTGGAATGGGCCGTACCAAGCGCCTGTGTGAGGAAACCAGTGGGTACTGTCCAAAAACAATCAGCCTGATGCACATTGGTTCCTACTTTTATTCCTTGTAATAAATAAATTTGACCTCCACTCAAACTATAGAAGTCTTTTTCTGCTGATAGCCAAGCAATTATTCAGATTATTTTTCCGACTGACCTCGTGCTTGATGCATGCAGTAACACATCGCCATGTCAGAGCAACACTGCTTTACGTTCTGGAACTCAAGCTTTTTCAGTTTTGGATTATTTGGCTGCTATGACGTCTGCTAGCTTGTAGCGCTGCTTTCAGGTACCAGAGGAAAGTTTCTCAGTCCAGAAATCATGTGGAAAGAGGATGTCTTAGGAGGAAGTATTATTCTTATGACATATTCATCCAATATATTAATAAACAATCTCATGTTTTCTGCTTAATTGTATTGTTATAACTAGCAAGGTCAAATCTGTAGGCGTGCAGTGGCGGCGGATGGTCCCCCTCCTGCACTGTGCTGACTCAGCCTTCAGAGCAGGAGGAATTAACAACACAGCTTTTTATTTTGTTGATCCTGATCGGTAACTTCAGCTCGAGCACCTGAACGTGCCAGCACGTCCATCCGTCCTGCAGTTACAGCACGATGAGACCTGACCTGGCTCTTTCCATCCAGAGAGAGCACCTACTCTCACCACTGCTCCTCTGGTGTGTAGTACTTCCTGTAACAACCACAAGTGAAGGTGAAACTGCTCCTGCTGCCGACCCCGGCGCCCGGCTCACCTCACGACTTAGGAAGAACCCCCCCCCCCCACACACACACACACCTCCTGATTGGTTCTTGTAGCTGATGACTGCACTGGCGTCTCTGGATGTGACACGCTTAAACATTAACGTTAGAAGTGTAACATGAGCTGTGACTTCCGTTGGTACAGAAATAGACTTCAACTAGAACAGGAGGAGGAAACAGCAGAGGTTTGTTCTTGGTGTTTTGTGATGCTAATTGGCTGAAGGAGCTTGTCAATCGAGGCTCCTCCCACTCATCCTGAGGATACCATGCTAACCCTACCCACTGTAAAGTCCTGACAGACGCTTGGATCCAGCAGTGAGGCTCGTCTGCTCGGTTCTTTCTGGGAACGGTTGTAAAAACAGACGATGAACATTCTCGTAGCACGTTAGCAACCCTTGTTCCCCTGAGGCGATGCCCCGAGGGCACAGCATCCAGGCCCACATGGTCGGCTCCAGAATGTGACAGGTTCTAGCGTGGCCCATGTTCCAGCCGGGAGGTTCATCCTTGTGGACAGACAGACGGACAGACAGACAGACAGACAGCAGCGATAACAAAACCCGCTGGCTATCAGTATCAAGCGTGATCGAGAGGTCCTGTTGCTACACCGGCCTTGATGTTGCAACACTTTGCTGCCTATCATCCAGACCCCAATCCTGTTGCCCCATGGAGGCTCATTTGTTTACCTCCAGGGCCGAGTTAGATCTAACAATCATTCGTCACAGGACAGAGTGCCCCGTCTCTCCCTTTTGTCTCGCTCCAGTTTGGCCTTGAGGTGCGACCTGAATATGATGCACACGCCCTCGCCTCGCTCCAATCCTCTACAGACACAACACACAACAAACAGGCTTTTTATTTTAACTCATTCTACCTTGGAGACACAGAGCATAAACATTTGGCTTTTGTGCTTGAGCACTCGTTTAGTATGCATGAGGTGACGGTGCTCGGGTACCCACACTCCAAGAACAGAGAAGTAATCAAGGATGCTTGATTGTTCCCTCTCACCTTTTGGCAGTGCAATTTTAGGGACATTAAATGAAGTGCCAATGCTGAATTCAGAGGAGATAATATGAAATGTGGAAAGCATTTCACAGCTTTTTTAAAAACCAAATCATAGCCCTTCCTCTTTCTTAAGTGCATCCAGAGGAGAGTTTGGCTAATACGTAATGTCCCTAATGTGGACCTAATGGGAGACCAGTGCTAATGCCGCTACGCCACTAGTAGAAATGTCACACTTGATACACTCGGGCTTAGCGGAGCAGTAATTAGCCGAACAGAGGGACAGACATAAAGCCTGAGAGAGATTGTGTTGCAATGTGCAGGAAAAAAAAGTGGCAGAATGACAAATTTACGCCAAGACTGTTTCCGGCTCCGCGAACGCTAATGCGGCCCGGCTCTTTTGTCGATCAGAGACTCTGAACAAAAGATGACTCATCAATTTGCCACACCAAATTACCCCACGCTTTTCTCCTAACCTCTCCCCTCCTCCTCCTCATTCCACATTAACCTAAATTGCCTCGGCTTTGCAGTCCAACTTCAACCAAATGACAAGCGGCACACGCACTGCTTTGCCTCTTTTTCCGACTCATTTCACATTCAGCCATGGAAATTAAATCAGGACAGTGTTGTTGTTTTTTTTTAACATCATTGGATCCTAGTAATGAACATAGCAATTAGGTGGTGAAAATTAATTTAGAGGGAAAAGAAGGGGCTCCATTCAGAGTTAAGACCCTTGAGCTGATTGTGGTCATATTCTCACTGACTTGGTGCTACGTGGCCTACCACCACTGGGAGGTGCTCTTTCACATGCTCTCCCTCCTCCTCCTCCTCCTCCCTCACACACACACACACACACACACACACACACACACACAAACACACACAGAGTGGCAGTGGCGTAATGCTGATTGATGTGCAGAGGCTTGGCCCTCTCTCGGCTGCTGGCGCTGGTAATTGCTTCCATCCTCCTCCCAGTACGAAGTAGCACAGAGAGAGAAGAAGAACATGTTTCCTTACTCAACCCCTGCAGCAGGATAGCACACTTCCCCAAATGCCCCCGTCGAAAAACTCACAACAGATATTCAGCTGCCATCCTGGCTGGAGCTTGACATTTACCCCCACACCTGACAGGACCTGGCAGGAACTGATGAGTTTCACTCGACTGGGGCTCCACTTCTCCCTCCTTCAGTCTGGGGTTGGTTCAGGACCTGATGGGCAGACTGGACTCAGGTGTGAAGATGATTCAGGCAGATATTTCTTGGCCTTTGAGAGGAAAAAGGGATTCTTGGAATGTTTCTAAATGATTGATTTCTTTAAATTATTGAACATTAGTAGGGGAAGATGTGTTTTCATGTGTCGTATTGATCAAGGCCTGAGACGGGTCCGGGTCCTTCCAGGGCAGGAATAAAGGATATACACAAAAACTTCAGAAAAACTACTTCATACGAGTCTCTGACATTTGTAGTAGAAGTACAATTCCCAGTCTGAACATAGCAGGTTATAAAGGCGTTGTCAGACTGGATGAATCCGTGTAAACCCATGGACTTCATATGGCGTTCAGCTCATATAAAAGCTCCAAACTAGAACGCATCCACTAGAACTTCATCTGACGCCCCCTAGAACCTTTGGAGTTGTGCTGCAGAACATCTGAGTGAAGTTCATCTTGATCACTGTCTGAATGGGCGTCCTGTTAATTTGATGTCATTCTACAACTCAGTTAGCACTGGACACAAACAGCCAGGAGAAGCCTCTTTCAGGACCTGTCCTTGGGTTCCATCAGCAGCTCTCCTGTCTCTGTACTTGTGAGTTCTTTAGGCACCATCATTTGTTCATGTAGAGAAATTCATTTGATGATTTTTTTGGGGGGGATTTGGAATCGATGGAAGGAGAGTGAGAGCGAGAGCTCAGGTAAGCTCGGTGAACAGCTGGATGGCCGACGAGCTGAAGCACGGCGAGGAAGAGACGAGGAGAGGAGACGCAGCCAGGCTTCTTTCTGTCAGCTGCAGAGTTGGAACAGGAAAGTAGGAGTGGAACAAAGCCTTGAATGACAGCAACCTCTTTGTTCTGTAAAAGCTTTCAAATGCTGATAAAATGTAAGAACTCCTCCTGACGAGGAGTGATGTGAGCAGTTGACTACAAGATGTTTAAAAAAACAAACAAATGAAACCAAGCTCCCACCTTGCAAATCCTCAGCCAGCTGGAAAGGTGCATTTGTGTTTCTATCCAAACGTGGTTTGAACCCGAAGCCCTGCCGGTCACCTGGAGCTGGGCTTGGTCCAGAAAGGACAACTGTACTTTATCTGTTGCTGGTGCTCATTATGGTTTCAGGTGAAGGTACGTGAGCGCAGGGTCTCAACGAAACAACACAGCAGCATGAGCGCACAACCATCCAGTGCTGAAGCAGAGTGCAGCAGAAGCCTCACCGTGCTGGTGGTCACGGATGTACCACATGACCCTCGCATGGAAACTGAGGCTGACACGTGTGCACCAGGGGCGCTCACTCATGCGTGGTCCAGTGATTTAACTTGGCTTCGTTTTTGGAGAACCTCGTTCTGGCACGTTTAAGATCTTGAAAACTGCACACAAAAAAGAATAATCAGGTGAGTAAAACTGTGCAATCCAAGCTCACTTCCTCCTTACATCCCAGTCAACATGAAACTGAGCGCACCTGCAGCAGCGGCTGACTCCGCCCTCTCTGCGCCCTCTCCTGAACATGCTACTAATGAGTGTAAACAGGCCCCGCTCGAGGACCGCCTCTCTCTGCACAATCAGGAAAAAACATCAGAGACGGCGGCTGAAGAAGAAAATCCTACCTGGCGTCGTGTCCTGCATCTCTAATGTTGAGAGGGGAAAAAAGACTGCAGGAGCGAGGGAGGAAGACGTGGAGGAAGAGAAACACGGCCTGGATGCAGAGGTCGCTGACCGGCCGTGGCCTCGGCCGTGCTATTTGGAGTAAATACATTTGAATAAACCACACAAAGATCGTCCAGACTTCCGTGATTTCACTGAGCTTCTATGCCAAAAATGCTCTTTTCCTGCCAGTGTGTCTGTCCCAGAACCTCCCATGATGTTCCTGTTCGAGACCAACCCTTTGCACGTGTCAGACCAGAACTCACTTTTTTAAAATTGTGTATTGGTCTCTATCTTTGAATTATAAAGATTATTTATAGTAGCGTTTGCTTTATGTCACTATAAAGCTATTAAGTTCCAACCTTCAGTCCCTTTATGCCTCCACGCTGTAGCTGGAGGACAAGTGGAGGACGGCTGGAAGACGAGTGGAGGATGGCTGGAGGACGAGTGGAGGACGGCTGGAGGACTAGTGGAGGAGATCGACCTGCACAGAGGAACAGGAAGTCCCCACATGAATGACACAGGAAATCTAACACCATGTGCAGACTTGCAAACACTGACAAAGGACACAATACAACCTCAAAGTCTATGAACGCATTCACCAAGAAACAACCAGCAAACCAGCAGAATCACAACACAGCATCTGAAACTGCAACTGTTCAGAGGACGGCTGTGAGCGGCGTCCCAGCCGGGTTACCGGCAGGTTAGCCACAAACGTCCACTGGGTCTCACAGGTGAACCGAAAAGATTTGGTATTTTGATGTGAATCCTCCAAGTCAACTTTAACTTTGTGTATTTGTTTCCAGCCAGACCTTCACGACCCACACAGACAGGCAGGGTTCGGTTGGGCTGAGCCGGCTGCAGTTTCACGTCATGTCACTTACTTCTCGATGAGTAATGATGCTGTCATATCTGATATTTGGAGGCAGGAGCTGCATGCTGATCGCTTCTAAATCGGTGAAGCTGATTCATAATTTACCCTGAAGCAACTCAACAGTGATCATGAACACCAAACACAGCTTGTGTAAGTTGTTTTACATCCCAACTGTGGTACATTAAAAAGAAAACCCAGCATTTAAGCGTTCGGAAATCATCCAGATGTGTTATTTTGTCAGAAACATGAAGGCAAATGAGACTGGAACCAGTGAGCAGATTTGTTTCAGAGCCACTGTGGTGCTGAGCCCTGAAAGACTTGAGGATGGTGAGTGACCTTAACATGCAAGTGTAACTGGCTTGAATTAACATTAGAAGTGGTTGTTGGAATGAAGCATTTTCAATCACTTTTGCTCTGATTATGTAAATGGATCATTATTCAATGAAATGTTTTAAATGGGGGTGTTTGTGCCGAATAGCTATTGAAATGCTAATCGTCTTATTAAATCCAGTTGACTCATACGTTCCCTTTATCCGTGGAAAAGGGAGAAGACATTCATGCAATCGATATTTGTCTCTCTGATAGTGTCCCTTTAGTCCCTGCGGTTCATTTCCAACTATCTGAACTTCTCCATAATGAGTGTCCTGTGGGTTTTTGCATTTAATACACTTGACACGACAGACCTCACCACAACAAAAGCCACTGAATAAGTTTACTTGATTTCTTGTTGCTGGCTAAACGGTAAAACAGCACGTTCTGAGCAGCGGCTCATTGAGGATGATCATTATAATCAGTCCCACTGTTTTTCCAGGGTGAACTCTGAGCAGCAGCGGTGGACGCGGCGCCTCCTATTTCATGTCACAATGCTCTTGATTTACACCGTAACACTTCTACGTTTGAAACAACTTGTCAGGGGATTGAAGAAAAGTAGAAAGAGATGGGAATCATCACATATCACGCTGTCACACAAGCTTAATGTGTCGTTCCACAGCAGAAAAGACGCCTGTGAATGCTAACGTGTCTTAAAAACAGCTCACAATTGGTGTCATGTTGATCTTGAAGGTTGTGGTTGCATGTTAGCTCTGTCCTGCTAACGGTTGCTGTTAGGCTTCAAACAGCGTCACAGTGGTGTTCATCAGTGAAGACGATCTTGATGAGCTAAACCTGGAGCTTTTATCATCTATAATTATTAGAGTAACCAAAAATGCAGCACTCACATAAAAATGGCTCTTTGTTGAAATTACTAATCCGCAGTAGGGAGATGTGTTTTGGCGTTTTGACTGCCGTTCTCAGTCCTACGGTGTTTCTGTAGTTCACCTGAGATCACCAGTGACAGCCAGCACAAGAGCCGATGCATCGTCTAAGTTTCAGCCCCGACATGAAAACTGTAATCATGTTTCCTCTGCCCTGGCGGGCCCAGAGACCAGGACAGGAATCCAACAAGTTCCAGCTGTTAGGTGCCGCAGGGGTGTTTATCTCTGAGAGCTGAACTGTGGTGAAGTTGCATAAAGGAACCCTCTGACACCAATCAACATTTTAACTTGAAAAAAATGTTGCTTTTCTAATGTACAGTAGCTACGCTGACAAAAAGGTCAAATAAGAAGCAAAGAAGCATCAATTTGATGGCTCAGAAATGGCAAGAAAAACTCCAAACGTTCCTCCCCTGAAACACACACCCACACGCGCTGTGAAAGGTTGAAGCATGTTCCTGTGGAACAATTTAACTTCATAAGATGATCAGAGGAAGCTCGTTTTTAATTAGAACATGTAAGTGTTCTGGTTTGAGCTATGACATCATCATCCTTCCAAGATGGACCTCTCAGAGGAACGCAGTCTCCTCTGAAGAACAAAGCAATAACCTGCAGAAAGGATTAGATGACACTGAGGAGCAATCTGGCGATGATCAACTGGTGAATTCCATCTAAAGTGTGCAGCCCACACACGCACACACACACACACGCACACACACACACACGCACACACACACACACGCACACACGAGGACAGCGAGGTGAGTTTTCAAATGCAAACCTGGGCCTGTGAAGGTTGTCTGACAGGAAAATGTCGATCACAGAGCGAACTTTCATCTTGCTATTTCGCTTCCAAGTAAACAGTAGTGGTGGGTGCCATGAGGACACTCAACAAGAGACCTGGTCTCTCTCACACACACACACACACACACACACACACACACACACACACACACACACACACACACACAAGCGTGCCGACACCCATAAACAGAGAGACCAGTCTCCTCATTAGAGAACCCTGAACAATAGCGGCAACTTTTCATTTCCTCTGCTAATGATCACACACACACACACACACACACACAGACACACACACACACACACACACACACACTTAGGCAGGACACATTCCAGCTCAGTGTGACTCCTGTTGAAGATTTATTACGATTCTTCTTTAATGGTCACAAGAAGCAGAAAAAGGGCGTGCGAGGAGGGAGAGAGAGATTCCCGTGGACCTAAAATTCCACAAAGCATTTTCTTTCCTGTCAAGGACATAAAAAAACACTAAACATAACATAAAAATATGAAAATTAAAGTATCACGATGTTTCAGAGGTTCGGGGTTTTAAAGGTAAAGTTCTGAAACGGTCTCAAAAACGGCACCACCGTTAAAATTCCATTTTTCAACAAGCTCTGATTTAAACGTGTACAGTTTCTGGAGTTCAGCGCGTCATCGGGCTGCTGATGTTCTACACAAGCATTCATGAAAATGAATGAGCAGGACCAGATGAGTGCGTCATGACCTTCATGTGACCACGCGGCCAGTAGAAAGGTCACCTGACTCCACCTGTTGCAGACAGCGTAAGCAAGCCAACAACAGTCGTGCAAACTAAACGTCTACTCACCCGCGTTTCAGTTCACTTGTCAAGCAGACGTGGATGTGAGGTCAGTAAAGGAATCATGTTTCAAATGGTTGGAAGCAAATAAATGAGGCTTCTGATGTCATCAAGAGAGGCGCCATTGCGCACGGCAGACGTAGACAAAGAAGAGCCTCCATCTGTGAATTCAGAGGAGAGGTCTGGAGAAATCACCAGTTGGATGAGTGCTTTTTCAGTTCAGCTAATTGTCAAGTCAAGTCAATTTTGAAGTGAAAAAGCGCCAGCAACACTGTGCACGGCTGAGCAACTCCATCAGAACAACGCGCTTCCCCTTGTGACCTTCAGCAGCGTCATCATTGCGCCAAACCCCAACCAAAGTTCTGTCCTGACTCTGTCCAAGTAGAGCAGGTCCAGCACCTCCCTCCTTCAATGAACCTCCACCCAACAATTCTCCATCAGCAGCACATCCTGCAACAGCAGCCACCAGAACCTTCCTTTACCAGCAGGAAGGTGGAGCAGATCCAGGATCAGTGGGGACGGAGAGAGCAGGACAGAGACAAAGACAGAGAATGGAGGAAGACAGAGACAGAAGGAAAGAGAGGGACAGAGAGAAAGAGAGAGAGAAAGGAGGAGAGACTGATGGACAGAGACAAAGACAGAGAATGGAGGAAGACAGAGAGACAGAAGGACAGAGAGGGACAGAGATAAAGAGAGAGAGAAAGGAGGAGAGACTGATGGACAGAGACAAAGACAGAGAATGGAGGAAGACAGAGAGAGAGAAGGAAAGAGAGGGACAGAGATGAAGAGGGAGAGAAAGGAGGAGAGAATGATGGACAGACGGGGACGTGAGCAGGCTGGAAGGAGGAAGCAGGGCGGTGTCACGTTCTGAATGGTCAAGGCCCACAGCAGCAGAGCTTGGGGGCGGGGGCTTGCCTGAGCCCCCCTAAGTGTCAGCTTCATCAAAAAGGAAGATTTTCAGTCTACTCTTAAACATAGAGAGGGGGTTTGAGTCTTGGACTGAGACTGGGAGAGGGTTCCAAAGGGGCGTGAAGTTGTTCTAGCTGGAACTAGGAGCTCTGTCAGATAAGAAGATACCTGATTGTTGAGGGCTTGTTAGATGCAAGAAGAAGAATCTAGAATTCTCTTGTGGATCTGAGAGGGATCCAGAGTAGGACAGATCTGATATCTTCTACTGGTTCTGGTCAGTATACTAGCGGCTGGAGAGTCTTTAGGGACTTCTTAGTCCAGCCTGGGAGGAGGGAGGTGCAGTAATCCAGCCTGGAAGTGACAAAAGCAGGGACTAGTTTTTCTGCATCTTCTTGAGCCAGGATGTGTCTGATCTTAGCGATGTTACGTAGATGGAAGAAGGCGTCTTGGAGGTTTGTTGAATGTGGGAGTTGAAGGGTCCTGGTCAAAGAGAACTCCTAGGTTCCTACGGTGGTGCTGGGGACCAGGGTGGTGCCATCCAGGGTACCTGTCTCATCAGATCAGGTGGTCCTCAGGTGTTTGGGCCCAGCACAAGAACTTCAGTTTATCAGAGTTTAATAAAGGAAATGATGGTCCTCCATGTTTCCTGTCCTTCAGACAGGCCTCCAGTTCAGTCAGCTGGTTTGTTCCCTGTGGATCATTGATGAGTTCAGCTGAGTGTCGTCTGCATAGCAGTGAACATTAATGGAGTGTTTCCTGATCATGTGACCTAGAGGAAGCAGGTACAGGGTGAAGAGGACTGGTCCAAGCACAGAGCCTTGTGGAACACCTGAACTGACTGTAGTGGTCTCAGAGGAACCTTCATTAACTAGTGCCACCTGAGATGGACCTAGTAAATATGACCTGAACCAGTTTAGTGTGGTTCCTTTAATACCAGTGACAGGTTCCAGTCTCTGTAGAAGGATATGGTGGTCAATGGTATCAAAGCTGCACTGAGATCTAATCAGACCAGCACAGAGACCAGTCCCTCATCTGGTACCAGTAGGAGGTCACTGGTACCTTTGGCTAGTTCTGTTTCTGTGCTAGGATGAACCTGGAACCTGACTGAATCCTCCAATCAGCTGTTGCTGTGGAGAAGTCACAGAGCTGTTTAGCAGCTGCTTTCTCCAGAGCCTTGGAGAGAAAAGGAAGATGTGAAGTTGGTCTGTAGTTGGTAGAACTTCTGGATCCAGGGTCCAGAGGATGACAGTGAAAGAGTGCTTGGTAGGGACAGGGTTTAGGAGACAGGTAGATGGTTAGAAGAGGAACTTGTTGTTCTAAGTTTGTGAAGGTCAATGAGAGGGAAGCAGTCCAGGCGAGTGACTGGACCTGCAGCTTCCTCTAATGGTAACATGGTGGCAGGTGATGGCAGAATCCTATCATTACAATGTTGGTAAAGTTGTTTCTGCTGAGGAAAACTGGAATACTTGGCTCAGTAGAGCTGCGGCACTGGCGACAGTGCTGAAGAGAAACTATGGCTTGTTCTTGTTTTCCTCCATTAATGCTGAGTAATCAGCTGCTCTTCTCTGAGTTTTTATGCTGTTTTGCCAGATTACAGTCTGGAACAGCGCCACATCCTCTCCAGTTTTTGTGTGCTTTAATCTGTCTGGTTTCAGAATTGTACCGTGGTGCTTGTTTCCTTTGTTTTGTAGTTTTCTTTCTTAATGGAGCAAGAGAGTCCAAAGGTACTATTGATAAAATAATCAATTAGGGAGGAACTAAAGTTAATACCAGGGTCCTCTGTTACCATGGGACATGACACTGAATTAATACCCGTGTGATCGTTGCCTCAAAGCCAGCTACGGACTCATCAGACAGGCATCTGGGAACTGCAGATTTCCTTCGTGGAGTGTCGTCGAGATGTAATAATAAAGAGGTGGTTAGCCGCTGATCTGATAGAAGGAAGTCCTGCGAAAATACAACTAAACGTTCAACTTCAATTCCATACGTCAGGACCAGGTCGAGGGGCAGTGAGGGGGTTCATGTGCAGACTGAGATAAACGCAATACCCAGGTAGATCAACATCCACATGAATATTAAAATCACCCACAAAAATGACAAATGATCTGTTGTATAAATTCTAAGAGGAATTTTTTTGGGGCTTAGGATTAGGAGAATGCTAGCATTGCAGAGGTCGGGGTAATCCCCCCTCCCTGGCTTCAACTCTGGGTCATCAGGGTTCTGGTTCTATAAACTGGGCCATATTTCTAGAGATGAGAGCAGCTCCATCCCACGTGGGATGAATGCCGTCTCAACTCATCAGACCGGGTCTCCCCCAGAGAGCTTCCCGGTTCTCAATGAAGCCTACATCGGTGCTGGACGCCTCCTTGACAGCCAGCACTTGAATGATGACGTCCCTGGTCAGATTTGGCAGAGGTCCAGAGAACACTATGCAGTCCAATGTCGTCTTTGCAAATTTAAGTAACTTCCCAAAGCTGTGGTTGGATGTCACTACAGCCAGTGTGAACAAGAGTTCTACCATATTTATGGCTACTTTTGGCCAGCAGTTCCCACCTCTAGCCCCTGGAATGCATTTGACTACGGTGGCTGGTGTCGCTAACTTCACATTCTCAAGAGACCTGCCAGGAACCAGAGCTGGTTTTTGTGTTGCTGAGTGGGGAAAACCTGCTGGAAACAAGAACGGCTGCTTGGTCTCAAGCAGCAGGCTTCTGCTCAGGACGAGGCTGGACAGTCACCCAGCCTCCCTGGTTTCCTGGTGACTCAGAAGCTCTGTCGGCTCATTGTTTGGATTCATCAGTGCGGAGCTTCCACTCCAGCACTACAAACTACTACTAGGCTACATTAAGCTTAAGCTTATTAGTATCAGCAAAGGAGGAGTAACGAAACACGAGACACACTGAGCAGGAGAGAGGAGAGAGGAGGCCCTGCTAGCTTAGAGAGCCTGAGAAGGCTGAACAGTGGCAAAGGCAGAAGGCTACAGGACAGATGGTCTGTTTCTGCTTCAGCCACGTGATGTACGGGATCTAACCGGGCACCTTAACGGACGATTCACCTGCACATCTATGAGTCAACAAAGGTGATAAAGCTTGAGCTCAAGCAACAAAGCACTATGCCAGACAACACACAGGAAAAAGTAGTGAGGCACTACGCCTACTGCCACATGTCAGCACATCAGGGTGTCGGATCACAAGTGGATACATACGGTCACTCTCTGACCGTCGCGGTGTGTCCTGAGCATCCGTGGTCGCGCTAAACCAGGACATATCAGTACAGAAACCCTGACTCATCGTCTCCCTTAAGTTGTCTTTTTATCCTGTCAGTCACTCAGTGCCTTCATATTCCTCACATTTCCAGTGGATACGGTGGTCAACAGTCAACAAGTGGAACATCAACATTAAAAACAAATCCTCATCCTCAAAGGAAATGTCCTCATCCTGGGTCTGTGGTGATGTAACCGTCTGTAACCGGTGTTGCCAGGTCAAGATAAGGATTTGGACATAAATACTCTGGCCAATATTGTAGATAAAAACCTGCAGTTGCTGGTGTTTAGAAGGTGAGAAACCAGCAGGCAACAAGAATAGTAACTTTTATTGAAGTGTGCAGAATAAAGACAGATTCACACATCTGATTATTTGGCTAAATTGTCATTGCATAACAGCTGGGAATGAAAAATGACAAATAGCAGGATGACTCCCATTTGCCCTTATTAGCCTTCATATTTCTCTCTAGATAAGCCCGTTCGTGTACTTCATAAATGTTTAACTGAACACCAGTTGATTTCACATTCCTGTCTCTTCAAATCATGTTCATATTGATGTACATGCAGAAAACCAGCAGTTGCTGATTAAAGTTGACTGCAGGATTGAGATTTTTTCTGGATTTCTGACATCAGAAAGTCAGAGCAGTTTTTTTTGTCCTAAAGTGAATAATACGAACGTACACCAGTCTTGTTTTCACCAAAACCAGACCACAACCATCGTGCTGCCACATGGTAAAACAAATCACCATCTCCTCACACAAGAGGACGAGTGTGAATGCATCCCTGGCTTTTGTTCTGGTGGATGTGTTGAGTGACTGACACTTGTGCATCCAGATGCGGGTCCCACTGTAACGGCAGCTTAGAGAGAGGAACGGTAGATGGACCAGGAGCCAGGGAGGGAAAGAAATGTCCTCGCCTCCCCCCCCCCCCCCCACAAACGCGACAGAAGAGCGACCTGCTAGTGACCTACGAGGGAAACGTTTGATCAAGCAGTTTTAAGTTATTTTCCTGGACTGCTGTTGTGCCCACACTGCACAGATCAGGTCTCCGACGGACATCGAACTCGTGGACAACGGATTCTTGAATTTTCTCATCACGGCAACCGGATTATTGAGAACTTGTGTCAGACACCTGGGATGGATCTGAAAGGAGGGGGCAGATCTCACCAGTCCAGGACAGTTGCTTTTTTATTTACTGACTGACATGCTTGGCTGCTTTACACACACACACACACACACACACACACACACACTCACACACACTCAACAGGGTGAGAGTATCAGCCTCAGCAAACAGGAGTGTGCATTAATCAAGTTGCAGTCCTGTTTCATTTCCATGTCAGGTTTAAGCCTCAGCGCAGGTCCTCAAGAGTGATACTGTTTCACCTCTCCATCTCTCACTCCTCCATCTCTCACTCCTCCACCTTGCACCTTGCTGGCCTTTCGTGTCTTCGTTCCTGCGTTGCCTCTATTTACTCCTCCCTCTCTTAGATGCCTGTTCTACCTCAACTTCATCGATTCCTCCCTCAATCCACTCCTCAGGCCCACCCTCTGCCAATCCCAGCACCCATCAATCCATGACTTCTTCCCTCTCTCCTAAAGACAAGCAGTCCACAGGTTGGACCCCCACCTCCCCTCAGACACCATGTTTGCTCAAGGATTAGGTCAGGCTTTGTGCTGTTGATTGAGAAAGGAAGGAACTAATCACACTCTTATTTGTCATTGCATTCTGTGTCTTATGGTGAGAAGGGAACCTGACCCAAGACACACATACACACACACACACACACACTCCAGCCAGACACAACCCGACTCCCTGCCTAACTCTGCCAGAGAGTTAGCGTGGGCGTCCATTTGCCCTCGTCTGCTCTGTTCTCTGCTGCTGGTGTGTTTGCGTATGCACTCGTGGGTGTGTGTGTGTGTGTGTGAGATTGCGTATGCACTCGTGTGTGTGTGTGTGTGTGTGTGTTTTGCTACTCTGCTGCTGCCTCGGTTCCCAGGGCAAGCTGGTTCCTGATTGGCTGGACAACATGTGGAATACGGGTCTGTGTTTTTCCTCATCAGCAGCGGCTATGATTTGACAAATTCTGTTTTCCCTGCTGTCATCAGGCGCACGGGGTCACGCTGGCGACAGGAGGCAGCTGCACATGAGGCAGTTGTGCAAGCCGCTCACACGCCCGCCGTCTGTGTGTTTGCACAGTAGTCGTAGTGTTTTGAGGCATTTGCATGGCGATGGATGTGTGCATGCATACTTAATAAGTCTCTCTCTCTTAACACACACACACACACACACACACACTGTAGCCAATCAGAAGGCTGATTAGTGAGTGCTGACTTCTCTTTCCCCACGTGTCTGCTCCATTATTCATGCATGTAGCAGATGCGCTCAGCGAGGATGAGATGCTCTCCACGTTAGACGATGACATTTTCAGGTAACTCAGTTATGGAGCATCAGATGATGCTACAAAAGCTTGATATCGGTTCTTTTGTTCCCTAAAGACACACACACACACACACACACACACACACACACACACACACACACACACACCCTGCTCGTGAGTGAGGCAGGATTCCCCCAATTACCCTTAACACAACCAATCAACATTTTCTCTTCCTGGTCCATTGATCAAGCTCTCGGTCTCTCCATCACCACAGGTTAGCTTGCACATGTAAGGCAGGTTCCTCAATATGGCGCCTGTCAATAACGAGGCAATTCATTATGCTTTGCAAAAAAAAAAAAGAAGTTTGAAGACTGGGTGAGAAGGTAAGCATGTGACAAGATGAGAGGAGACTAACGAGAATAAATAAAACACCAACAGCTAGGTTTGATTTTTAAAAGGCAAGTGAAGCCTTCATTTTTGGGTGCAGACATCAGGTTTTCTGGCAGTTCGTTCCAGAAATCTGGAGCATAAAAACTGCTGCTGCTCGTCCAGGTAGAGTTCTGATTCCAGGAGCAGAAAGCGAATGTATCCCACATGATGGTAGAAGTATGGACGCTTGCTGATGGAACAGCTGGTCAGAAATATTCACTGCTTTGTAAACCAGCAGCAGGAACTCCAAATCAGCTCTTGGATACACATGCAGCCACTATCTTGACCTCAGTCAGTTGGTTTATATGCACAGCTGCAGTCCAGCTGCACTTGTAGCTTGATGAGGTCATTGACCGCCAGACGACTGTCACTGTACTGGTTGACGTGAGCGGAGAGGAAGCGATCCATTCACTGACTTCTTTACCTCTAGGAGGTGTTAACTTCCATTACAGCTGGCGGCAGTCGCACTTCCAGCTGCTTCACCATCAAACAAATTAACCAGCAGCAAGCAGCACATCTTTGGCAACAAAGATTTAAAAACACACCATGGAGAGAAAACTGACTGAATCTCACAAAGTTGCAACAGCATAAATTAGGATTTTTGTCCAGAAATTCCTTGTTTTCTTGGAAGTTTTACTGGCCGTGATGATTCCAGAGCAGGAGATCCTGATGAAGAACTGTGGAACAGCAGAGCGAACCACGTAATCTAGGCAAGTATGATTTCAGTCCCACTTGCATGTTCACAGGCGTTTAAAGGTTCAGTTCCAGTCCACGTACGGATCGATGGCAGCAGCTTTGCTGATCAGCCGCAGCCAAAAAGGACTTTATGAAAAATGACTGATGCTGAAGTCCCTCATGCACTTCATCTGCAGCTCCTGAGCACGTTTGGAGGATACGAACAATAACAATACAATAAAAAGAGGATCGATAAGTGGCGAGCAATGGCGAAGTCTGTTGGATATATGAGTCATAATTATACCAGCAATTATATACGGCTGCAATTCTCAGAGTCGTCAGCACATAAAGAACCCTGAATGTAGTTTTGTGCTCATCTAATGTCAGACGAATTGAGTGCAGCAACATTCTGAGTTGATACTTTGATCGTTAGCCACCGACCGAAGTGATTTAATTGTTCTCTCAAGATTCAGAACCAACCACTTCACTTTTGTGTTTCACCTTGTCGCGCAGCGCTGTAGAGGCAGCTGTGCTCAGAGTCTGAACACGGTGTTAGAGGAGCTGAACTACTGTGTTCATCTGACTTTTGTAATACATGTACACACGTCAGTCTGACTGAAATCGTACGTTTCAAAGTCAGACTGACATTTCTAGATTACGTGGTTGGGACTCCAAATTAGTCCAGCATGCGTTCGCTTCAATCATCCTCAAACTGGCCTGCCCACATCCAGCGGTTCCCACTGTGGTATCTGGGGTGGTATCCATTTGACTTTTAGAATCTTTCAATTGCACCATTTTTGTCTGTGAGGCTAAAGATGAGTCAGAGTGCACCCGGCAGCCAGGCAGCATACCGCCACCTACCGTCCCACAGGCCGGCATTCTTCATGGAAACGTCGCCCTTCTATACCGGCAACAACTGTCCAGTTAGAGGGTGTAAGCTAAGACTGAAGCACCGCTAGTCACAGCTTTTATTTCACCAGAAGGCAAATTACTTTAAAAACTACAAATACCTCTCCAGCTGTTTACAATTACAGGCAAACACAGTTTCGGTGGGTTAATTCACAAACTTGATGCCAATTTTTGAATTCAGCGATCTCACCCCGGGTGTTGATTCGGGCTGAACGATTTCTCGTTTTGAAACCGAAATTGCATTTTGAAAAACTGCTTGAGCGGCAGTCGTGCTCAGCCATCACAAGAGCTGCGCTCTCTATTCTGACCCATCCAGGTGTCTGTTCAATAACAAGGTCACGCTTTCCGTTAACGCGGCGTTGCAACAGTAGCAAGCACGGCGTCTTCAGCAGAGCTTGAGACAGAAGAAACTCCGCCTGAAGTAATCAGAAAGAAATCAAGCACTTTGATTTTATGGGATTATTTTGGTTACGAAATCACCGACGCCCAACAAAAGAAGGTTTTGTGCAGGACCTGTCGGCGTGAAGTCGCTACATCCTGAGGCAACGCCACAAACCTCCGTCAGCACTTGGACAACCACCACCGACACCTATACGATGAGTATGTGGGAAAAATAAATAAATAAAATAAAATATACTGTATACGTTGCGAATTAATCGCAATTGAAATATTGCTCAAAATAATCGCGATTTGATTTTTTCTCAAAATCGTTCAGCCCCTGTGTTGATGCAGGTTTTCCTCACACACTTTGTACTTCAAATTCGTCTCACAACATTTCACGCGTATACCTGGGATAGGAAAAGAGACTGAGAGAAGAAGGAGAAGACTTCTGGGAGGGAAGTGAGGCGATACTGCAGTGAGGAGGAGACCAACAAAAAAATTGCTTGTCACATGACTAGCATTTCATTTATTGTACTTGTGATTTTACATGACTAGCAGCGTGAATTATCAGTGACTTCCTACCAGTGAGACATCTCTCAGACGAACTCTGCTGATCTGAGAATGATCCTTGGTAGATTGTACAAAGTTGTTTGGTCCATGACATCTTGGTCAAATGCAAATCTGCCATTTCCAGCTTGTGGGCCAGGCTGCTCGATTCCAACCGGCTGCCTCTTTCTCCCTGGCACACTCACCAGTTCTCATGTTGAATTTTTGTCATGGATTCAGTAACACTGAGTCAACCTCTGGCCTTCCGAATGAGAGCAAAACTCCCTGCTGAGCAATCAGACCAAGAAGCGTGCGCGCGCGCGCACACACACACACACACACACACACACACACACACACACACACACACCAATACAAATGCATTAAAACCACTGAGAGACACACGGAGTAAACATACACCTGTTTTGTGTTGCTTATTGTATTAGGAAGTGATTTATTAAGCTAATCATGCTAAGAAATCTGACTAGACTGCAGCGGTCGGAACGTGTTCTTGATTAAACGGAACTCTGCTGGAAGTCGCATCGGTTCCCTGGATGTCTGCCCAGCCTTTCCATACACGGCACGTCACTCACATTAACTACATTTATTTTCATATAAAAATCTATGGAAGAATGATCTTGCTCCCAAATGAACCTGCGCACACGCGTGTGTGTGTGTGTGTGTGTGTGTGTATAGAGAGCGAGCTGGGCATCAGTCAGCCAGCGTGAGAACACATCTTGGTTTGGGCCTGTGGAAAGAATGGCATCATTCCTGCTGCTAATAGAGAGCCAGTGACAGCGAGCAGACGGAGCGCCGGAGACTCAACCTCCAAATGATTGTCAGGGGACAACCAACGTGGCTGCCAACCCTCATGTCGTCCTGTTACTGAATGCAACAGCTTCAATAATTCGAGGAATAAACAGCTAATAAAAGGAGGAGCAACTGTGTCCCGTTGACCCCTCGCTGCTCCGCTTCCCGTCATCATTAGCAAAACCTCAACGTTTTCCCACCAGACTGAACTTGCCTCCTTTTGGAGTTGGACACACGGCTTTGGGAGCCAAATAAATCAAACAACTCCAATTTGCCAGATAAGTCACACACACATTTGCCAGTGGTTTGATCATTAGTGGAGAGTGGCGTGCCAGCGTGGACATGTGGGTGCAGAAATGTTATAGAACCTGACATTTGGTGATCCAGAGCCAGCAAAGGCATGTTGTGACTCTCACTTACTATTCCTGACAGTTTTTCAACGTGATTTATGACCTTGAGGGGAAAGCGAGTCCCCTGGTCCACCTCCGAGTGAACAAACTAATGAACCAGATGCATTATTTATTATTGAAAAGGCAAAGCCCAGAACAAAAGCCCAGGTTGGGGTAGAAACATTCTGAGGAATGCTTTCACTTCCTGCTCTTGTTATTTTCATGTCAACCTGAAGCTGGTGCCAAGTATAATATTAGCTGGATAAAAGGCTGCTGCAGTGTACTTGTAATGTGAGGAGAAGGGAAAGGCAGTTCTTACGCTCTAATTCAGGAATCAAAGTGATTGTTGCTTATCTTGATCAGCGGTGGGCTGGCGTGCTAGCTGTGAGCGCCAGTGGAAAAGATTAGATCTTAATTGTCTGACATAACAGTGCGATGGCAACCGGAGAGACACGACTGTGCCTTGTAATAAACCTTCATGGTGTTGACACTGAGATTCAACTTAAAATAAAAATAACAGACGCAGAGGATTGTGTCATTCCTCCTTCAGTTACATTCATGAGAGCAGACTTATTCCTGTAATATCAGCTGACATCTTACAAAGTTTTGGCACAGATACTTCAATCTTTCTCCCGCTAAGGGCGGTTCGGGCACATCTGCACTAACTGCCTCTACAGTTGCTTTATGGCCTCTTAGAGGATCACATTTTTAACCGTAACTCCTCATCAAAGGTCCCATATTTTTACAAGACGCACACATTTACAGCTGTGATCCTCACAGGATCAAACCCGCCTCGCACCTGCAACACCAGACCCGTTAGCTGCAATTATTTCTGCATGAAATCCCAACCAGAGGTGACGTGTATGGAAGATGCAAAGCTGGCAGCTGGGCACTATGGGTAGTAACGGAAGGTGCCAGTCACAACAGGATTAAAGAACATCATGGTTCTGCTGCCAACATGTAAAAGCTTACATGAACATGCGCCTGGGTTTTTACCAAGTTATGGCAACTTGCTGCCAGCTGGCACACAGAGCATAGCAATACCTTTATTGTTTTGGGGGGGGCTCAACCACACCGGAGCCCCCCAGAGTGGCTGCACAGCTCACAGCCTCTTCCAGACCTGACTCAGCCACTGCTGATGGCTATTTACTACTAAATGTAAGGTGAGGAAGTGGACTCGTAGTCATGATTCTAACGCAGCTTCGTTCGCCTGCATTCACGCTGGTTTTGTAGGAATGGAACTGACCGTTCTACACGCTGCTGAGCTGCTCTAAAGCTTTTTTGAAGTAACTCACCACAAACTGTTCCAAACAACATTCGTGGGTTTGAAAAGATGAACAAACACCCTCACGCTTTTGTATTTTCTTAACGATTCTTGACTTCTCATGTTCATTTTAATTGCTTGCAGAAGCCTTAAGTGGACATGGTGTCCCATAAATAATTCACTAAAATGAAAAGTGTCCTAAAAAGCACAATACAGAGCAGAAAGAAATACTAATTCTCTGGGGCAGAAGTAAGATGTGGTTCAGTGCAGTCGTGTTAATGAGCTCACAGAACCTTGGACTGCTTCCCCAGGGGATCCCCCTGGATGAGGACCACTGGTCTCCTCCACTGCCATATCTCCGTTTAAGAAGAGTCACCACCACGACAGCAGCGCCACACATGCTTTTAGGGTTAATTAGTGTGGGAGCAACGATTTATGGCAGCAAAACTATGTTTCAGACAAAAAGCCGCCCTAATAAACATCATAGTTCATTTTCGCTCCAGCATACGTGCTTCAGTAAACACAGGAAATATGCTTGTCCAGCTGAGGGGGGTCACCTCTTTGTTTTCAGTGGGGGAAGTCTATCCTCTACAAGCTGGATGGCATCCATCACAGCAGCACCGTTTAATATTAATGATAATAAAAACATCCATGCATTTGTGTACGTGTGGGTGAGAGGGAGTGTGGTTGGACAGAAGCCGGGAAGAGAAGAAACGAATGACCAAGTAGTGCAATGATTCAACACGATGAATACATTTCCATCCGTTTTCTACCGCTTATCCTGTTAAGGGTCGCAGGGGGGCTGGAGCCTAACATGATGAATGTTAAGTCAAATTTATTCCAAGAACACTCCCCCAGTTTGGGGGTCCCAGTCGCCAGTGGCACCACTGCTGCCTTCGCCCCCCACATCTCCTCCAGTTCCTCTTCCAGCTCCTGCTGCTGCTGTCTCTTGGATACTCCATCTATCACCACCACCACCACCCTCTGCTGGTGGTCCATCAGCACCAGGTCTGCTTGGTTAGCCAGCACCAGTTAGTCCATCTGGATCCGGAAGTCCTCTTAGTGCCCCCACCACATCAGTTTATTCACTCCAATACTACTGGAAGAAGAGTCAATCAGAAAAACCTTATCAAAATTAACACGACCACCGAAATATTAAAGATCAGACCTCTGATGCCAAAAACTGAACCAGTGAATGAAGTGATATCTGACAGTTGTGTTGACCTGCTGAGTCTCACTGAAACCTGGCTGGTGACGATGAGGATGCTCGTCTGAATGAATCCACTCCTCCAGTCACAGGAACACTCACATTCCTCCAGAATCTGGCCCAGGAGGTGGCGCTGCTGCCATTGTTGACACCAGTTTAGTAATAAATCCCAAACCAGAAGAAGTTTCCATTCCTCTGAAAGCCTGATTCTCAGTTTGTCTCCTCCAGCCTGGAAACTGATTGATTATTGAGGACCATTCTCCTGGTCCTGACTCTGGATTCTGATCTGGATTCTCAGAGTTTCGATTGTTTAGTTCTAAATCAGATCAAGTCATGATTGGAGGAGACTTCAGTATTCATGAGGATGTTGATAACCACAGTCTGGTACTGCATTTGTCTCTCTTCTAGACTCAACTGGTGTCCATCAGTCTGTCCATGAACCCCCTCACTGTCACAACCACACCTCCACCTGCTCCTAACATGTGGAACTGAAGCTGAACATCTGGTTGTGTTTCCACAGAACGCTTTTATCAGACCACCAATCAATCACTTTGGAATTTGGACTGATCAACTACACTCCACTCAGGAAAACTGTAGTTTCCAGATGTTTGTCTGATCAGGCCACACCTGGATTTAAGGAAGTGGTTCCATTGGTGCTAAATTCAGTGTCATGTCCCACTGTAACAGAGGACGCTGTTGTCCACCTTAGTCCCTCCCAAACTGATCATTTTATCCATAGAGCAGCAGCACCTTAGCAACAACTCTGAACTCTACTGGCCCACTAAAACAGAAAACTATGAATCCAAGGAAACAAGCACCTTGGTACGGTTCTGGAACCTGACAGCTTCAACAAGAAACCCAGAAACTGGAGAGAAGATGGCGCTGCTTCAAATTGGAGGAGTCCCATGTAAACTGGCAAGATGGCCTTAGAACCTAGAAGAAAGCCCTTGGTAGAACCAGAGCAGCCGACTACTCAGCACTAATAGAGGAACACAAGAACAACCCAGGTTCCTCTTCAGTACTGGAGCCAGACTGACAGAGAGCCACAGCTCTGCTGAACCAAGTAGTCCTGTTTCCCTGGGCAGCAAAGAGTTCATGGACTTCTTTAATGACAAAATTCTCCTGATTAGAGAGAAACTTCTTCTCCTGCTGCCATCAGCTGACAACATGGCTCCTTGAACCCAGAACCTTAGAGGCTGCTGGAGGACCAGACACACACTTGGATAGTTTTTCTCCCATCAGCCTTCATGAGCTCAGTTCAATAATGTCCTCCTCTAAACCTCCACCTGTCTCCTAGACCCCATCCCAACTAAGCTGCTCCAAGACTCTCTCCCCTCGTTAGCCCCTCCCTCTTAGATATGATCAATGTGGCACTGGTATCTGGTTCCGTCCCTCAGTCCTTTAAAGTAGCAGGAATTAAACCCTCCTCAAAAAACAAGCCTGGATCCAGAAGTTCTACCAACTACAGACCAACTTCACATCTTCCTTTTCTCTCCAAGGCTCTGGAGAAAGCAGCTGCTAAACAGCTCTGGGACTTTTCCACAGCAACAGCTGATTGGAGGATTCAGTCAGGTTCCAGGTTCATCCTAGCACAGAAACAGAACTAGCCAAAGGTACCAGTGACCTCCTACTGGTACCAGATGAGGGACTGGTCTCTGTGCTGGTCTGATTAGATCTCAGTGCAGCTTCGATACCATTGACCACCATATCCTTCTACAGAGACTGGAACCTGTCACTGGTATTAAAGGAACCACACTAAACTGGTTCAGGTCATATTTACTAGGTCATCTCAGGTGGCACTAGTTAATGAAGGTTCCTCTGAGACCACTAC
Organism: Aulostomus chinensis; assembly: GCF_037954235.1. NCBI lineage: Eukaryota > Metazoa > Chordata > Actinopteri > Syngnathiformes > Aulostomidae > Aulostomus > Aulostomus chinensis. The sequence goes on from NC_141339.1 coordinate 1,583,376, forward strand.
AGTCAGTTCTGGTGTTCCACAAGGCTCTGTGCTTGGACCAGTCCTCTTCACCCTGTACCTGCTTCCTCTAGGTCACATGATCAGGAAACACTCCATTAATGTTCACTGCTATGCAGACGACACTCAGCTGAACTCATCAATGATCCACATGGAACAAACCAGCTGACTGAACTGGAGGCCTGTCTGAAGGACAGGAAACATGGAGGACCATCATTTCCTTTATTAAACTCTGATAAACTGAAGTTCTTGTGCTGGGCCCAAACACCTGAGGACCACCTGATCTGATGAGACAGGTACCCTGGATGGCACCACCCTGGCCCCCAGCACTACTGTAAGGAACCTAGGAGTTCTCTTAGACCAGGACCCTTCAACTCCCACATTCAACAAATCTCCAGGACGCCTTCTTCCATCTACGTAACATCGCTAAGATCAGACACATCCTGGCTCAAGAAGATGCAGAAGAACTAGTCCCTGCTTTTGTCACTTCCAGGCTGGATTACTGCACCTCCCTCCTACCAGGCTGGACTAATAAGTCCCTAAAGACTCTCCAGCTGGTCCAGAACGCTGCTGCCACGTGTTGACTAGAACTGGTAGCAGAGACCAGGTCTCTCCTGGACTGCTTCTCTTCTCTGCATGGCTCCCTGTCAGATTCAGAACAGAATTTAAAATTCTTCTTCTACCATCAAAGTCCTCAACAATCAGGCTCCTTCATCCCTGACAGAGCTCCTAGTCCCCTATGATCCAGCTAGAACCCTTCACTCCCAGGATGCAGGGTTACTTGTGGTTCCTAGAGTTCTAAAAGTAGAATGGGAGCGTGAGCCTCCAGCTATCAGGTTCCTGGCTCATCTTCTTCTCTGGAGCCTTCCGGCTTCCCACATCCCAGATCCCAGGTGCTGATGGAGGCGGCTGCAGACCTGAAGAGGCTCAAGCTGCCACCCTTAGCACCACCTGTTCAACACTACAAATCCAGGTTGCCTGACGTCCATCCATGTCTTAGTCCAGTTGTTCCGTTTCTCAGTACGTTGCCTTGTATTACCTGATGCAGATCTTGTTTCCCCCGGTCTGGCTCTAGCACTTGTTCCATTCATCCTGAGGTAGGCTAACCTTGCTAAAGGGTACACACTGGAGGTATGTTACCTGCCCTGACTTGGAATCAAACCCCAGTCTCCTGTGCAGACATCACTGGTGTTAAAAGGTGCAGCACACCGCTGCCCGCCACCAAGCCCTCTCTACTGACAGTCAGCTGTGGGCCTCCATCCTACAGAGTCAACACCCACACGGCTGCCGGCGCTGACGGGCTCAGAGGCAGGGTGCTCACAGACCATCAGCAGGGCCAGGTGGGGTTCTCACCGAACAGCTCCAGCACCTTCTGGATTCTGGCTGTGTTCCAAACCAGTTGAAGGAATCCACAGTAATCCCCATTTCTAAAAAGACATGCTGAAGACTTTAAGGAGTCAAGACCAGTCACCCTGACGTCAGTCCAACTGGATCCACTCATTCCAGTTTGTTTGCAAGGCAAAACCTGGTTTACACTTTTAGACGGCCTCACCCAACGCCTGGACTCCATGTGAATATTAAAATCACCTAACAGAATTATGTTGGGTGAGAGTGAACAGATTTGGGTGAGGAATGTAGTGAATTCATCAATGAAGACCTTATTTGGTTTAGGTGGGCGGTAGATGTTCACAAGCACAACGGGAGTGGGTCCATTCAGCTGTAGTGCCACAGACTCGAATGACTGAGAGACAGGCACTGAAACAGACGAGACTTTCCAAGTCTCGCGGTGTATTATCGCGAGACCTCCACCTCTGCCGGTGAGACGGGGTTGACAGGTGTAAACAAACCCATGAGGAGTAGACTCGTTCAGCTGAGAGAAGTCATCAGGATGTTGCCACGTCTCCGTCAGACAAAGAAAGTCATACTTGCGGTCGAGGAGGAGGTCTTGCAATAGTTGTCCCTTCCCAGTGAGGGAACGGATGTTGAATAATCCCAGTTTGACGTCGCAGAGCTGGTTGGAGAAGGCGACGTTAGCCGACCTGGCTAGGCTGGCTAACGCGCTGTGGTCCACCTTCCTACGGGTGTATCTCGGAGGATGGCGGCGGGTGGAGGACCAGATGGAGTTTATGGCGCTGGAGTCATCAACGCGATAGCTCTGTCTGGCTCCGCGGTGGATGTACCTCCGGTGAGAACGGCGATAGATGTCCGGGAAGTGATGCAGTACAGGTGGAGGAGCAGTTCGGTGGTGTCGGAGTTGGAGGAGCTCCGCGCTCATGTATTGGATCAGGGTTGAAGCTGGGGATATCATGACGGACAGGACAGTCCACCAGAACACAAAGCTCATAGCCAGATGGTAGATCCACATGATGCACGGGCAGTTGTAGACAACGTTCACCGAACCACAGTAGCAGAGACCAGGTGAGTGTAGCACTGCACGCTACAGGTGACACGTGGACATCCTAAACACGGTATTAACAAACCGATCGAATTGACAGTGGGCCCAGTGTAGAGACCAACAGTACCGCGTTCGCCCAGATTATGCGATCTGCTACAAACAGTGTAGAAAATCATAACAAACATTAAGAAAGAACAACCGGAGAGCAGCGGCAGCTAATCGCGCCAGCGTTCACTCTAACATCCGGGTGGATGGGATAGGATTTTATTCATGGACTTTTCTGCTTGTAACACTGTAAACACTCTGCTGCATTTCCATCGGGACTTGCAAGTCCTCCTGTCACTGGTTTTATGGATCAAGAGGTTTTGTTTTTTTTAATCTCCTGTTCTATTCATCTGGAAACCTGCATGGCAGTAAAACAGATCTGACACTTTGTTCTAGCAGGTCATGAAGCATCTTAAGAAGTCTTGAATGTATCCTGTTGAACTGCTCACTCCTGCGTATCACGTCAGATACATTACATATTGGGTGTTATGGGTTTTTTCACCAATAATTTGGTGGAAATCTGTTTCCACACTGATAGATGCTCTTGATTATATTCAAAATCATGCAAAGAAAGTTTGAAAGTTGTAGGCTATTTAGGTGAACCCCCCCCCCCCCACACACACACACACACACACTTTACACTAAACATACGAGCACAAATATTTCCTCTTCGTATTTACACTGGCAGAGGCCCAGAGCGCTGTTATTCATCACACAAGCAAACAGGAACTATCTCCAGCCGGTAAATGTTATCTCAACATCAGTGCTACGTCGCTCATTTGTGCCGATGACAACGGAACTCCACACTTCAGTCCACACGTGGCCTCGGTGGGGATAAACCCCTCCATCCGCAGAGGCTTGAGATCTTGTCAAGAGTGGCAGTGAAGCTCCTTGTGTATGATTACAACAAGATGATGTTGATGCATTTTATTTTATTTTATCCAACACAGGGACAGAAGATAAGACAGACTGCTAGTCTTGCTAATCTGCACTGACAGCTGTGTGATGACACCAGGAATCAATCGTTACTCATGCAAAGAGAGTGCATATGCTAATACTGGAGCTAATTGGTGGGAGGAGGAGGGGTGTGGGAAGGCTTGTCTGCCAGGAGTTAGCTGAAGACATGAGTCATGCAACACTAAAGCTAACGCTTGAGCTAACACCACAGCTAACGTTTGAGCTAACACTAGAGCTAATGCTTAAACTAACACTTGAACCAACGTCAGAGCTAACTCTAGAGCTAATGCTTGAGCTAACACCAGACCTAACACTTTAGCTGACACCAGAGCTAACCCTTGAGCTAACACCAGAGCTAATGCTTGAGCTAACGCTTGAGCTAACACTTGAGCTAACACTCGTCACTCCAACACACCTCACATTTGAGTCTTTCCATCCCTGCTGATCTGAGCGCTCCAGTCAGAATCTCTCCTGCTCTGCATACCAGATGTGATCAACACAATGACATTTTGATGCTCAGCCCCTCAGCGATAATTGTGATAATGTATAAACTAGCCAGACAGGAGTCCGAACCTGGAGCCTCCTCCAGTGTCACAGGTGAGTTCTGTGAAAACGGTAGGACACAGACACACAGACGCAGGTATGAGTGAGCAGCTGCATGTAGGTGTGTAAAATAGCTTCCAGTCACAGCAGAAACTGCACAAGAAAAAAAGCCAGGGTTCATTTTTATCGCTACTCTTAAAAAAATAAATAAATACAACTTTAAGAGTCAGTTCCTTTAAGTCCTGGTGCAAATTTCTTTTTCCTGAACTTTCACGGCTACCGTGACCACGCCGTCATTTCCGGTGAAGAATCCAGGATCTGCTATCAGTTACTGCAGCGGTCCGTTTTAGCCAGAGGACATTTGAAGTGGAAGGTTGATAGAAGCCTAAGTAATAGAATTTAAATTTCTCTCTTTTTTTTTTTTGTCAAACTGGCCGTGTGCGATATGAACTCGGTAAAGCAGATAGCTAATTTAACACACTCTGGCTGAATATAATAAAAGTTGCTATCTAAAATATGCCATCGTATTTAATAAAGTGGACGACAGAACTCCTGCTACCTGGAAGTTTGAAAGCGTGGTAAGGAGTAGCTGAGGTTCAGTAAAAGCTTTGGAGCCACAATAACACCAACAGGACTAAACTCTGCCTGACACTTGCTTTGTTGGCAGGGTTCCCCCAGGTTCTATCAAGGTCCCTGGGGTTCCCTCAGGTTCCACAGCACCCAGAGAGCACAGAACACACACCTATGTTTCTATGTGCAACAGCACAAATGATGCATGATGGCCAGGACGCTGAATTAGGAAATGCCCGAGGGACCAGAGGGACTACAAGAGCGTTGAGCGTGAGGGACGTCACATGATCCTTCATAAGTATGGCCGATACGATGTGAGCCTCTCATCGTGCTGCAGCCTCTTCAGTGTTGTACAGCTGAGCCGCTCAGCGGGACTCCACGGGAGTAAAAGTCGGCTCCTCATTTCTCCTGTTTCTTCCACCTTTGAGGGCGTCCTCAGTCTTTCCTCATCATAGCCGTTTCCTGATGCCAACGCCTCCACCATGACCTCACGTCCAACGCTCAAGAACTACATCCTCCCTCCCTCTGTGTCGCTAACTCGGTGCATGTTTTACATTTCTAATCAATATCTCCACGTTGACCTAATTACTGCAGTAGAACCAGGACAGCCAGGAACCAGGAGACGTACGTTGGCCCCCTGGCCGGCTCTGCTGCAGACCACCAGCCGCTCCGCCAGTGCAGCCCATCAAAGCACAAACCTTCTTGGCAGCGTCCTGCTTCCTGGGTTCACATTTCCAGTTAACCAAACTGGTAGCAATTAGGACGTCTGCCTGGGAATCAGAAACAGGACTGAGAGGGATCCCATGCTTACAGCATTATGCTCCATCCAGACCACACAGACCTCCATCCCCCTGAGGCCTGGCTCGGGCCATGCTGGCTGGCTCGACGGCCGGCCACAGAACAGTGTCAGGGGTCAAAGGTGAAGCTTGGGCTGAATTCCTGGCAACTGAGGCCGCATTGATTGGCAGGGAGGAAACAGCAGTAGGCTTGACTCCAAACCTCAGCCCTCAGGGAGTGTAGGGGTCAAGGACTACAACCAGTCTGGCTCCACTGAACATCAATGAATGCGCGCTCACGCACACACACGTGCGCGCGCGCACACACACACGTGCGCGCGCGCACGTGCGCGCGCGCACACACACACGTGCGCGCGCGCACACACACACACACACACAGAGTTGCAGTGCTGATTTGATGTCTTTTACAGTAAACCATTAGCAGGTGTAACACACCTACCGGCTCTGGTCAGGTGTTCCTAGTCATGTGACTGTGCTTCCTTAATTCTTTGGTTCTGTTGGGACATCCAGATGCAGACTGAGAATCTTGTCCTCTTCCTTAGAACCATAAATGAGTTCTCCTCATGCACATGTTCTATCCAGAGACATTGAACCCTGTGTCTTGGTCTCAGCGTGAACATCATCACACCCCCGCCCCCCCCACTTCTTCCTATGGTTACTGCCTCCTGATTGGGGTGGGGGTGGGGGTGGGGGTGGGGGTTACCTACATCTGGTCAGATACTGCATCAGCAGAGAGAACAACCACAGACACACAATGACCCATTATTGCCTCCGGAGCTCCGCTGGACAAACAAACTGACTTCAGTTCAACACATGTCAGGGATTAATTTTCTAATGATACATGAATCAGTAACTTGGATCAAAGTGAGTCGTTATTTTATGGAGATTCCTCTGGAAATCATCAAAACTTTAATATCCGTCTGCAGTCGAGTGATTTTCTAATTATCAAGTGATATTTTCATTTCCAGTCACTGTCCTGAGAAATAACCAGGAAATTACAGAAATAACTGTGAAAGGAAAGATTATGTGAAATGATAAAAAAAAAGCAAACAAAATTATGAAATGAATCCACAGCCAAGATTCAACTTGAGGTCCCAACTTTTTGTGCTGGCGTTTGAAGACGACGACTGAGCAAACGGAGGACGAGGATACAGGCGGGAAAATGATTGGTTCTTCAAGATGCAGACCCCAGACAACTGAGTTCATCTCTGCAACGGCGCTCCGAGGCCGAGGAAGGACACAACAGGCCTGATCACACACCATTAGCAGCTAGCCCGCTAACACACTCCTCCTGATGGTGTCTTCATGTGCGCCTCCTCAGTTTAGCCTCTGCTGCCATCTGACAATGAAGCCATGCAGCGCTCCACTCGTGATGTGAATGAAGCGCCGCCATCGAGGGAACACAACAGAGATCCTTCGCCTTCATTTATCTAAAATGTTGACGTATCAATAGTCTATTTGAAGTAGCTCCTGTTATCAAACTACTGTATACAGATGTGGGCATGCAATAAATTCTCTCTAAAGATTTGCAACAATCTACATGACGCACGGATCGACAGGAAGTAGAATCTGAGTTCCCTGAAGGTCACATGTTGATATCATCACTGGTTTCGTCAGGGTGAGGGTGAGGTGCTCCACATTCAGTCCTCTAGCTGTAATTACAGTGTAGACACCATTATGATTTGCTTTGTACTTTGTTGTTACGGTGATGCTAATAGCGCTGAAGCTATGGCGCCACATGTCCTGTCCTCTGAAACCTTCCATCAGTGAATCCACGAGGCTGACATGGACTGTTGCTAAACTGTTAGATGTGAGTATGGAAGCAGGAGTTGCTACCATGTCGTCTACGCAGAAGTAAATAAAAAAATTGTTGTAAAATAAACTGAACTGAACTAAAAAAAATTAAAAAAAATACAAAGACTGGAAGAACGTCGGCACGACAGGACGGAGGTGATAAAGTGACAGAAGCCAGGTGAAGCTCACGCTGTACAACCATGAACAAATAATAATGAACCAGTCAGAAATCAGCTGAGAGAAGCAACTGAGGTGAGAGGCTGAGCGCACAAGAAGGTCAGAGACGTCAGAGTTGTGTGTGTGTGTGTGTGTGTGTGTGTGTGTACTGTTCAGTCCTACTTCACTAAAAGAAGTATGGAATACATGAGAGTTCCTTAGTTCATGACCTTCCCATGGCACCCAGGTGTCTCACTGTCTCTTAGGGCTTCGTTCCATTACGCCCCCCCCCCCCCCACACACACACATACACACACACACACTCACACACTTGGGGCGGAGGGCATCATGAGAAGGACTCATTTACAGTAGTAGTAGTCGAAGTAGTAGAAGTAGTAGTAGTAGCAGTTAACTTCAGCATTAAGGTGTCAGTTTCTTCCACAATCGAAGGAAGTAGTTTAGAGAGCTGGAATCTCAATCCATGACTCAATTATGATGCATGAGTAAAAAAAAAAAAAACTTTCTATGGAAAAACTACAAATGTTAGCTCCTGGAACACTTAAAAACACAATGTACTGCAGTACTCCTGAAGCACTGCAGTACTCCTGAAGAGAGAGGAAACTCTCACCTAGCCTCCGGTTAACCTCCGGGTACCACAAAAGGCACAGAAAGCACAGAAGACCGATTAGCAACAGTTTCTAACAGCAGAAGATGCTAATCAGTAGCATTCGTCACCCCGTCAAAGTTCAAGGTTCCACATCTCCAACGGTGTTAGCATGACGGCTAGGACTCTGAGCTGGAGCTGCTAGCGCCGCGGCTGCAGGCATTTCGGGTTCGGTACAGGAGACTAATATGACAAAAAAAGAGAGCATGTGGCTGAGGGAGTATCTGATGGAGGCAACTTTTTGCTAATGAGCAAAATGCTAAGAAGCTGACTCACCCGGGAAATGGATGGAATGGAATGTTTGCGAGAGGGAGGGGGTCAGACCGCCCGCTGAAACAACGGCATCCTCTGCTTGGTGTCCCGCCCGCTGTGAGGGATGATGGCCGTCCGGGCCGAGTGGTACCGGGGCGACATGTTGATCCGGGTCACTGCTTTAATGTTCGGTTACATCAAGGGACACAGAGTTCACCTCGCCTCCGTGGTCCTCAGTCCTCCTGAGCGCCGTGCGCCCTCTGCTGACGTGCTGCAGTATTGCTGTGAAACCCACGTTCATCCAATCATCTTATTAACTGTTAAAGAGCCAGAAAAATAAAATAAAACACAGAGGGGAATCTGCTTTTAAAATTACGAAACGGATTATTTCAGCCATGAACAGCTACGTCAACACTTTGACCTTTTAGCATTTTTCTACTTCTACTTCTTGTGTACATGCTGTTGTTATTTTACCCTGTACACAGTATATATCTTTAACTTTTTAAGCCCTTCACAATTTACATATTCATATATTTTTAAATACTTTTATAAACCCTCGTAAACTTGACTTGGCTATTTAACAAGTGTGTCAACAGCCTTTGCTTTTTAAGTTTTTATCATTTTCAAAGATGATTATGTATTCCAAGTGCACTTTGAGAGTGTGTATTTATTTGAAATGCAATTATATGAAACTTTGCCTGTTAATAAAGAGTATAAATTCTTTTTGAGAGGCTTAATTTCTCTGGGCTTCAAATATCATTGGACATGCAAGAAAAAGAGATTAAAAAATTATTTCTAACTTTGGAGAAGTGACAAAACGCAAATGGCACCAAACATCGTTGATGAATGAAGAAGCTGTTATATTTTTCTAAATTCAGCAGCCTGCATCAGATAAATCAAATCCGTGGAGATGTTTTGTTCTTCCTTCTGCATTAGTGATTTATCTAAATGGAACGAGTAGATGCTTGAGAGCCGCCTCAAAATTGACGGTTTTCTTGTGTGACTAATTCACTGAAAACCCATGAATTTTTAATGTCCGTAGCAGGAATAGTAATGTCACTGTAAATCCCACGAGGTTAGCAATCACGCATCCGGGGATCAACTTTGATGTGTGACTATTTCAGTGAGTACAGGGCGAACGCAATGGAATCTCCCTCCAAGAGACAAACAAACAAAAAGTTGCAGTAAATCTGTCTTCGACCAGGTATTTGATGAGAGGGCCAGGCTGTATTCAAATGAGTTCATTACCGCGTCTTAGTCACGTCCAGTCTTTGCACAGCACAGAAATAATAGGGGGTTGTTAAATTTGGGAAGTAAGTCTCATTATTGGAGTGCATTGGAGAACTTATCAGTCTTCTTTTCCTGGTGTAGAAATCACGCTCGCCGAGGCTCCCTGGGACACCCCGGTCATGTAAATGGCTGAGTGTTTTTTAGTATGTACATATTTTAACATGTAAATCTATCTGGCAGACCAAACGTAACGCTGACAAGGCCTTCTCCCCTCGGTGCTCTGTGGGCCAGGCCTGATACCATGCACGCTTTGCTCTGTCAAAGACGGAGCATAAATAAATCATTTAATTCATTAATATTCAAGCGAGTCCTTGTCTATTTTACACAACATTGTCTGAACTGTTACAAATCTGCATCACACCCACCCACCCACTCCGCTTTCATTTGTACTTCAAAACGTCCAGCGCTCCAGCTGCTATAGGTGCAAAACTCTCAACAAAAACTTGTGTCTTTATTCCGCTTCTCTGCTTGTCTCGGGGGAGTCATCGTTTCTGGCTAAACAACACTCGGTTTGAAACGGCTCCATCTGCACTGTTGTCAGGTAAGTGTGGCAACACATCTGCAGCTGGTGGGGGAGGAGCGCAGCTGTGACCTCTGGTTTGATGTACAAAAAAGACAACATCTAATATGGCATTCACCATCTGCAGACGAGCAGGGAGAGGGGAGGAAAGGGAGGGAGGCGTTTGTCATCTGCTCCGACTGTCCCCAGCTGAAATGGGAGGGAAAGCACTATTTGTTTGGCGCCCATGCATTCGCTGCCGCCACTTTCTCTGCATTTGAATGGAAACTCAGACACAATAAACAAAACCCTGGAGCGGTTTCATTGATATTGAATGACAGACATTGTATTATTTCTCTGGGATATGGAAGCACTTTCTAATACACAGCTGTTGTACACAATCAAAAACTAGACGTAATTTAAAACAAATGTGCTGCAACAGAATGAGCTCGCCAGAGTCAGAATCCAATTCATTACAACCTGAGTGACTGCAGATTGTTTCGTTCTGTCTTAATAACTCTATGGATGATGTTTTGGCTCCTTCAGATTAAGGAGAGATTCTTTTTTTATTACAAAGAATGTGTGAGATGTTAAACAAACACCAATGACAATAAATGGGCTTCCAAGAGGATTTCTACCTCTGCGAGCAAGGCTACATTTGCCCGTGCGTGTTTGCAGAGAGGCAGACGGGCCGACGGCGGTGGAGACGGGTTCGTGGCTGATGGTCAAGTTGCATCACTGGCGCGGCGGTGGAGAGTTTCCCATCAGATGCTGCTCTTTCAACACAAACTCCTTGACATCAGGAGCTCTCAACCTTTCCCCAAATGATATTTTTTATGATTGTCATCACTTTTGTTTCGAGGGCATTCAGAAATATCAAGAAAATTTGTGTGTTTATGATCCAGGCTTTTATTTTAAAGGCAGGGCACACAAATGGATTTGCTGCCACAGTGATAACTGGCGTCCAAGCACGCAATAAATAAACATGTATGCAGTACTGAGCAGCTGCAGCATCTTCACACCAGAGGTGCAGTAGATGGGGGGGGGGGGGGGGCACATGGTGCCTGCAACACTGCTCTAAGCGTCAGGTGGGGGTGTGCTGGTGTTCACCTGGGCGACACCCTCCTCCCTGGAATGGCGAAGCCCAGATCTGATTTATCAGGTTGCCATTTCACCGTAGTAAATTTATTTGCATGAATATTGTAGTTGTGGAGTTAGAATACTACCCTCTAACAACAAGTATTGATGGGAATACCACAGAAAAGTACACATCACTTGTAGATCCTCTGACTGCATTTCACACGACCCAGCTGAATTGGAGCTGTTGATTGACTGGTGTTGCATCATTACATCGTGGCGAAGGTTTGCACCGGTGTTTTTTATGTCATCTTCTCATCTAAAGCCAGTAAACCCGCGGCGCCGCCTTTACGTATGTGTGGAATGTAGGCAGTTGATTGGGATGCAGAATGACGCCCATGGAGGAGACGGAGCCTGGCCTTGGATGTACTGGCTTCCCACTGCGAATGTGTTTGCATTTATCCACTTGAGTTTTGATTTGGAGGAGGCTGACAGGTCGCTTGATGAAAGTTTCTGTGGCGCTGCCTCGTACATCGGTGGGATTAACAGAACAGCCGAAATATGTCGGAGAGTCGTGTGTTTTCAGGGCAGGGAATGAGGGGTGGAGCTGAGACCAGACACCCTGTGGTGCTGGCGTCAGGCTGGTACTCAGTTACACACACACACACACACACACACACACACACACACACACACACACACACACACACACACACACACACACACACACACACACACACACACTCCCCAGTGGTTACTCCCCCCAGTGCTGGTCAGCAGCCTGGTGTATCTGAGTAGAAACCAAGTGTGGAGCACAAATCCAGATTGTGAAGTGTAACCTCAATTGCACAAACCACAGTTTTCAAAGTGGGCAGGCTAACGACCGGCTAAACTGCCTCTGCACATGTGCAGAAATAATATTCTCTTAACAGTAAATTAGGATACGGGCCTGTACGCCTCCCTGCTGCTCACAGATGAGCTCCAAGTATTGCTTGTTATGCACATCACGGTTTTTACTGCTGCAATTTTATTGTTGCAAAGTTTGAGTGGGCAGCAAGCTGTGGACCAACCTACCTTCTGGTATGTCGGCTTAGCGACTCGGTTCTGCCCATGTGACAGTCCTGCCTCTTATCTGCCTTCTATTTACTCCCACACGCATGTTCACACTGACAATCGTGTCAGTGTGTGGCGATGGCGTACCCAGATGGCGTACTCATATTGGGCAAAAAGCTGAGCATGAAGTGCCACATGAGTGCCGTTATTCTTCCACAAAAATATCAAAACAGCCAACCAGGCCAGCGGCGACCGTTGAGCACCAGACGGTAGCCAAACACTGGCAGCGTCTGAGGTTGATTGACACTGATCAGACATGAACGCAGCAGAGGCCGCATGAAGCTGAACCCCACAGGTGAGGGTCCAAGTCAAACAGGAGCTCAGGACATTGGCGTCCATGTTGTTGTTCCACTCCCCAGCTCCAGGGAGAGCGCAGTTCCGCCCAATGACAGCACAGGAACGTCTCAAAGGAGCATGTCGCCGTTTTGACTGTTACACCGGTCATCCAATCACAGTTGAGGAAGGACAGGACAAATACCACAAAGACAAACTGTCACTTTCAACACGTACGAGTGGTGATCAGTCGCGACTGAACCAGATGCTTCTGCCCGTTCTGATGTTTCCTCGATGACCTCAGACCTTGCACCAACATTTGGACTTTCACAACCAAATGCTGCTTCTCCATCGTGCTGTCAGGTGAGCGCCTTCAGGAGAGCAGCTGGCCTCAGGCACAGCCATGGACAGGTGGGGGGAGGGGTCAGTCCAGGTCCTTCTAATTATCACTGAAACATAATGATGATGGCAGTGTTGCAGATGTCTAAGTGGGATTTGCAATGGGAGGAGCTGAGCCTCTGAACGAGCAAACAAAAGTTCAACTCGGAAGAAACGCTCTCGTCACTTTCACTTTTTACCAAGCAGTCCAATCACAGTAGAGGGTAGGCGGGACAAATACCACCAGGCCCAGTGTCTGACAGTGGAGAACACGGGAGGAGGTCTTCACTCAGGAAATGGCCTAAATCTCCTGCGTGTGCGGCTCCCTCCTCCAGAGGAAAGACCACATGAAGTCCTTGCAGAGGGACCAGCATCTCGGCTGCATGTTCGACGGGTCCTGGTCTTGGCATGGATGTTGACATTAGAAATGAAGCTCCATATTTGACATTCAGCACCAACAGGACAGAGAGGTGTGAACATGAGCCAAAAGCATCGCATCAGCAGTTCTGCCGTCTCTGAATGCACTGATGCGTTTGCTGCCACCGGTGATGAGAGGATTCTCAGGGTCACTGTGATCCCAGGTTTTGTTCCAGCTAATAATTAGTCAATCACAAATGGAAACTTCTGAACTCGTCTGCCTGCTTGGTTAAACCATGGGACTGTGTCTGGAGGAGCGCGCTGCTTGCCAAAGCACTTTTAATGAAACAGGATTAAGCTGGGCTGCATTTAGAGCTCAGTGCTGGCAGCTGGCCAGTGGTGACATACAGTACATGAGACTCCTGGCTGCTCTGGCTTGGATGTGGATTAAAGGTAGCCCATTAAGAGAGCGAGCGGCTGCAGGCCGGCAGCGCTGCCAAGGCTTCCCAGCTTCCACATTGAAGGCAGGCCACTGGAAGACTTCGCTCTCTCAGGAAAACTCCCCAAACTCCAGATTCCCTTGAGTTGGACCACACTGCACGCTGCTACTTCTCCAGATTTAATTGGGAATGGCTGCTGAACATCTTCCCAATTTGATGAGGTCACACTGTGAAATATACAGGAAAGGAGGTGAAATGTACATCTTTCCACTGCTTGCCTGTGAACGCTGGAAACTCTGAACACAGCGGTGGTGTGTGTGTGTGTGTGTGTGTGTGTGTGTGTGTGTGTGCTCCCTGTTGGGCTGACCTGCAGCAAGTTTATCCAATCATGCATTCCACATGTTCTGATAATGTCCAGGGTCATAACTGGCTCATCAGATCCACGCCGACTGCACACTGAATGTTGGGAGCAGACATGACATGTTCACAACAGAGGTTTTTCTCTTTAGGACTTCAGGCTGAGATCTAGAAACGTTTGCGGCACCAGAGGAGTGCTCCAATATATAAATAGTTTACATTTAAGATGTTTCTGTAGTGGAACTCCATCTCACTATCATCCATCCCTCCATGATCCATCCATCCATCCCTCCATCTATCATCCATCCATCCCTCCATGATCCATCCCTCCATCCATCCATCCATCCCTCCATCTTCCCCCTCTTCTCCTGTTGAGGGTGGTGGGGGTGGAGCCTATCCCAGCAGCCTTCCCCCTGGACAGGTCACCAGTCCATGGCAGGGCCAACACATAGAGACAGACAACCATTGGCTCTCCCAGCCACGCCTACGGTCAATTTAGAGTCTGGATTAACCTGGTCCCTCTTGATGTCTTTGGACTGTGGAGGAAGCTGGAGTACCAGAGAGAACCCAGCAGCAACAGGGAGAACATGGAGACTCACCCAGAAAGACCCCGTGCTGCAGCCGGGGCTCCACCCACAACCTTCTTGCTGGGGGCCACAGTGAGGACCACTGCTCCACCCACAACCTTCTTGCTGGGGGGGCCACAGTGAGGACCACTGCTCCACGGGGTTGCCCCCCACTATCATATCCAACAGTAATATGCCTGTCAGTTGTCTCTCCAGGGTGAAGGAAACTATCTGGGTCATGAAGGCTGTGTTGATTCCAATCAAACAACTGCATTTGCTGTCAATTACAGTACATTAATAAGCTGTGAGGAGAAGGCTAACAATTACACGTTGATTTTTGATTGAGAAGCCGTTGTGGAATCCTAATCGGGGCAGACACAATCGTGCTGAAGCACAAAATCAATATTCTCAACACTTTTTTTAACATGAAGCTCAGCGACTGCAGCAGCCTCCCTGCAGTGTGGGACTTCTTCATCTGGGAGAACAAAGGCCATGTTTCAACTCTGGATGCCGGCTGGAGAGGCAGCAGATCTCCGCGGTTCACCTGTTTGATTTCCTGGCGGGATTGATGTGTCACCACGGTAACTGCGGCTGTGTTGTGGGGCAACGTAAGCTGTTGCTCTTCTGCGTTGGGACCTCAGTTTTGGTAGAGGACAGATGATGGTTCGCCTTTCCTCACCTGGTTGTCCTCTGTCTCACCGTTGACTCCATCTAACAGCCAGTGTTTCTGCAATCATGTGAACTCCATTAGATTACAAAAGTAATATATTACATGATAAGAGTTACTTTAATTTAAAAGTAACAATAATCTCTGATCTACATGAATCACACAATTCTCTGTGTGGAGAAGCAAGATACTGAATTTGCTCCCGTTCACCAAAACAGGCACTAAACAAAGGAAGTAAATCTATACTTCTGGCTCAGCTCAGCCCCCAGGACAGTGTGTGTGAGTACAGAAGGATAAAATGCAGTTTCCAAGCAAATGGATTTACTTTCATAATATTAAATCCAGTTTCAGGTTTACTGCAGTGCAGTTCCGAATAATCAGTTCAATTTCAAATAATGAAATTTAAATCGTGTTCTTCATGCGATGATTCAAGCTGCACAGTTCAAATTTGAATAAAAATCATTCAAATTCAGTTGTGGTGGCTCGTTTTTCAGCCGTACGCGCAGCACCAGCTACACACCGCGACCCTGGCGAGGTCACGGCACTAATATTTTATAACGGTTACTAAAGTGTCTGAGCAAGATAGGTTTCTTGTGAGTGCCGAAACATGATACTGTGTGTATTATTATGGGAGCTTGCAATTATGAATCATTGATGAGGAAAGTTTAGGCTTCTCTAGTAACATTTTTCTTCTTGCTTGTAATACTTCAGAGGCCTTGTTGGATTGTTTTTTTGAGTGAAGTTGGTGGAGAATAAAAACTGATGTAACTGTGAAAAAGGAGCTTTACTTCTCAACATCATACTTTTCATCCACAGCTTGACTGTTTCACACAGAAAGTTCCCCTCAAGTGAGAGAAGCTCAAATCATGGACAGTCCTGATGAAGACAGTGACATATCAATGAAGTCTACTTCTGCAGCTTACAAGCCTCAATGAAATCTTCCTCTTGATATCAGGACACTCTTTGTCTTTGAGGCGGCCCGGTGGAGCAGTGGTCCTCCCTGTGGCCCCCAGCAAGAAGGTTGTGGGTGGAGCCCCGGCTGCAGCACGGGGTCTTTCTGGGTGAGTCTCCATGTTCTCCCTGTTCCTGCTGGGTTCTCTCTGGTACTCCAGCTTCCTCCACAGTCCAAAGACATCAAGAGGGACCAGGTTAATCCAGACTCTAAATTGACCGTAGGCGTGGCTGGGAGAGCCAATGGTTGTCTGTCTCTATGTGTTGGACCTGCCATGGACTGGTGACCTGTCCAGGGGGAAGGCTGCTGGGATAGGCTCCACCCCCACCACCCTGAACATGAGAAGAGGGGGAACATGGAGGGATGGATGGAGGGATGATGGATGGATGGACGGATGGATGGAGTGATGGAGGGATGATCATGGAGGGATGGATGGATGATGGATGGATGGATGGAGGGATGGATGGATGGATGATAGATGCATGATGGATGGATGGATGAATGCATGGATGGATGATAAATGGATGATAGATGGATGACAGATGGATGATGGATGGATGATAGATGGATGATGATAGATGGATGGATGGATGGATGAATGAAGATGGATGATAGATGGATGACAGATGGATGATGGATGGATGGATGGATGGATGATAGATGGATGGATGGATGGATGGATGATAGATGGATGATAGATGGATGATGGATGGATGATGGATGGATGATAAATGGATGATAGATGGATGATGGATGGATGATAGATGGATGATGATAGATGGATGGATGGATGATAGATGGATGATAAATGGATGATAGATGGATGATGGATGGATGATAAATGGATGATAGAGGGATGATGGATGGATGATGGATGGATGATAGATGGATGATAGATGGATGATGGATGGATGATGGATGGATGATAGATGGATGATGGATGGATGATGGATGGATGATGGATGGATGATAAATGGATGATAGATGGATGATGGATGGATGATAGATGGATGATGATAGATGGATGGATGGATGATAGATGGATGATAAATGGATGATAGATGGATGATGGATGGATGATAAATGGATGATAAATGGATGATAGATGGATGATGGATGGATGATGGATGGATGATAGATGGATGATAGATGGATGATGGATGGATGATGGATGGATGATAGATGGATGATGGATGGATGATGGATGGATGATGGATGGATGATAAATGGATGATAGATGGATGATGGATGGATGATGGATGGATGATAGATGGATGATGGATGGATGATAGATGGATGATAAATGGATGATAGATGGATGATAAATGGATGATAGATGGATGATAAATGGATGATAGATGGATGATGGATGGATGATAGATGGATGATAAATGGATGATAGATGGATGATAAATGGATGATAGATGGATGATAAATGGATGATAGATGGATGATAGATGGATGATGGATGGATGATAGATGGATGATAGATGGATGGATGATAGATGGATGATAGATGGATGATGGATGGATGATGGATGGATGATAGATGGATGATAGATGGATGATGGATGGATGATGGATGGATGATGGATGGATGATGGATGGATGATAGATGGATGATAAATGGATGATAGATGGATGATGGATGGATGATGGATGGATGATGGATGGATGATGGATGGATGATAGATGGATGATAGATGGATGATGGATGGATGTTTCTCTTTGCAATTTGAATTCTTTGCTAGAAACCCCTCTGGGACTTGGAGGCTGGAAGGAAGGAGGAATGCTGACACTCTCTCAAACGGTCCCTCAGGTTCCACCAGCTAGGGAGGGCTCCTCAGGTGGGCTCCTCAGGTGGGCTCCTCCTGACCTGGCAGATGAAGAATCTCAAGCTCTCAGGTTTGCAAGTCCACAAGCACGTGGTGGTGCCTGGAGCTGGCGTCCCCATGCAGAGACCAGGGAACAGGAACAGAGCTGAACATGTGGATCTCGTGTCAGAGTGCAGGAGCGAAGGCTGGAGAACTCTCCAGAACATTCTAGAAGTTGTTGGCTTTGCAGTAGCTGTGGGTCCAGAGGGGGATCAGTGGATGAGCACTCCACCGGGACAGAAACGGGGGGAATTTATCGCTGGAGTTGTGTCAAAATGCTGAACATCATGACCGTGAAGTGCAAATCACAGCAACGGCACGTGACCCATCCTTCAGAGTGTTCAGGCATCATCGTCAGCACCGCTGGGTGATAGCAGGCCTGCAGGCTGCTGAGCGGCCCCACGGAGACTTCAGCAGATTTATGTCACTGTCTCCTGAGTCTTGATAGGAAGAATCCAAACACAGCTGCTGCACTGAAGAGGGCTTTTCACTCGGTCCGTCTCTCATCCCAGGCTCTTTCAGTGTCATCAGATGCAAATGATCAGTTTATGTCTGTCGCCAACTTTTAACTAAAATACACACAGTTTGAATTCCAATCTGAAGCTAATATTAGCATCAGTTCACGATGATAAGAAAGAAACAGCAGGATGTGAAGAAAGGCTGAACTGCAGCGTCCCACGGGGGCCACAAACCAGCCCCTCCCAGGCCGGTGTCTTTTTCTGCTCCAGAAATCATCCATTTATCAACGTGTGGGAACAACTTTTATCCCATCAAATATGTATTTTTTTCTCAGGCCTCTGCACAACTCAGAGTTGAACTGCTCCTAATCTGCAGAGTTTATCAGGGTGACACACGAGTGACACGCTTTCACCCCCACAGGCCAAACACCACAAACAGCGATGACGAGCGATGAACAAACGCGTGATCGTTCACAGCAACGGTCCGACCGACTTTTAATCCAGTTTAAAAACTACAAACCTCTCAGTCATTTCCTACAGCTGAGGTTTTTCCATATTTTCTTAAGACAGAATTCTAAAATGAAGCAAAATATTTCAGAGCATTTTGTTTCGCTGTTTCTGTGTGTGTGTGTGTGTGTGTGTGTGTGTGTGTGTGAGAGTGTGTGTATAAGTGATCATCAGTCTGTTCATCCAGGATACTGATGAGAGCTAAACTCTACAAACATTTTCTCTTCATACTTTTGATGTTGATCACATTTTTTGACTGAGAGCCACAAGTAATAGAAGTCTTATTTTTATTTTAGCAAATTTCATCTCTTTTGACTTCCCAGCGATGTGGAGCAGCAGGACAGGAACGTATTTCCTGCTCTCTTCTCATTGGTGGATTGTTTCTCATCTATGTATCGCTAGAGTCGAGCTCGTCAGCAGAAGCAGTGCAGCACCCCCCCCCCCCCACGTGTGGAAGATGCTAACTTGACTCTTTTAGACCCTGATAGCTCAAGTATGTTAACGTGTTTAAGCACACGCGTGTGTATGACATTAAACTCTCCAGTCGAGGCCGTGCTTGTCGCTCTGGGCCAAACGTTGAAGGATATTTGTTTCACATTCTGCAGTTGAACCTGGCTCAAGGCAGAAATGAACGAAATGAACGGATGGATATCTCCAGAGCAGAGCCCCCCCGCCACAGCAGCTGATACTGGCCACGCCTGCAGGTGAATGAGCTGCTTGATTTGCAGGGGGGGGGGGGGGGGGGGGGGGCTCCTGTGGGGTGGTTGTGAGTGTTCCACAATCAGCTCAACATGGAAGATCATCAACTTTTGTTCACCAGAGCTGATTTACTGAGACAATCACCACAATCACATGGAGTGATCCTATTGGCTGCTGGGGGAGGAACCAGGAGATGACCACTTCCTGTTGGTGGAGGAATCAGGAGATGACCACTTCCTGTTGGTGGAGGAATCAGGAGATGACCACTTCCTGTTGGTGGAAGAGCCAGGAGATGACCACTTCCTGTTGGTGGAGGAATCAGGAGATGACCACTTCCTGTTGGTGGAGGAATCAGGAGATGACCACTTCCTGTTGGTGGAAGAGCCAGGAGATGACCACTTCCTGTTGGTGGAGGAATCAGGAGATGACCACTTCCTGTTGGTGGAGGAATCAGGAGATGACCACTTCCTGTTGGTGGAAGAGCCAGGAGATGACCACTTCCTGTTGGTGGAGGAATCAGGAGATGACCACTTCCTGTTGGTGGAGGAATCAGGAGATGACCACTTCCTGTTGGTGGAAGAGCCAGGAGATGACCACTTCCTGTTGGTGGAGGAATCAGGAGATGACCACTTCCTGTTGGTGGAGGAATCAGGAGATGACCACTTCCTGTTGGTGGAGGAATCAGGAGATGACCACTTCCTGCTGGTGGAGGAATCAGGAGATGACCACTTCCTGCTGGTGGAGGAATCAGGAGATGACCACTTCCTGTTGGTGGAAGAGCCAGGAGCTGACCTGTTGGACTACAAACATACATCATCCCTGACTTGCTAACTTCTGGTTGGACTTCCTAACTCACAATAAACTGTGGTGCCTTGCCACTAAAATCATGCTATTTCACGTATGAACTGGGGTTTGGCCTTTTCTTACCAACCTGTCGGTGAAGAGCTTCAACGCTGACAGGCACCTGCTGCTCACACAAGCAGCTTCTATTCTGTTACCAGCTCACATGTACTCGCTGTGTCATTGCTGAAGTTACATCAAATGAGGATTTGAAAAGTTCCTCCATCCCTGCCAGCTGAGAGTCTCTCTACATCTCCGCCGCCGAGTGATCACACACATGAATCATCGGGTCTCCAACAGTCAGCAGATCTACAGCCAGCTGAACACGTAACACGCTATCGTCAGAGTTCCTGTCCGTCACTTCTTGGCTAATCCATAAAAGCTCAGGGCTTCTAAAATAAATGGAAAGCATTTGGAGGGCTCAGCGGTCAGGATAAGCTGTGGAAAAATAGGATCCCACAAAGTGCAGGACATGCAAAGGAAGTCAACATGGTAACACAGTACTCCACCCTTTCAACTGCACCGTCCCTCCAGAGGGGCATTCGTCCATCATGTGCCGAAACAGAGCTGCCAATAAATCCCAGACAAGCATTTCCTGCTGTCTGACACTCGGTCAGCGCAGAGAGAGAGAGAGAGAGAGAGAGAGAGAGAGAGAAGGAGAGAGAGAGAGAAGGAGAGAGAGAGAGAGAGAGATGTTTTACAGTAAAACCACGACTGTGTAAAAGATCCCTCTGAGGTGAAGGCTGGAACAATGCTGTCTCTTTCCTCTATAGACTTGGTGGAGATACAGTGATCAGTACAGTGTGGTTGTCACACACACACACACACACACACACACACACACACACACACACACACACACACACACACACACATCCTTATATCTTTGTGAGGACTTTCACTGATGTTATACATTCCCTAGCCCCTCCCCCTAAGCTTCTTTCCTTTCTTCATTTTTGAAGTGTGTCTCAGGCCTGAAGAACACACACACACACACACACACACACACACACACACACACACACACACACACACACACACACACACACACAGGCGGTGGAGGGAAGCTTTCAGGGGTGATAACCTGTAACGACTCTCACAGCACCAGCTTGCCGCCAGATGTGGGTCAACGTTGCACCACTTAGTCAAAGGGTTTGTCTCCAGGAAGAGATTAAAACCTGCAGCTGCTGAACAGAGCTGTGTGATTGTGGTGATCAGTGGACCTCACAACAGAACCAAAACAAGTTTAACGCTCTAGTATCCTGCAAGTTCCAAAGTAACAAGGAACCGATATTGTGGTTCATCAAGGTCAGAGGTCAAGAAAGCTGACCTCAAAGTGTCTTTAATATCCACCACAGGAAGCCTTGCTCGCCGGGCTGGACTCGGCCAGGCTACAGGTCACTGATGACCGGTTTTACAGGAACGCTGGATGACAGACGAAGAGAAAATAGAGTGGGAATGATGGAAATATGGACAGTTAGAAAGGGAGGGAGGGAGGGAGAGGGAGGTTCTTGCCTCTAGGTGGAGCGGTGATGGAGGAGATGGCTCAGGATGTGGTAGCATTGTTTCATCTTAGATCAGACATGACCTCCCGTCTGAGCAGAGGAAAAACCCGAAGGAGGCAGGAGGGAGGCGGAGGTCAGGGTGGGGGAGTGCGTGCTGACTAAGCTGTCGGAAAGGTTGTGTTATGAACTCCATGTTAACCTCTGCATCCTGTCGGGAGGAGGAGGAGGAGGCCATGGGAACCCCAACCAGAGGCTCTTATCCAGCCATAATTCAACGACGACAGCTCAGTGTCATCTCGATGAAATATGGAGGCGACCACTCCTCCCCGCTCTTTCCCAAGAAGATCTTTTACTCCCCGCTCACTGATTACATTACACTATTTCAAAGGTAGCCCCCCCCATGCTTCCGCTCCATGAATGTCTGGATCCACGCAGCTGCTTTATTCACCATACCATGTTTTGATGTCAAGAATCTGGGTTGATTAGGTTAGAAAGATGCGGCAGCAGGCCTGATGTCAGACCCCCCAGGTGTGCAGCCGGCGGCGGGTGTCAGGGCTACTACCGGCCCACATGCTAACAAGCATATCTGAGACCGGGAGCTCAATAGCAATGATATTAATAACTCCTCAGCATCATCCGGCCTGTCTATTTAGCCATATTAGCAACGGCTCTCATTGATAGTGTCGCTGCATCAAGGCTGAATCAATAACTCATCCACCCAGCGTGGATTTCACAACACGGCAAGCGATTTATTCCAGGCAGTCAATCGTGTGCAGAAGGTAAATATGGGGCGCTCAGAAGTCCTCCTGTGTGGAGAGGCGGACAGCGTCTGGAGCAGATGGTTGAGTAGACATCTGCTGCTATCAAACTCTAGGGTGCATCTCATACTTCCAACATCAGAAACACTCTTCAGAGCGTTCATGTTCCACTCGCCGCAGGTTCACAAGCAGGAGCGCAGCAGTTTCATTTTAGAGAAGAGCATCAGAGAGAAGAGACGGGCCTGCTCCCCAGTGGTGCGCTGGATTCCAGGGAGGAGGAACAGGATATGACACCATGTTTTGTGCTCTATGTGAAGATCACATTCCTTCGAAGGGGCGGGGTTGATTTACCTGGAAATTTGTTGTTTGTTTTTCACCAAATCTTCTGTTGTACCAAGGACGTGGACCCCCGAGCGCCGGCGGCCCGCTGCTGAACCTGAACCTGAGGCTCACTCCTCCAGCTTCTACTGAGGCCTCTTTCTCAAGTCTTCTGTTCATCCTAGAATTCAAGAGGCGCAAATGAACAAAAAGAACCGTCGGTAAGTCACAACACGAATTCTTTTTGAGGGACTTGAAGGCACCATGGCGGAGGCATTCATAACACAGTTCACAGGAAGTCTGTCGTAGTCTTTGTCCCGCATCATCATCATCATCTTCATCACCACAATATACACTGTAATCCTACTGATATAAGTGCGCGCATGTGTGTGTGCGTGTGTGCGTGTGTGGGGGGGGGTCCTGGTACGAGAGCCTGGTTCAATGATCGTCCTCCATCCTGTATCTTCTGCTCCGTTCTTGGGTGCACCTGAATGCCGTCTGGTTACATCTGGCGTCCTCAGATATACCGGCGCATGTCAACTCTGACTCCCACGTATGAAAAGTCTCCAACACCAATACCAGCAGGATTAGGGCCTGTCGTCTGTTGTGGTTTGCCTAGTTGTGACATCACAGCGAGGGCAGCACATAGCAGCTTCTGGACAGACGAGCAGTGACGCGCCTCGCATTGAACTGGTGAGCAGAGCTCTTCCAGGCACCTGAGGAGCCGAGCTCACTGTTACATTCAGAGCTCGGCTCCTGTAGCTGTGGTCGTCGTCCTGTTAATGTCTGCCAGCACAGCAGCACCGCCATGAAGAAGTCAGACAGGGTAAGAAACTCAATTATTAAAACTTTTTCAAAAGAACACTCTGAACCAAATGACTTCCTGAAACAATCTGTTCATTTCACAGTTCACTTGAGCCCTGGTACAGGAACTCAGGAGGCTGCTTGCTCCAACTAAACGGATCAATAAAATAGAGAAACTCTTGATTTTTCCATCCAATGGGAGCCTCGTCTTGATGAACCTCCCTCTCTCCCTGAATAACGACTCACCAGTGAAGGAGGAACCCTGACCCGCTCCCTCGGTGTGATGACGCCGTGCGTCAGGGAATCGTTGTGAGAGCCAATCACTGAACATGAGCAGCGGTTCCTTCAGTCACGGTGGGTCCATGAAGACTTTAACCTTCAGCGTTTTTTCAGGCAAGTGTCACGGTTGATTGGACGCATCTATCCACCCCCCCCCCCCCCAAACACCAGAGAAGATAAGAAGGCCACAACAGTAATATAAACAACACATGGACTCCTGGTTGGACGGGGCCCAGTTGAACCTGCTCGCTCCTGCTGGCTTCTCAGCTGAACTGAGAGGCTGTAAACCAGTTTTTTGGAGTTTTGGTTCAGTGTCTCTCCAGCAGCCGGTCGTGATTTTATGTTCGCCTGCTCTCAGGTGTTGCTGAATACGCTGAGTACTTTACTTTCGGAGTTGCCTGAATTTTGAGCGTGCTGCACTGTTTGTTTCAGTAGTCCTGCTGTAGTTTTAGACAGTTGCCTTAATGTTTTGACAGTGCCGTTTGTCCCGGCGGAGTTGCCGTAGTTCCTCCTCATTAATGGAGCCCTGAGGCGAACCGGTTGTTGATCCACTTCACGTTCACTCTCTCTGAATCCTAAAGAGCGTGTGTCTCTCAGTACTGCTGACCTCAAAGTGAAGTTCACTTGTTACGGTTATGAAAGACAATTGTTGTTCAGTGTTTAAAATGTTTTAAAGACACCTTGATGCTAACAGCATTAGCCTGTCAGTAGGATTTCTAATGCTAGATTAGCATCTAGCTAGTTGCACGGGGGCGCTATGCTCATTTCAGCACATGGTGATGTGTTCTTGTAAGTGCATGACGATGAAGGACTTGGTGTCAATTTTATGGGACAGAAAGAGTCAGCAAAGATCCTGAACTCACCTGCTGCCTCCTGGGTGAAGAACCCGTTAGCTGCCAAGCAAGCTAGCATCTCTCCCCCCTAGCAAAGGTAGAAGAACTGCACTGATACAATAACCAATAGGAATGAAGACAAAAGGTAGAGGTGAGGTTTCATTGAATGGAGAAGCTGTCGTCATTGTCTGTATTTGAGTCATTTTGTGTGTCCTCGTAAATGTGCTGTTATTGGATCGAAGTATCCTGACTGTAACCTGCCAACGGACCCCACAAAATACACGCAGCATTTATTTATCTGTGTCACTGTTAAAAAAACGTTTGTGGTCGGTTAATCAGTTGGTTTGGATCAATTAGTGATGTTTCCTCCTCGGTGTGAGGCCTCAGACCTGGACTTGCTGACTAATCCTATTCTAAACACATCTTCCTAAACAGCGCCGCTCTCGTCAAAAGATGAATGTCATCTCTGAAGACTCAACACAGCGTATGATTTTATTCTAAAATCCCACAGAAAAGAAGAAGCTGGATGAGATGTGGAGACGTTTTCAGGCGACGCTCAGCTTTTCCTTGGTTGGTGACACATGACAGCAGTCAGGTGTCTCCTGGCTAGAGCCGGCGTCTCTGTAGTCATGAGTGAGCCTGAGAGACGAGTCAAGCTATCATGTCGCGCAAATATAAAGGAAGAACCTGTTACTTTGTGTCGTCCCTGCTCAGAGGCATGACACGCCATCTCTTCACAATGACACGGAACCCTAGGAACGTTTAGATGTGACACGCGCCGTGTCTTCAAAGCAGCGTGTTATTTATACGCTATCCCAGTCGATCACGTCGGTCGATCAAGGCAACCTCCTGGGATACCAAACTTTTCCTTTTTATGCATGTAGTGCACCCCCCCCCCCCACACACACACACACCACCCTTAGTAATGAAGGAAATACCTGTGGATGCAGCAGATGCCCCCCCTTGTTTCCTCTATAAGAGTGAGGCGCTCCCTCCCTGCCCGTCATCAGGCCTTAGACTAAAGGCAGCCATGGGTGATAAAAGAAAACACACACACACACACACACACACCTCTTGATTCAGAACATGCTCGGTGAAGCCCCCGCACCATTACTGCATGGCACTCTTAATTCTTCTCATCTCTCTGCCTCTGTAGCGTCTCCAATTCACCGTGCCACCTTTACACACACGCACTCACAAACACGCACTCACAAACACACGTGCACAAACACACGTGCACAAACACGCACTCACGACCGTCTGGCCTCTGTAAACCTGTCCTCCTCAGCCTCTTCGTCACTCACTTTGAGGGCTAACGTGCTTTCTCCTTAAAGCCAACGCAGCACGTCAGCGTTCAGCGAGAACTTTTTGGGGGGGGGGGGCAGACTTGTCGAGTCATTACAAGTCCAAGTCAGTTAGTCAGAGTCAGACGTGTGTGTTCATGTACTGCCTCCAGTCAGACAGGAAGTCTCTAATCCACCTGTAGGTGGAGTCAGGCTCACTCAGAAGAGCCAGGGTGACGAACTGAAGTTCCTGGCACTGAGGAGCAAAGCAAAGTGGTCTCTTTCTTTCTGGACTGTCTGGTCCTCACTCCCTCTGAGTTCACCCTGTCAGGAGGGGGTGCTATTAGTCACTCAGAGTTGACACAGAGAAGTCCATGAGGGATAACTAATGTCTGGATGACAAGAAGCAGACACATGAAAACAGTAACGTTAGAGGGTGGATGTCACATGAAAAGAGCTTCCAACTTCAGAAACCTCCCCTCCGAGCCGCTCACAAGATCTGTTTTGTTTTCACAGTCCAAGTGGAAATCCTCCTGACACACAGGCTGATCTCATGTGCGCACGTCTGGAGCAGCAATAATCAGACATTTCAGATGAAGACGAGGGTGCGTTCTGGATCTGAGACCCGCCCGGCGCGCTCACCACAGCTGTCTTTGCTTCTTAATGCTTTCTACTTGTAAGGGTTTCGACTTCATTCCTGATCATGGCCCCCGTCACATAAAAACCATTGTTTTCACTCGCTGGCGTTTGAAGGGGCCTGGACATAAATGTCCTCCCTTCATCTCTCAGTGGTTTCAGCAGCAGGAAAACCGAGGCTGCTGTGCTGCGCAGCCCCTCTTCTATTTACATTAGTGTGTCAGAGGTCCTCCGATGGCTCCAGAGTTACGGGGGGGCGAGAGGTATCGCTTCAGTTTGGATGGAGTATCCATTACCAAAAGCTGTTGGCCTTGAAACTGTTTATACTAACACACACACACACACACACACACACACACACACATACACATGCTCTCATCATAAGCTTCTCGTGTCCCAGGAGTCTCTGGCAGTAAACTCTTTAACTAATACACCAGTGAGCCCCCCCCGTGTGACGAGTTGAATGTAGAGCAGATTTTGAGCTGCGAACATCAGACTACTGTTCACAGCATGTTAGCACGTTAGCATGCAGCTACACGCCTGCTGTGTCACAGGCTGCAGGTGGAGATCCTGGTCATTGCCCGCAGGAGCTGCAGTTACCTGGTCAGGCAGAACAGAAATATAACCATTGTTGGAAAACCCTCCAGAGAAGACGGTGGGAGCCTGTTGTCTGCTCCATTCATGGCAGTTCTGTAAGTGTTCTGCGGGTTCCGTCACTGTTGGACGTTGTGTTCCAGCCACTCTAAAGCATCGACTCGCATAGTTCCTGTTGTGTCATTTTAACATCGACTCTCTTCCATCGTACATTCAGAAACTCATTCAATAAATTACCGTTTGGTTGTGATTCAGCGTTACAATCCCAGACGGCGATTTTAATATTCACATTCGGATTTAGTTTCTTTCCCCCTGCGATTCAAACGTAGACTCCCTCTCAGAATATTCACCGACAGCTCGAGTTGTTTGAGGGATTTTTAAGACGAGCTAAAGGGAGAAGTTCAAACTTACTTTCTAAGCTCCAAACACCTGACTGACGGCTGCGCGAGAGGCTGTAAATGTCATCGCTGCCTCTCCCGGGTCCAACATGTTGACTGTATGTGTGTGTTTGTGGGTGTTCATCCATGCATGGAGCATCTCTCACAAAACATGTCAGATAAATTAGATTCTGTGCAATGCAACTCGGTGATTTCACTGAAGCCAGAGTCTCCACAGGCGTGCGGGAGGAAACGAATACTGCGACCATTTATTGAGCTAGAAAGCTGTTTTCAGAGCTGCTGTTAGCCGGGACACGTGATAAGCAGAGGGGGGGGGGGGGGGGGCAGTGTGGTCGTCCTCTGAAGTACAGCATCAATAAGTGGATTAGGTTTTGCTCCAAACCTCTGCTGACCGTCTATAGTGGTGCAGTGACGGGCAGACATTAGCGAACGCATGTTGGTCGGCCTTGGGGGGTTGAAATGGCCGTCCAGGACTTCTTCCCCGGCTTAGATTTCCAATATGTGATGCAGGGAGAGTCTTATTGCCTGAATAGCTCGGACTCCCTGAGAGGAGACATTTACTGTAGGGTTCAGTGGACTGAGTAGGAGTAAAAGAGGGGCCCATTTCCTAGATCTCCATATGAGGTTGGATAAAGATCCTAAAATGAGTCAGTAATGGAGGCTGTGACTCCACTCTCCCCCTCCAAGTATGTGAAAGCCCTCTAAAGATACTACTCAGGAACTCCACCTCTCGTTTTAATACATTTCATGGAGTCTCTTAAAATGGAACCTTGATTGATTGTACATGAAACTAAAAGTGGCTCGTCACTCTCACTTTTGCATTAAAACCATGAAAGCTGAACTCTGTGTGACATTGAAAATTATTTCTGTCAGAATATTCTGCTCCCCCAAGAAGAAGAAGAAGAAGAAGAAACCCAAGTTACAAATGAACTTGTGCAGTTTTGAGAAATTAGCCGCATCCCTCTCCACTTGGCTCTGCAATCATGTTTAAATCAATGTGATTACCAGCTACTGAGAAATGTCGCAGAAACTTTTAATTAAGTAGAGCCTGTAATTAAAAAACGCGGGGAGAGAGACACACTCCATTAGTGGCTGGAAGCCCGTCTGCTGTGTGACACCAGGTCACTTGTTTATTGTTCACTCTGAAATCCTCATGTCTCTCAGCTTGTCATCTCCCAGTCGTGAACATGTGTGTAGCTTCATGCTTTCATAGCTTATTCTGCTGCATCACCATCTGACAGCAGTAGCTTTTGAAGAGCTGACGCAGGTTTGCACCGCAGCACTACGAGCTTAGTTTCGTCCCTCAGTAGCTTAGCTCCATCCGTCAGTAGCTTAGCTTCGTCCCTCAGTTGCTTAGCTCCATCCGTCAGTAGCTTAGCTTCGTCCCTCAGTTGCTTAGCTCCATCCGTCAGTAGTTTAGCTCTGTCCCTCAGTAGCTTAGCTCCATTCGTCAGTAGCTTAGCTTCGTCCCTCAGTAGCTTAGCTCCATCCGTCAGTAGCTTAGCTTCGTCCCTCAGTTGCTTAGCTCCATCCGTCAGTAGCTTAGCTTCGTCCCTCAGTTGCTTAGCTCCATCCGTCAGTAGCTTAGCTCTGTCCCTCAGTAGCTTAGCTCCATCCGTCAGTAGCTTAGCTCTGTCCCTCAGTAGCTTAGCTCTGTCCCTCAGTAGCTTAGCTCTGTCCCTCAGTAGCTTAGCTCCATCCGTCAGTAGCTTAGCTCTGTCCCTCAGTAGCTTAGCTCCATCCGTCAGTAGCTTAGCTTCGTCCCTCAGTTGCTTAGCTCCATCCGTCAGTAGCTTAGCTCTGTCCCTCAGTAGCTTAGCTCCATCCGTCAGTAGCTTAGCTTCGTCCCTCAGTAGCTTAGCTTTGTCCATTAGTAGCTTAGCTTCGTCCCTCAGTCGCGCGGCCTATCCTAGCCTCTCTGTGGTCCAGCTCATAGTCCAGTTCACCTCGCACGCCACGTCTCTGTCGTCAGGACAGTGGGACTTTGACTTGATTAACTCAACAACCATTCAGACTTGGTGTGTGCTTTGACGTGTAGCTCGACTCCTCCACCACCAGCAGGGGGTTCCAGAGCTAAATACCACATCCCTACAATCATCATTAAGCCCACAATCAAATTAATGCTGTCACGACAGCAACAATGATGATGATGGCGTCTAATCACCAAACTCTTCCTTCCATTCAATCACAGAATGATGGCGATGCCACTATCCAACTGATTTCCACTTATTGAAATGAGTTCTACCAACAGCGTGCAGCTATGAAATCCTGTTATAATCAGGAGAGGATGAGAGAGTCATCCACAGTTTCTGTCTCCGATACACAACAGCTGCTTACACTCCCCCGGCTGCTCAGCCTCCCAACATTTCTGTGGATTTAAACAAATGACAAAGTTCTTTTGCAATTCTTCTGACTTTCTCCAGAAAGACTCTGGCCTACTTGGGGAGGACAGATTAGTAAAACACAGAACATCCCACATGTACTTAGAGTGGTTTTCTTCCAGTCTCAGTGCCCATAACTTGGTAATAGTCTTTACAGGCTGGCAGGGACAAACCCACACCAGCCGTCGCTCCACGTCCACCAGCTCTCAATAGGACGGAGGAATAATGTTCTAAGAGGCTTCAATTTTTGGGCTTAAAAGAAGGCGAAGGAAGTCCTGGTGGCTCCGCAGATGAGACGGACGGCTGAGAGGCTGCACGATCTTATCCCTCTGTCAACGCGCTTCATGTGCCCAACACTTCTATTCACGACTAAAGCTCATGCAAGCTGTTTCAATCAGAGCTGCTCAAGCTGGTACAAATGGTGTGCCACTAAAGCAGCGCAGCGGAGTGCGATATCGCCACCGCAGAGTGATGTAGCAGTTTGTTGCATTCGTGTAACTGCATGATATTCTTGCCTCTGTAACTGCAAACCAGTGAATCATCTGTGAAATGACTCCATATCTCCTGCAGTCGTCAGCTAATGTGAGGAGAAATGTCAGGATAAGAAGTTCGAGCTTCAACTCATCGAAAAAGCATTTTTATTTTCATATGGGGTACTCTTGGCACGTTCCACAGCTCCTTGATGTTTTCTGTCATTTTTTAATGTGATGAAACCGTTCTTCATGGGAAATTCCCCTATAAATCATTGGTCTCCACACAGGAAAAGGCAGCACTAAGCCGAGGTCAGCTGGGCAAAGTTGACGGTCGGTTGTTGGCTTTGCTGGTAAAATCGATGAGGGCACAAAAATGCTTCCTTTCTCGTTTGTATCAGGTTATTTCAACAGGCTTTCAATGCAAATGTTAAGACATTACTGGCCCATAAAACTAGTAGTTTCAATTTTTGCCCCAATTCACCATCAATTAATACCCTCTATGTAGGAGATGAGGCTGAGACAACATGAGAGCGACTTCCAGCACCGAGTGCCTGTGCCTGCTGCAGCTCCTGAGAGGAGGACATCTCCTCCTATTGTACTATCTGAGGACAAAACAAGTGAATGCAGCAGCACCGCGCAACAATAGCAAGAACAGAAAAATACAATAGACTGCACACGACAAGGACAGAGTGTGGATACGTGTGTGGGATGCTACCTGACATGATGTTAGGTGGTAAAATATAACATAAAAGATACTGTAAATGGTTTCAGTGGAGGTTATATCAGAGCTGTTAACTGTGACGAACAGAACAACAGCTTGTTTGCTCCGGTAACACCCACTCTTTTTAATGATCAATACTTTAGCTATTTTTAAAGGTGCCATTTGTAAAGGCAAGGAGAAATGGTCTTTAAAAATTAAAGAACTATTCAGTCCACAGGTAGCAGCTCCAGTGGTGTTATAGAGGCCCGCACTTCACTGTAATACATCCTCCGGCCACTAGATGCTGCTTCTGGCTCCCTTTAAACTCTGCAACGCAGCAGCAGCAGGACGGAGAAGTCCAGCTGCTGTCGCGGATTGAATAGTGTGCGTTTTGTAGTTGTTGTTGTAGTTACAGTTGAGCAGAGTATTTTTGTGTTTCAATATATTTTTAGTTGCAAAAGTCATTCTCGCATCACAAGCACGAGTTAATGTCGTTGTAGTTACCAGAGGTCGTCAGCAGGGGGAGTATACAGCTCATGATCGCACCTTTCACTCATTCTCTATTATTAAGCACATTAACGCACCTGTAAAGGTGTGTTCACGTGGCGTAGTGTTTGGTGTGAACGCACCTTTAGTCATCATCAACTATAAATGTTGGTGCTGCATCAGAATGGGAGACTGTTGGTGGCCCAAACTTGGCTTGCAGGTCCACAAGTTTTAGGGGACGAAGAAGAAGTCTGCGGTGCATTGTGGGCCATAGGTTGCTCCGTAGGATGCACCTGAACCGACCTACAATGTGGGCGTGTTTAGGCTGGAATTTAGGTTGAGAAGTAGGTCGCTACTCACGCCAGTTGTGGTTTCGGACAGCCTACGACCTGCTCTGAGACCTACCATCAGACCTGCTTGGCTATTCGGACGCAGCGAGGGTCTCTGTTGGCTCTGACTTTCTTGCGTTTGTATCATAGTCTGGTGCAATGCTGCCTCCTATAGCACTGGAGCAGGAAGTGACGCGGTACAAACTGCACCTCTAAGCTTTATTTCAGAGGAACAGAGCAGGTTCATGAACATTGCTGCAACTCAGCCAGAGTGAGCCAAGAGGCCGCTCTTCATCTGTGGTCCCAAGAGAGTTGTTCTCTGTATATACAGCCCTCAACACACACACACACACACGCACACACACACACAGTGTAACAGGGTTGAGTCCTACAGCGCTGTGGTGCTTTCCCTGCACTCCAGGTGACTGCTCCTGTCACCTGTGCCGTGACCCGGGCCTGCGCGCGGGTGCTGCCAACTCCTCTGTGTGCGGTGTTGTTCCAGGTGTTTCTCTGTGGATGTGGGAGAAACGTCGGTGAGTGAGGAAGAAAAGCCGCCGAGATAAAATAAAGCAATCAGTCAGCAGCCAACGTATCTGCCCGTGACAGGTAGAAGCTTATCGCAGCAATAACTCCTAACGGATAACATATGACTGGCCGGCACTTTACATTCACCAAGTTCAACCTGGAATGAAGAAAACTACTTGGGGATTTTTTTAGATTTATCTGACAGCACAAGATTAAAAGTCAAATTTCCTACGTTTGAAGAGCTGGACCGTCTATCCGGGAAGGTCAGAGGGGCCGATCTGGAATTCCAAGTGGAATTTTTTGTGGGATTAATCGCTGTAACGCGACTTCCTACTGACTGCAGCTTGTCCATTTAATCTGGAGGCCAATGACGCCTTCACTTGCAGCCTTGTGAGTGATTTTCGAAGCAAAGATTTCGTTTGATGCAGAGTGCAGCCAACATAAGAAGATCAACTCAGCAATCAAACGTCATAATTGCTGATTTAAAATCTATTCATACAAATACAAAACTTGATTTCACAAAACATGTTTTTAATTGCGATGTCAGCAGTTTTTGCTCTCAAATCAAGCTTTTGATCGCAAACCTGTTCTGTTTGATTTCTACGGTGGCCTGAAGGGCTCAACACACCTGACCACAACGTCTTCATTGACACACAGCAAAGTGTTGAGAGTTAGAGGAGCGTCTGCAGCTCACAGTTAAGATTCAGGAAAAGGGAAAGAATCCCTGAATTATCAATTCAAATATGTACAAAATGAAATCAAAAATTGAACAGTGAGGCGATGGCAAATAAGAAGTCATTAGACAAATATTCATAAGTACCAACTGAATATGACTTTCTTGAAACCAGGACATATTTGATAAGCATTCACACGGCCTTGTGTTCTTCAATGACAACCATTATTCAGCTCTGTAGCATGTTAGCTTGCCAACGTGTGCTGATTAGCCTAGTAAGGGGCTGTGCCCCTGGGTTACGCGCGGTCACAAGTGGCGCTCTGATCCTCCTGCGGTCTTAGCTCGGTCTGCGTTCATGCCGAGAATCCTCTGATCATTTGGAAGGTGAAGAACTGTGTGAGACAAATTACAGGCAGGCACCATAAGAGGGCAGCCTCTATTTCCTGGGCGCGAGGGGGCTAAAGCCGTGTCAGGCCTGGCCGTGACACCTCCACTTTCATGCAGCAGCTGCGACCTCGTCCTGCAGCAGTGGCGCTGGCCTGCTCCACCTTCTGACGACCACAGCGGCCTCAACCTCCGCCTTTTCCCCTCCGGCTCACCCAGAGACCACGCTCGGCTTGGGCCCTTCATTCCTGCCTGTTTTCGTTTAGCTCTCAGTTGGAGCCACCAAACAAGCCGATCACCACTCTCTGCAATGACTGGATAGACAGAGGAGGCAGCAGCTTGATTTAGCAGGCTGCCGCTTCCTATTAGCGTTGAGTCTGCGATGATTTATGTCGCATGTGTTCAGATGCACATGTGCCTGTCTCTCTCTCTTTCTCTCTCTCTCAAGCACTTTCTCCTCTTCCCTTTCCTTCCTGTCTGCCTCCACCTCGCTCTCTCTCCACATGCTAATATCTCATCTTCTCTCCTGAGCTGGGCCCCTTAAACCAGAGTCCACAATACCAGATGTGGGGCCAGAACAGAGCGAGAGGAAGTCCTGGCCTCATGATATGAAGATGAAAGCTAAGACGGTGTTTGATTGGCCTCACACTGCGCTGCCCAAATCAACAATAGGTGGGGGACTGGAGAACCAGGGCCGTCCCTCGCAGAGTTCTCACACAAGGCAAATAAGTTCACACCTGATTCTTGCATATATGGTTTCATCCAGTCCAGGACAGATCGTGTGTTGACTACTCAGTATCACATGGATTGCAATAGCAGCAAGCTGTTCACCAGCGCCCCGGGGAGAGGAGCACGCTCTGCACTCTGTAATAAATCACATTCTCAGTTCTGTAATTAAAGTATCTAAGTACATACAGCTAAAAACAACACAACGCCTAGGGAGTGGGCATATTATGTTAATATTCATCACCACATAGCTGCATCGCACAAGTTAACTGACAAAAACCCATCTGAGCCTACAATCAGAGCAGCCTAAATACATGGTGCGCGCCGCTTCCCGGTTAGCAGAGGAGAGCTGCAGAAAGACACAGAGCTGAATTTAGCCAAAAGTGTTGACACACTGAAACCCTCCAGTAGCCGCAAGACCTTCCTTCCTGCTTCTCCTCAATCCCGACCCAGCATGCCGTGCTGTTTCAGTAATTGAGTGAGTAATGGACTTATTCTGCTGAGTGGTTCTCTGGGTGTACTCAATACTGGGATGTAAATCCTGTGGCGAATGGCAGATTAGCAGAGAGAAAAAGGGAGATAAATAAGAGCAAAACTAAAAATCCATACGACAATGACTCCCACACAACTTCAGAGATCTCAGCCTGAGCTGCTCTCACTCAAGACGGAGACGACCACGACTCTCTCTGGATCTCTGGTTTGGCTAAAAGCCCTGCGGGAAGACTCGGGTTGTAATCAGTTCTCAGTCTGCCTCCACGTTGCCCACCTCTCGTCGTCCCCGTGCCCGGACCGACTGTCCTCCATAGCAGCAAACTGGAGACTGGACGTCTGCCACACATTCTAGCTCTGGGATACATAATCCTTTTCTCCAAGCGCACCATGCAGCCTCGATCCTCCAACAATTAGCTCCTACAATAAACCCATTATCCATAAATCCGCCGGGGCTCCCGTCGCTAGCACGTCCCGACCAAGCCCTCAACACAGCACAGCTTTCTTGTGGTTTCCTGTCACTATTAACTAACAACACATTGAGGCTTGTGTCTGGGCCACCACAGACTCAGACGCTCACATCATCCCTCGATCTGTCCACATCGCTTTGATCTCCTGATGAATCAATTAGTCTGTTATTCTAATGTCCTCCTCTGCTGGCCATCCCGTTCAAACACGGGGCTCCCACCACACACTCCACTGGAGGAACTGACTGATTGAAATAATCCCTTTCCTCAAAACACACCATTCGCTCCAGATCCCCTACAATTAGCAGCGCTGGGCCAGATAGCCTACAGAGAAAATAAGCCAACTCGAGTCAAAACAAACACGTGCCGGCGAAGGGCTGCAGAAACCCACAGTGGGCCGCCAAGCGAAATATTTTCGGGCCGCCTTGTCGTGCTGATGCTACAATGGAGATGGTAGCGGTGATCTCATCTGCTAAATATTGTTTTTGCCATGTAGGCTACAGGCTCGGTTCCCTCTGTTCTACACACACGAGCGTTGTGTATTCTTAACGGCTATAAATTAATGTTTTTGTGGGAGCGTGTTGCGAGGAGCTGGCAGGGGTGGGGGAGCCAAGGAGTGTGTGTGTGTGTGTGTGTGTGCGTGTGTGTGGGGGGGTGGCCGGAGGCCAATTAAAATACAGATGTCTGACTGTCGGTGTAATTCCATTCAGCCATGATTTACATTTAGAACAGTCACCCAAGGCCTGCCACTCCGCGCTCGCACAGGAAATCGAAGCTGACTCCAACCTAATGAGAAAAGTGAACCTCCCGAACTTTTACGAGACTCTCGTCTGAGAGGAGCCGTGCAACTTTGGCCGTAATATGAAAGCCCTCTCAGCTAATCACCCATTGACAAGAGGGACCGCTGCATGAAGGAGCTCGGCAACCAATTTCACAATTTCACATTGCGCTGCTGGCGTGAAAACGCACGGCGTGAAAGCTGCCCTTTGTTAAGACTGCAGTTTGGCAGCCGCTCTTTCAGGTAATCTCTCATAGTTTACCTGATTCAGAGCAACATGCTCAGGAATGCACTAATCTTGGGATAAAGTGTTTTATTAAGCTGGAACAAGCAAATTTTCACGGCTATTTTTTTATTAAAAGCAGCAGTGATACGGCTGGTCCACCAAAACGCCACACAACCTCAGCGCTAATTTGGAGCATTTTTTTTATGCGTGGATTTTGAGTTCAATCACTTTAATGAGCAACACAAAACAACGACATGTTGGTTCCTTCACGCAAAGTGAGGGTTGGACTTCATAGGCTCTTAGCCACAGCATCGATCCGGCCAGAACACGGCCACATGAAGCACAGCGAGAACACACTGGACCGGGCTTGTCAATAACAGTAATCCTCTATATGGACAGGAACAGGATATCCACAGCAATAATTCACAACTTCCTTTAGCATCAGCTGCCTAACATCAGCGCTTAAATAATCATAAAAAATATCCCATAAAAACACCCAACCTCCTGCGCAGCTCAAGCTTTTGATTCCCATTTTATAAAGAAAGGTCAGTACAGTGGTGATTTATAATGCGTTCTCCTGTAAATTCTGCACGGTGATCCATCAACACACACACACACACACACACACACACACACACACACACACACACACATTCTGAATGTATGTAGAAGTATTTGCTTGAAATACAAGAAATATATGAATATATCTGACACTTAAAGAAAGATGCAACATAAATGTCTCCACGGGAAATTCAGCAAAGCTCCTCAGATCATCGATCAAGACGCGAGACAAAGGAACCGTTTGTTGTTCTGCCTCTTATCAGCGTGCAAGTCTCAAATTCAGTGCCAGACCCCGATCGTGGAGATGATGCCAGCCATTCTTCTCAGGCTCATCCAGCTGTGATAAACAGGATGCTGTCCTCGGACAATGCAGCCAGGAAGCAGACACTCGTCCACTCGCCTCTGCGAGGAGTTCATCTGGGACGCCGGCGCTCCCCACCTTCCACGGTTGAGATGTGCGAGTTCGGCTGAAAAACAGAGGAAACACAGAATGCAGTGGGAACTCTGAGCTCGCCTTCATTCAGCAGCTCTGACCTGACTTCTGGTGTAAATCATCGCAGGTTTGATGTGCGGAACAAAGAGGGAGCGGAGGACTTAAGCGGTGTTTTCTCCTCCAAAGTGAGGGGAAGGAAACATCTTGAATCGACTGAATTCTGCTCACGAGCCTCTGCACTCACACGAGCACGAATGAGGGGAAACATAAAAAAGTTTTTCTGAGCCGTTTTGTTGATGCTGCTTTTGAAGTCTGCTGACATGTAAAAATCCCATCTTGTGAGTTTTTCCTCGTGTTGCACTTCCCTGCATGAGGGTGACCTGAGAGGTTCATGCAAACTTATTGATCAGGTGGGGGGGATCAAAAGCCACACTGGCACCAGAACCCACAACTAAACCTCGCTGATCTCGCTGCCCCCCGTCCGTGCAGACGGACTCACACCGGCTCGCCGGGGCTCTTCTGAGGCCGGCCTGCCTCCTACAAGAAGGCTGATCAAACATGTTGTTGCCTGTGGAAGGAAAAGTTGTTGTAGAGAACGGCAGAACGGGTGATGGAGGAGGAGATGACCGCGTCCTCCAATGCAACTGCTCTCATTTGGTTTCAAGGATCGCTGCGGGAAATGGAAAACAAATGTGGAGCTTTTGATGCACCACCCCTTACGGAGCGCTGTTTTTTTTTTTTTTCTTGCAGACTCAAAAAAATCCTTTCCTGGCTGCTCTCTAAGATGGAAACTCGCATTCCTGGTCCCTCCAGCAGCAACGGAGGCTGCTCAGAAACACGACGCTCCATAAACACGTTCACACACTCCTCCTCAGCTCAGTCAGACCAAAAGTGCAAACAACCAGAGTGACCACGGAGACCAAGTCTGGCGTGTGCGAGTGCTGGTCAACACCATCAACGCGGGGTGTGTGCGAGTGCTGGTCAGCACCATCGACGCCGGGTGTGTGCGAGTGCTGGTCAGCACCATCGACGCCGGGTGTGTGCGAGTGCTGGTCAGCACCATCGACGCCGGGTGTGTGCGAGTGCTGGTCAGCACCATCGACGCCGGGTGTGTGCGAGTGCTGGTCAGCACCATCGACGCCGGGTGTGTGCGAGTGCTGGTCAGCACCATCGACGCCGGGTGTGTGCGAGTGCTGGTCAACACCATCGACACCGGGTGTGCGAGTGCTGGCGAGAACGGTGACCCCCTTGTTGACATTCTGGAGCTCTCACGGTGACATCGGGGGCACGAAGCTGAAAAGTCTCAGCCGCTGACGCTGCGGCTCGGGACTCGCTGCAGCCGCACTTCCACCTTCTGAACCTCCTGATGTCTCCCTGCACATGAAGACCTGTTTGTGCATCTCTGGCCGCGACGTGACCACGCCACTTACACACACACAGCACTGACTCAGCAGGACGGCGTGACGATGAGTTCTCTAAGCAGCGACACATGTGCGCAGGGAGCTGACTGGGGTTTAGCACGCCGCGGGATGACATCATCCCCAGAGCACTAATGATTCAGTGACCTCTTCCCGCTGGTTATGCCGCCTGCTGAGCACATGCATAGCAGACGGCTGTCTCACAGGCTCCTCCTCCCTGTGACGACTCACTCTAACCACGCCGTTCACTGAAGGCCCGGCCCGGGTAAACCTGGCCCAGCCGAGCCAAGCAGGGCTCCGCGTGAGACTGAATCATCCCTGCAATCTGAATCCAATTAACAGCAAACCACTTCGGGTGGGTGGTGGTGGTGGTGGGGGGTGAAGCAGCAGGGGAGAAACAAATCGCAGACTTTCTTTGTTTTTGTTGAGAATTCTCGTGCTACCTTTGTGACATTCAACTGCCTTTGTTCTCCTCAAGAGGGAAGGCGGCTACACACACCTTTATCTTGTGAATTCACAATTCCCAGATGGTGGTGAAATGGCAGACCCCCCCCCCCCCCCCCCACGCACACACACACACACCCCCCACCATCACCACCTCCACCGCTTCCCTCCTTCCTTTATTTAATCGAATTTGTTACTGGCACATGGTGACCAGAGTGGCAGGAAATCACTGCTTTCTCTATTACCGTTTGAGCATTTTCAGGATGCCAGAAAATGAACACAAAGACATGTTTGAATTGAGTGTTGATCCAAGGACGCGCACGCACACACACACACGCGCGCACACACACACACTGGATAGATGAGGCAGTGACAGTCAGAGCTTAGGCAGGATATGGTAATGTGAACCAAATGAGCGGCCCTCCAGACAGATCCCTCCTATGAAACGGTGTTGAAACCTGCAGTAATTGCCTGCAGTGTCGTTTGGCAGTCTTGCACCTCCTGACTCCAGGAGCTTTTTATAGACGGGGCAACTCTCCATTCTTTGACCAACATTACGTTTCAAACGAGAGCGGGGAGGACGGGAAAACGCTGCTCACTTAAAAACTTGAGAAGTGATAAATACATAATGGGAAATGGGGGCAAAAAGCCTTCCAATGGAAATAATGCTGTTGATTTTGGCGCTGGAGCGCCACTGTGACTCGCCACCGAGGGAATTTCCATGCTGCTGATTGTAAAAAGATTTTTCGAGCGACTCCAGTGGCGGCGGTTTGGCTGGTTCACAGCACGGCGCGAAGGTAACTGACATGAGAGATAAATACAGTCAGCGTGGCAGCCTCCTGTCTTCTGGCTCTGAATTATTAAAGAGCTGCAGGGGAAGCTGCTGGCAAATGAAACACATTCAATGTGTGTTTATTGAAGCAGCTTTTAAACCCCCCATCACCCCTCCCCCCCCGCAGAGACACCCTAACTGCCATTCTCCTTTTCAGGGCAAACTGATTTGTGGTGAGATTTTGACACAAAATGGCTGCCACGAATCATGGGAGCAGGGCGACAGGTTGCTGATGGATGAAGTGCCTCCGCTCCATCTCACCGTCGCCTTCACATTCTCAGGTACCTCCCATCGCAAAGACCGCCGTTATGGTTCTAATCATACTGCAATCGGCTTGAGAATGATGTGGGTGGTTAGCACTCCAGCTCCGAACAGCTGGAGAGAAACAAGTCGTGCTACACATCATAACTTACAGGCCGCCACTGTGAAGCGTCGTGGCGTGTAGACGTTTAACCTTGAGGTGTGCGGCGCTGCAGCACTGAGGCAGATAGTTTTATTTCAGATTGTTTACATGATACCACTTCTTCTTCTCTCCACTCGCCTGTGTTCTCCACTCCGCTTGGGTGCCTGCTTATTTAAAATGACATTGAAGTATTTCTCTCTCCTTTTTTTTCTTTCAAAGAATGACATCAGGAGAAGAGAAATGCCTGGCAGTGTTCTCAGAGGCGGCGGTCACGGCTGAATGATGTACAGCTCCTCCTGAAATGCAGCTCAGGAAAGAGAGGAGAGAGAGAGAGCGAGCGGTGGCACGGTCAACATGCGTGTTTGGGTGGTCATAGCGTTGTGTAACAGTCACACACATGAACAAATGAAAACAAGCTATGACAGCTGAAGACCTGGCGCAGGGCCTTTCTGTTGTGTTTGTTTCCTGACATTTGTGAATTCGCCACAATCATACACAACAGCATCAGACGGATGTGAGCGGTATCCATGGTAACTGCTGCTAATGGTTTAGCTGAACGCTAAACAGAGCTGAGTGGATTTCACATCAGCAAGGAAACATGGAAACTGCGAGATGGTAATCAGTTCAGTAGAAGTACGAGTACTAACGTTGACTATATTTAGAGGGAGCATGCAGCCGCGTCCATGGACGCAACCAAAGTCGTCACCGTGACACTCGCACGACGGCGATAGAGGAGGTCGGCGAGTTTGCTCAGTACGTTCCATCGTGGAGAGCAACATTGGAGGAACATGCTGGAACACACGAGCGGGGAAGAAGGATGAAGATGGCGACTGGGAGTTGTAGTCCGGTGTCATCTGAAAACAGTCGGGAGATAGTTAACGGATGGCGGGCTGTCAGAAACAAAATGGACAGAAACTGATTCTTCTGAACCAAATGTGGCAAGTTCGGTCTAGTTTTGACCAGCAGACGGTGCGCGGTGGCGGTCGGACACTGAAGCGAGAGCATCAGGACAGCGGACTCAAGCATCTGCTGGCCCGCGTGTGTGTTTTGGTCATCATGTTTGAGCGTAAAAATTCAGTTCTGCTGGGTTTTCAACATTTAGCTCACTTTGCTCTCATTTGAGACAGAAATTCGCATAAAACAACAGAAGAACCTTTGATTCTTCACATCCGCTACCTCATCCATGTAATCACGAACATGCTAGCATCATGAGGTAAATGTGGTACAACACACATGTAGTCCAGTGATGAACGCCACAGAATCGTTCAGCTCAGAGCATTCGAACAGTTTCCCCCTCGAAACTCTGCTGAATCATTTGGAAGCTCTTTGGTGGCTGCGCCCCTGAACAACACTTCATGAGATAATCACAGTGCATCTATTAAAGCCAAATGTGTGTGCAGACCCCAGAGTGGAGATCAACTGGATAATTCAAGGGCAAACGCTGTAAAATGTGTGTGTGTGTGTGTGTATGTTTGAGGACTGGAAAATGAGAACCTTAAAACTGAAAATAGATAATATTACACAGGATGTCAGTAGACGCCATTCCTCTGAGCGTACGTGGAGCCGAGGCTACGCTGCTAGACTGCTCTGCTGCTGCCTGCTCTCGTGCCTGAAAGAAGAAAGTGTTCGATTTCCTGGAGTTGACCTCTGACCTCCCCCCTTCGTACACTGAGCTGTGGATCCGTCACACATGGTAGGAGAGCTGCTGAACTCCTCACAAACCTGTTCATCAGCACCAGCGTCGTGTTAGCTTCATGTTAGCCAGTGGGAAGCATGCTCCAGTGTCATGTGACTGTAGTCTGTGGAGACCATGATGAAAGCGAGTTCTTAGTGACAGAGTGGATCAAGTCAGAGATGCATACCATAGCAACAGCACCTAGCTGTGGCGCTAGCATTATGAAAAGTAAAACAGAGCAGAACGGCTGCAGTACACAGCTTCAACAGGCTACTGCAGTACTACTACGAAACTACAGAAACAAGTTTGAGCAAATAAAGAAGAAAACAAGCCGCAGAAAGTCAGACCAAACTCTCTGTAGTGAAATGTTGTGAATCATGTGACCAGGAGCTACGATACAATCTGTTCACCATCACTTCCTAATCTACCGCCTACTACAAGTACATGTACTGCTTCCTTTTACCACATGAACTACTAGGCTCAGTCTCTCGACGACGCTTCTGGAAGCAGAACACTTGTGACATCAATCTGAGGCACAAACTTCCTGTTTTCAAAACAAAGGCACCAACTGTTCGTCCATCCGGGTAAAAAAACGTAAAAA
The DNA here is from genome assembly GCF_037954235.1 of Aulostomus chinensis. Lineage (NCBI taxonomy): Eukaryota > Metazoa > Chordata > Actinopteri > Syngnathiformes > Aulostomidae > Aulostomus > Aulostomus chinensis. The sequence goes on from NC_141339.1 coordinate 1,626,305, forward strand.
AGGATTTTAAATAAAAAGAGACATATTAACGTTCGTACAGACAAAAGTACCATCGGCCTTAAAGTTAGCCAGGGATTTTATTTTGACAAGAAACCTTCCAAGATGGCCGATCTTTTCTTGTGCCTGCATTGATGTTTATTTTTGTTGAGTCCGACGGTGGAGTGACTGGTTTGGATGTGAGAGGTCGTTGTAGTCGTTTGATTCCTAATAAATCATCGTTTTGAAGATCAATAATCCCTCTGAATCTGAATAAATCCAACCTTTCGTATTCCGTGTCCCTCAACGTGAGCATGGAAACGTCAAACTGAGAACACGCACGTCTCGTGTGTCTGTGCTGACTGCAGTTTCCACGCGGTGGTTGAGGCTCAGACAAACATGCTGCAGGAGAGCTGGAAGAGTGACTCTGTTTGTCAGCGATCGGTCCAACACACACAAGGGGAGCAGGGAGAGAGAGGCCGCTCTCAAACCATTAGGATGCGAAGCGCTGCCTCGCCAGAGAGGCCGAGAGTCTCAGGCTCACGGCGCTGGGTGCTGATCCAGGTAACAGAGATGCCAGGATGCTGCCATCCAAGGAGCTTGACAACATAAGAAGAGAACCGCTGTTAAACTTCCTGACAGCTCACGGAAGAAGTGACTCACTGCGGTGGGCTTGTGTTCTTAATTGTATGTTTTTATTTTCAAACCAGGGATTGACTCCAGAAATAGGAGAAAACAGGACCAGGGAGATGTTTTTCCCAGCCATCATTAACTTGAAGCCCGTCTTCATAAACGTCTGATGCTTTATCTTGCAACAATTGCCATGACTTCCATCAGCGCGCCTGCGGTGTGATTCTCCCCGCGGCCTGGTTGACACCCGCCGTGACGATTACAATCACGCCGCAGCTCCAATCCCCTGACAGCCAGTCAGATCTTGTGTCATCATAAATATACATATCATAAATATTCTCTTATCGAGCCGCGTCGTCGACGGCTTCATTCACACAGCAGCACTCATCCATGATAAACTGCATGTCCCGATTCTGCTCCTGCTGTTTGATGGACGACAGGCAGGTTCTGACGTTTCTATAGCATATTTATGAGTGTGTGTGTGTGTACGTATATATACACACACACACACACATATGTGTATATATACGTACACACACACACATATATGTGTATATATGTGTATATATATATGGATACACATTTATATGTGTGTATATCTATCTATCTATCTATATATACATACACACAATATATATGTATGTATATACAGCATATGTATACATATATATGGGTTATACTGAGTGTTGTGTGTGAGTGGTTCTCTGCTAGTGTGTGCATGTGTGTGAGTGTGTGTGAGCGTGTGCATGTGTGTGAGTGTGCAGCATTCACACACACACTGCATGTGTGTGAGTGTGTGCGTGAGCGTGTGCATGTGTGTGTGAGTGTGCAGCATTCCTGTCAGGCTCTGCGGCTCCGTGGAAGCGCGTCCACCGAGCAGCGGCGCCGTGCCGTGGGTTTATTTAATGTGGGTCCAGGCCTGCAGGGAGGGAGCGCCTCGGCTTCCTTAATCACAGCACAAACGCCTTTATTCATCTTCAACAGTGCAATTAATTTTGGTGCCGGTGTCAGAACCTTTGGGGAAATCTGACCTGTTATTGCCTCTCGGAGCTGTGCACGTGCCTCCTCTCACTCTTGGTGCCAGACAAGCGTTCCAAACTCATTTCAAGGCTAATATGATGTTCATATTCACAGCTTAGAGAACTCGCCTTCAACTTCCTTTGTGTCGACGGTTCAATGGAGCTGCCCGTCCTGCTTCTGCACGGAAAGATCAAAGAAACACCAAAGTACCGTTTGAAAAGCTGCGTGTGTCCGGGAGTCACTATTTAAAAATGTACTTGAATTTTAATGTGGTCGCACTAAAAGGAAAGGAAATCAATGTTTGTTGCGCGTGTGAGGCTGGGGTTTTATTTGGTGGGGTTTCTGATCCCATCAGCCTGTATGACACAAGCCCTCATTCAGTTTTGTTCTCCTAAAGAAGAGTACGTGCCCTCACAGACTGAAATGAACGGATGGGACTATTTTCAGTAGCGGATTAATAAACATTTGATTGTTAGAATACAGACAGCTCATGTGGGACCCACTTGAAATGTGCCCATCGTCATCGTAATGACGGGAGAGAAAAGAACTTTAATGTTCAGTTGAGTGGAAAATTGCCTTCAGCAGGAGCAGGAAAAGTCACACAAGGAACATATAGAACGGATGTGGCACGATTCCACCGAGACAAAAGACCAAAGCAAACAAAAGCGTCAGCCAGTGAAAAGCACGTGTTTCTAATGAGGTTCAGGACGAACGTGGAGCGTCTCAGCTGACAGGATCAACTTGTTGCTTCATTTACCGTGGAATTCATAAAAAAAAGACCTTCACCGTCAATAGTTATTTATATCATTCATGACACTGCAAACAATGATGAACACATTTGACTTCATGAACTGTTGGAGTGTCAGTGACACATAAATCAGGGTTTAAGGCTGCTCAGCAGGTGGCCGTCACAGTTGCTGCTGCTGATGACACACTCACGTGAGGCTGAGCTCCACAACACAAAAGATGACGCAAAGAAGCCGCTTCGATGAATTTAAGAGTCCAAGTCGGGGAGAGAGAACTTGGGCCATGAATTATAAGAAAGCAGCACGATGAGGATAAACCAAGGAATACAGCAGGTCTTTGTACAAGAGTCCCACTCTCCAAATGAGGCCAGCCTCCCGACGTTGCTGCTGCAAGGCAACAGAATGTTTGGTATAAAATCCCATAAATGGGATCATTCTGGATACAATTAAACTCTATGAACTCACGGAGAAATTTACAATGTTGTACTCACGGTCTCCTGGCCGAGCCGAGGCGTTTGTGAGGACCTCGGAGTCGCCGCCGCACTGCTGCTGCTGCTGTTTCTCAGGGTGAATCATGACATGGATTGATTTAAACCTGAGAGAAACCAGATGCAACCACAGCAGTTGTGAATAACTGGGGGTATTAACGGACCAGATTTCTGGCCATACTGCTTCAATAACTACCATAATCACCAGCGCTCTTAATGCTAAAGTGCTCCATGAGGGTCATACAAGGTTATTGAACATGGAACATGTTATTTATGGAACATGATCTCCTGGAATTCATCTGAGCCAGTGGACCTGGACGGTTTCTACAGGATGAACATACTGAAACTGACTGGGACTTCTGCTCAGGAACTCATCATATGGTGCTGGGTTCATATTAGTCTCCACGAGAGCCCTCAGCTTGACAGAACTCCACATTTAAGTAGCCATCTTAAAGCCCAACGTCTGACGCTCCCTGCAGGAACCATCTGCGTCTTCAAATCCACTCATCTTCCCCGGCAAGCACACGCCTGACCACGTCGGCAAGTCCCGACTGATCCCAGGGATCCGATGAATGAAGTCCGATGAATTGATCAGTTTGGTATCTTATTCAATGAAAAGGTCCTAATGCACCATCTTAGTCTCAGTCTGTTAGCTCAGTTCCTTCAGGACGTAGCACAGGGTTAGGGTTGGTAAAGGAATACATGGCAGGAAACGAGTCCAAAATCACCAAACACAGTTTTTTCCAGAACGGTTTTTACCTTAATAGAACTGGAGTTGTGTTTAAGAGTCGCTGGGGGAAAAAAACTGCTGAAAATGACGAGCTGATGTTATTTTATCAGATGTGTATCCGGAACGTTCCGGTTGCGTGCTGCTCCCTCGGCCTCCACACCTGCACGAGCTCCTCTGTGAGAGCTCTGGTTGGGCGAGCTCAGGTCCAGGATGCTGGTCTGATTCGGTCTGAACAGTTCTATTGTTCTAACAGCGTGTTCATTGGCAGTGAGACGTCTCTCTCGACGGCCTCACTGCTAGCATTCATAGATGCTAAGCTAACTAGCGGTCAGCCCTCTGGTGGGGGTCTGGAGCTCCAGAGAGGAGAGAAGAGTCTTTATCTGCTGGTCTGCCTCTGAAAATAGTAGACAACAAGTGTACTTCCCCAAAACTGAATGTTCCTGAAAAATTCCTTTGTTTACTCTCTACTTGACCTTTGACCTGATGTGGATGGTCCACTTTACGTTGCTGACCACAACTGTAGTCTGTTAACGATCCCTGATCGTGATCAGCTGTTCCAACATGGAGAGGGCAGTGGCTGTTTTGTTCCCCACAATCTGTTTAGTGCATTCCTAGGGTGGCGGCCTCCCAGCCCACGAACTGGGCCACCACCTCTGGCATCTGCCAGAGCTGCCAGATGGCCAGTCTGAGCCGGATTTTGAGGTATGGATGGCGGCCTATGGTATTTTTCTCCTGCCATCTAAAGATTGATCACTTCTAATTTTAACTCAGGCTGCTGTGCTCTCGATACCATGTGCTGACGTAGCTTAGCATACTTCACCGAGTCGAAATGTCAACTTGCACTCAGAGAGGTGTATTAAGAACGCGTCTGTTCACTCCCTCCTCAGTTTTTTTGCCCAAATTAGTTGCTCAACCATGCGCAAGTAAACATGGCTGTTCAGCACTGCAGCAGTCGTGTGATTGCGTTGAGATGTGCCAGCATAACTGAGGCTCCTTCAGTTACAACTGGACGTTCCTTCAATTTATACATCTTCCGCTGTTCCACGGTGGCACCCAGACGTTTCATGAGGGTATCTGACCTATTTTCTTCTGGGTTAAAACAGTGTGGCGTCCGTTTCTTTTCTGTGTTGATGGTTTCACACAGCTAGCGCTCATTACCTCAGCGACATGACGGATTCACTTGCTAAATGCACACGGCGCCCTTAACCAGCACCCTCACATCAGGTGATCATTATGTGGAATGAGTCATCACCCTCTCGGCAAATGTCCTCTGACGTGGCAAAGCAAAGATATGGCCCACTCGCAAACGCGCCAGTGAGTAACGGGCCAGATCTGGTCCGAGGGTGTAGCTGAAGGTACGGCAAAGCGTGTGAGGGCCAAATCCTAAACACCTACGTTGACCATACCTTCGAAAGCCTGCCCCCCCGGGGCCAGACTCAGCCCGCCACTCACTTACAAATGTGGGCCACATCTTCAGTTTTACTGGGCTCACATTCCTCTCCCAAGGACTTTTGCTCAAACTAGCTTGGTATTGACTGGGACACGTGTTCCTCCTCTCATTGCATATTCAGGCCTCCTCCTCTTGAGCTTAATTCAGTGGTGTTTGCATTTGGTTAATATTTGCAGCGGTGCTGGAAGTGTTGAGCTCAGGTTGCACAGCAGCCAGCGGTGGCTTCGCACAGCTGACAGGACAAATATCAACAAGCAGGAACAGAAAAAATGACTCTCCCCCAGTGGCTCCCACAGGATGTCAAGTGAGAAAGTGTGTGTGTGTGTGCCCGTGTGTGTGTAGCTGTTATTGAGCATCTGTGTGTGCACAAGCATGTGTGTGCATGCTGTTTATTAATGCGCGCACGCGTCTGCCAAACATCTGCTTCACCCCCGTGTTTGAACATTTATACAGTACACACAGGTCAAAACAACAACTGCCAAATAAGTCATTAGTAGTGAGTTCATGAAGGTAGCGGCGTGTGTTCCAGAGGGCTAAGCCTTATTTACCAGTGTCCTCTATCTTTTCCACCAATCACTGATGAATGACCCCACTGGGATCCACTCACCGAGCAGACTTGGGAGCCTCATCTGCTCCCGTCTCCTAATATTTACACTGAAACATAAGATGATGTGACATTCAGTCCAAACCCACTCCGTCTCTCTTTGCAGACATGATTTTTTTCAGCAGCGAGCACCCAAAGTGTATAAAAGTCACTTCTTGCTGCTGTCATGGCGCAGATCCCACTCATTCCCTCATCTCTTTCTAATTATGCGGCGCTACGCAGTTTAAATTGCTCCATAAAATGTGTTTCATGTAAAAAGTGAGGGCGCAGAACCCAATTAGTACTGGAGCAAAGAGAAAGCATGCTGTTCCTGCTCAGTAGAGTCAATTATAACTGGACGTAGAGGTGTGTGTGTGTGTGTGTGTGTGTGTGTGTGTATGTGTGTGAGGTGTGTGTGTGTGTGTGTGTGTGTGTGTGTGTGTGTGTGAGGTGTGTGTGTGTGAGAGAGAGAAATGAGCCATGTGGGACTCATCTCCACCTGAACTGACAGAATCCCACAGCAAGTGCCTGGGCCATATTTTCACGGGGCATTAGGAGCTGGTCTTTAATTGCAAGCAGATTCAATAAATTGATTTTGATTCAAGTTGACCTGCAAATGTGGCATTTAGCACTCGAGAGGAAGACAAAGATCTTCCTTCGCCTCCGTTCTGTGGATGCCGTCAGGAGTTGAAGCTCTAAATCATTTTGTTCCTCTGGCATCGTCCGCGATGGGTCAGATGAACCACATCCTGGGCTGGTTACCGTCTTGGTGCTGGCGTAACCATACTCAAGTTTACTAGAACAATTATTGTGGGTAATAATTTCCGTCAAAGTTCTCTGGCCCTCACCCTCCCTGCGTTCTGACATGGTCAGAGCCCCCTCCCTCGTTACATGGAACAACATCTTGCAGTCCACCAAGAGGGGACATGAACACTAGCAATAACAAAGATTTAGACTTTAAGCCAATCCAGACAGACAGCAAGGCTGTGAAGGCCGACTCTCATCTCAATCATCCTGGCTGTCATCTCAATCATCCTGGCTGCCATCTCAATTATCCTGGCTGTCATCTCACTCATCTGCCTGTCATCTCAGTAATCCTGGCTGTCATCTCAATCATCCTGGCTGTCATCTCACTCATCTGCCTGTCATCTCAATCATCTGCCTGTCATCTCAGTAATCCTGGCTGTCATCTCAGTAATCCTGGCTGTCATCTCAATCATCCTGGCTGTCATCTCAATCATCCAGGCTGTCATCTCACTCATCTGCCTGTCATCTCAGTAATCCTGGCTGTCATCTCAATCATCCTGGCTGTCATCTCACTCATCTGCCTGTCATCTCAATCATCTGCCTGTCATCTCAGTAATCCTGGCTGTCATCTCAGTAATCCTGGCTGTCATCTCAATCATCCTGGCTGTCATCTCAATCATCCTGGCTGTCATCTCAATCATCCAGGCTGTCATCTCAATCATCCTGGCTGTCATCTCGGTCATTCTGACTGTTATCTCTGCATACTGGAAACCTTTGGCTTGACGGCACAGCTCAGCAGTTGTGGAGCTGATTGACTGACAGAAGGACCAACTGGTATTTTATTGATCGTATATTTGCTTTGTTTTTTTTGCCTCCAAATCAAAAACCCAGATGTTCATTGCTTTCAGATTCATCTGAGCTGCATTCATTTGGAGCTGCCAGCCACCTGGCAAATGTGAGGCACTATGATATGCGCTCTCTTTTTTTCCTCCATGTTTCAGTCTTTACCAACACCTGTGGGAAATAAGAGCGCTCCTATGTTGCACCAGCTCATCTCCAACTTTGTGTCCGTGCCAGGAAGTGTAGTGGGTTTATCCGTGTTATTGTGGCTGAAAACAGGTGCGTGCTGGGGTAGAGCTGAGGGGAACCGCAGAGGTTTGTCAGTTCATCAGTATGAGCGCAGCCATTCCCATCACACATAGACATCCATTCTGGAGTTGAAATAAAATATGGATTACAGGGGAAGATGGTGGTGCGTGTTGAAAAAATCAACTGACTTGAGGCATGACAAGGTTGCAAGGGTTTTTCAGAGCTCACTCCTTCTGTACTCACCTTGATCGCTCCCTGCAAAACCTCCATCATTTTCTTAGTTTCCAGCTGAGGAGTCTTCATCCCGATACACCTGGGGACCTCCAGTGATTTGTAATAATTGCGGAGGAAGCCTTTGATCCCGTGCGAATGTTGCCGTGTCTGTCATTTGTAAAGTAAAAATTCCACTGTAAATTACCTACCAAATGTCGCCAAACAGGGACGTCCCGGGATGACAGGAGTCCTTCGCCAACCTGCATCTCAGTGTTTGCTGTTGGCATTGCTCGCCTTTTCTATCTCTCTCCACTTTGAGCAATGGAGGCTGCGGTGGAAACTTTGAATCGCAGCTTTTTAGGGGCAAATATGAACTCAAGGTACACTGCAGCTGCAAGAGCGGCAAGAGACCCACCAAAAGAGCCAAGACCGGCTAAATTATTGATATGACATGGATGGCGTGTAGCCGCATTTGAGGTGATTTTATCAGCGCACAGGAGACAGCAACGGATGTGGCAACACGCACAGCTTTGACGTCACATCTGGGCCTTCATGTCAGTCATGTACGGACTTCGCTTTGCATAAAAGAAACAGCCAGATGTAAAGTCGAGTCCTGCACTCGTCCAAAAATGAGCCGTCTGTCCAACACAGGCAGCACGAGGGCTTGGTTTGGCGCTCCGATACTCGTATGGCACCTTTGCTTCCGTACGATTGAGTACTGACGGATACCTCGTCATCTCAACGCCGCTTGTCACTACTGAAGTTGTAAAATTGGTTGAAAATGCCAAAGACCCGAAAAGCAAACAACCAAACACATTATGTGTAACGCGATTTCCATTTTGTTAGAATAGATTTTAGTCGATATGGACAAAGCGTTCAGGAACTGGCAAACAAGGTAGCGACTCTGTTTCCTGGAGGCAGCTTCTTCCTCTGTGGTGGCTAACAGGGATCGACAGCTTCAGCCACAACCAGGTGACTTGTCGCATTTGGTGACTCATCAGGCCAGCACGGAACACATCTGCTGCCCTTGGCTACAGCACTGGTTCACAGGGAGGTGATCAAAGCTGCAGTTGTCAATAAAAATATTTGAGTTCGTCTCAACGTGAGACCGATTGTTTCATTGGAGCCTGAGAGGCCCTGATTACTGCGGTGCCCCCACAGTGGCGCCCACTTCTCTGCTCTCGGTGACCAAACGGACCAAATCTACTTTCGAATGTGTTGCTTTCCTGCCTGCAAACATATCTTCTGACATTGCAGATACCCATAAAAGATAATTTATTCATCTCAGCTCTTTCATATTAAATGAATGCATTAACTCAGCCCGGCTGTGAGTACCTGCACTGTTTATGTCCTCCAGAAGCGGGTCAGTCGTGTTAATCACGTCCTTTTATTCTTTTTTCCATCTTCATTTTGCCCCTCACTTCTCTCTGCCACTCCATTCACAGGTCAGCGGCACTATTGATTTACACCCCTAACCTAATCACTTAGGTAACATTTCCCCGGCGGGCTGCTTTTTCCCTCTCGTGATTCATAGCCGAGCAGTGAAATCTCTCAGTTGCCACTAATGAAGCGGAAGGTCAGCCTTTAATCATCACCTGCTCGGGCAGCGCGAGTGTCGGCGGCTGCTGATCCAACGCTGATCCAGTCTGCTGACAAGCTCCAATCTGCTGCAAAATGAGGCCTGTCAGAGGGGAATAAGAGCAGATTTAACTCACGCTGAGGTGAGTGATTGGAGCCTCTGTCTCAGAAGACATCCGTTTTGTAGAAGAATGGATCTTTTTCCTTGGATGTGTTCATTGGCTGGTGATTGAAGGAGATGTGAGCAGGTGCTCAACTGCATCATCTTCCTGCTGTAGACCTTTTCTGCTTCTAAAGGTCCCCACACACACACGCACGCACACACACACACACACACACGCACGCACGCACGCGTTTTTCGTATGTGATGAAAAAAGGTAAATGTGAAGGTGGCTGATGGCAACCGGCCACGAGGGAGAGCAGCGCCACCTTTCTTTGAATATACTCATGTCTACTTGGATGATGAAAGCAGTTGAAATGAATGAGCGATTTGAGCTTCAAAACACACACACACACACACACACACACGGTCATTTTTTTATCACTTCAGAGGTCATTCTGTCGACATTTTCTCCTAATTTTAACCCTAAAACTTGATGAATTACATTGAGGGGCTTTTTGTCCCAAAAAAAGGAGGCGAGTCACCACGGCGTGACTGTTTAACTGGATTTATATCCCCACAAAACCAGGAATAACACACACACACACACACACACACACACACACACACACACACACACACACGCACACACATCGGAATGCATATGATTATGGCTACCCTGGACCAGCTCATTCCAAATGACGTTTATATGCTATAAGTGCCACTTTGCTCCTATGTGCAATGATTTAACTGCTTTCGACACAAGCCAAGAACACCCCCCACCCCCACCCCCTCTGTCTCTCACACACACGCACACACACACACACACGCTATAATGAGTGACTCTAGGCAGGAGTTTAACCTTTAGTTGTGTGTGCGAAAAGAAGAAAGTGATGAGAGGCAGAGATTTGGATCTGAATAATGTTAATATTTGCCATCGTCTCCTGTATTTCTTCACGTTATTTTGTCAGCAGTGTGGATTGTTTCTTCTGCTGCTAACAGATTACCTGCTTCTCTGGCCCAGGACGGCCGGAATAGCAGATCATTTAAGCTCATATTTTCTGTACGTCTGCTTATATTAGCATATTAATTTCTCTTATGCTGCCGGTTTTCGCTGCGTCTTTACCGGGAAGTTGAGCCGCGGGTGACTGGGGAGATTTGGCCTGTTGAACTCGTAGATTTCCTGGTGCTGGAAGTACTAGCGTGCTACCTGAGGAGCAGTGGCAGGACCTCGCAGGCCGACTGGCAGAGCTGCGGCAGCTTGACCTCCATCTCCTGACTGTGACGTCGTTGTCAGAGGACAGAGATTGATTCTCGTCATCTGCAGCTAATTTATGCTTCCAAAATCACATGATTGTGATGGGAACGTTTCAGAAACTTTTCCTCTTTTCCTCAAGTAAAGATACTCATTCTGTTCTTCTGCCTTTAAGAGGGTTTTTTTTTTTACACATGTACTTCTTCTTCCGTGAAGAATGTGTGTCGTTCTTCCACCTCTGGAGCGCTGCCTCAGGTGATATTGTCTATCTTGACAGTTCACTCTTTGCCTTTCCTGCTCCACCGGGAGGTCAAAGGTCAGGCGTGAGCCACAGAGCAGATTATTGGTGTTGGGGATCATCGTTGTTCTTGTGGGACAATAACAGCAGTCTTTCAATAAAAGCCCTGTGGCCCTGATTGCTGGAAGCTTCACAGCGGAAGAGAGATGAGACAATAACTAACACGACAAACAACGCAACACGGCGTCCACGACATCGACTCTGCTCAGCGGAGTCTGTTTGATGAAGTCACATGTTACTGGCAGCGGGTGCTTTTCCAGTGTCTCTGGTCTTTTCCAGAAAAGAACCAAGCACTTTAAGGATTATTCAATATTCAAGTTTCGCATTGTTTTAACAGAGCAAATTCCTAACGTGGGGTTTTGTGGAACACTGGAGGAAAAAAAAACGCCGACAGCCTCGCACCACTGGCTGGCGGCCATCACGCTGAATTCTTACAGTGCAAGAACAAATAAAAATTGTCCCCCGTGTCCTGGGTGATGTATGTCTGTGGCGCGGGTAATTGCAGCAGCCACAAGAAGACGTGTGTAGACCAGGAGGCGGCGTCCAGCTGAGACAGCGGCAGAGGCAGACAGGCGGGTGTGGAAGTGGTCCATCCGCTGGGGAGAGGACTCTTGATGGATGGGCTACAAGGATGCCAGACTCCCTCCAACAGATTGAGAGCGATTGTGTCAGTGTCAAAGTGGCAGAAACAAATGGCTGAGATAGAGGCAGCGTTATGAACTCCCAGACACGGACGCGTCTCAGGTGGCCAGACCTCTCTGGGGGTGTCAGGAGCCTCTGTGACACCGCACCTCCAGCAGAGAAAACCAGCCTCGGCCCCTTCATACAGCCGTCTTTCCTCTGAAAGTTATGTTCTGCAGAATCTTATTTTCCCACTAAAATGTGAAGCACTTAAGCCCATAATCTCTGATCGGGGGAGCGGGGGTGTCTGCAGTGACACCCCCGCTCCCCCCACCCATGAGTATGAATGATCTGTGGCTGCTGAGACAGCAGGATTTGTCTCATTTGTTGTAAAAGCTATAAAATGACCAATCACGGTCCATTGAGTGTGGAACAGATCAGCTCCTCCTGCTGGATGCTGAGCTTCAGCTTGATCTGGCAGCTCTGGTGTATATTGCCTCCATTAAAAAACAGCCTCTATGAACACAGACGAGGACCTCAGACCACCAAAGACTCACCCCTACCAGCAGGTGACCATCCTCCTCGCCGCCGGCCATGGCTGCACCGCGGTATGGCCCGGCAGCAGCAGCCAATCACAGCCACCCCAGACAAAGCTTGGGTGGCCAGCGGAATCGGCAAAATACTCATATGTATATGGAGTTTAACGATTCAGTGTTACCAATACGATTCCGGGATGATACCGGCTCATTGAGAACGATCCCCAAACTGATCCGAGCGGATCGGCGGATTTCCTCAACAGCAAGAAACCGCAGATTCGACTGAGCTCCGGAACTTTCGGTCGCACAAATCATCGCTCAGTTGCGTTGATCATGGGAGGGGGGGTTGGTGCTGCTGCGAAATCCTAGAATTCTGACTATTTCTACAAATGAAGCAGCTTTTCAACGCCAAATTAACACAGGAAAACTGTTGTTCACCTTCGTTTGTGACGCCATGAAATGAAGCGTCACGCTTGTAAAATGAATGCGTGTTGCACAACACGACGGCCTTTTTCTTTGATTCAGTAGCCCTCGGCTTCTGCCTAAGTTATGGTCCCTGTCCTGCAGCGCTCTCACTGACGAGTCCCCATGCTCCTCGCGGCGGGTGACATCAGCGGGCGTTGGGGCTGTGCGCCATCTCAGATTATGCTCTTGGTGACACTGACTCAAGTGACTCAAAAGACTCGTTCTCCCTGATCTGTTCAGTGAGTGAACCAGAAGGAAAAGGAACTGAATTTCCCACCTCTAGTTTTGTTGTTCTGAATTTTGCGTTGCTGCTGATGTCGGGCGATGACGTCACCGACAGGCAGACCGAAACGAGTAACGTTTAACGTCTTTATCACGAAAGCACTAAAAACACATTTATGTAAATTCTGCTGAGCTTAAATCTAATGTGCTATTCCCTGGTATCAATACAATTGATTGATTCCATTTTAAAATGATCTCAGATCAATAGCCTGTATGTCGTCTGGAAGGCCAACTTGCCGAGCACCGATTGATGGAGTTGGATGGTAGGAATATAAACCGATACATCCATGTAGTGGATGAATTCTGACACCCCTAACACCCATCCATCCATCCATTTCACAAGGGGTGGAGTCTATCCCAGCAGCCTTCGGGCGAGAGGCCAGGTTCACCCTGGACGCGTCACCAGTCCATGGCAGGCCCGGTTGATACACACGGGTATGAACTGGGCCTGAGGGAGGAGTCAGCAGCCCAGATTATGACTACCGAACCAAAGTCACACCAGTCAGACCTGCAGGACAGAGTCAGCATCAGTGTCACCAGTTTGTTTGGTCCAGTCAAGCAAGCGTGCTGAGGTTTGGCCCACACAGAGGATCAGCGAGTACTTCCTGAGTACTTTGGAGTACTTTGGAGTACTTGCTGCTTGGACAGTTTGTAGCGAGTTAAAATGAAAACATATCTCTATAGCTCAAAGAACAATCCAGACAAGAGCTGAATTCACCGTGCTTGAAATAAATCGAATCAGAATAGAGCCGAGGTTGAGCGCGAGCATGATGTCACCAACACGTATGATTGTGGAGAAGGTGAGAGTCTGGAGAGCAGAAAAGTAGAAACCTCACACCTCATCTGCTTTTGAGGTCCTCTTGTGTTTACTATCCATGTCTTTCAGACAGGAGACACTGATTCGCCTCTCAAGTGTTCTGCTGCTCCGAGCGGTGTTCTAGCTTGTTGCTGGTGCTTGATGGGAATTTGATGTCTGATGTCTGAGTAGGATTGAAGCGTGTTGGCCTCCTACACCCTGGCCCCCCTCCTCTCTCACACGACAGGGCTGTTTCAACCCTCCAACAGGCTTCTTGTGCCTGACATCCAGCGTGATCTCCTGGAGGTCATTCCAGTTCTCCTCCCATCCCTTCAGATGCGGTTCCTCCCCTGGTGTGTGAGAGCGTTCCATCATCAGCGCTGTGCTCATGGGTTTTGGACTTTATAGTCTCTCAAATGTCACGTTATCTCCCAGCAGCAGCAGCAGCAGCAGCAGCAGCAGCGCTCTGGTGTTCATGTAACAGAACATGAAGAAGAACATGAATTATTTGTTACATTTATGAAACTCAGTTCTGTACTTTCTTTGTTCTTCTGGGTCCAATCACTCCCTGACACATGTAATATCTGAAATGTATTGATTTTGTGCACATGTCATCTCCTGGAAATGCTTCAGTTACGTTCAGAGGAAGAGACGGCTCATCACTGACAGTGCAAAGTGCTGCGCAGGAAACACCTGACAGGCGCCACTTTAATAACGACGTTAATAAAACATCAGTGGATTCAGCATTTCAATCTGCTTTTGGTTGATTGTTGGTGTGCAGACTCTGAGACCCCAGAAGACAAACCAATTCATTATCTGAAAAAGGAGGGAATCACAAGTGGGCTGCGACTGTTTCCAGGTGAACATCTCTGCAGCATCTCCATATTGGAAACCTATTTTATGGGATTGATTTTCCTGGGATGACTTGTCATTTCTCATTCATTTTTCAATTTGCAACTGCATCAGCGCAGCCTGCAGCCTTTGTTGAATCATAAGGAGGCTGTTTTCTCCACTGCAAACCTACGATCTGGCTGCCAAATCAACCGTGTGATATATTGATAGAATGCAGAATTGTGACAACTTGGCGACACGTAGCAGGCTGTCCGAGGAGAAAAGGTTGTCTCTGACATAATTGTGCCCACTGGTTGATTTCTCTCCTCTGTGTATGTGGTGCTTTTTAAAAGTCTGTCGCCATTTCTTCCTCTTTCTAGCTCTCAAATACCAACAGGCACTGAACAGCCTTTGTCTTGATCTATTAATTACACGCCACTTCCTCCTTCACCAGCACCAACCAAAGGGAGGAAGATGGAGGCTGTTTTTTAGTGAGCAGGGGAACAATTCCATCCTCTTCCTCTCATCACAGCCGCAGAAGGTGCAGCAGATTAGGTGTCAGATGATATTTAATGTGAAGAGGGCCTGTCTCGTTCCCTGACATCCTCTCCTGGGTGCACTCCTGCGCTGCACCGATACTCCACCGCCTTCAATCCAGGCCTCATCAAATGGCACTAAAGTCAGAGGGAGAGTGAGAAAGAGAACGTATGGCAAGGAGGCAGAACAAAGATAGTGAGGGTCAGAGAAAGAGTTTGAAGAAAGACCAAGATGTGAAATGGGGACGAGCACTCATTAACAGAAAGTGAAATGGGAGCTGGAGATGTGAAGAGAATACGCTTGGAGAAGAAGAAAGGAGGGAATGGAGGCAGAGAGAGAAGAAGGGAAAACACAGGAAGCTCAGGTTTGCTGAAGCCAACAGTTGCTGAACGGCTGTGACAGTGGGGAAGATAAGAGAACGGGTGGGTGGTGGCCATGGGAGCGCTGTGAAATGCCCTGAGTTAAAAATACCTTCACTTGGAGGTAGTGAGGAGAGGAAAAGCTGCGGGTCTTGTCAGATGTGCTCCCTGCTCGGCAGTGGCGCAGGCCCGCAGCTGCATGGAAGTGTGACAGGATGCAGGCCTGCAGGTCGTGGAATCGATTTAAATGGTATCGCTGCTCCCCTCCTCTTTCTATCCTCCTACTCCTCCTTCTTTTTCATCTTCCACTCCCTCCGTCCAACAGCCTTTCTCCTCTCTCTGCCCGCCTTGTTCCACTGTTTTGTAAAGCGCTGCTGGAGAGGGGAGAATACTCCATGGTGGCAAGCAGCTTTGAATGGTGAATTTATTGCTCTTTGCACATCGGAGCTGTTTTTCTGCCTCAATTTCATTTTAAAAAGACATCAGCAGCAGCACAGACATTGGTAAAGAAGGCTGTTGTTGAGTTCCTTCCTCTCCCACTTAGGATTTTATACTTTTCTTCATGCTTGGCAAAGAAATGTTTGGACGAAAATAGTGACGTTTCAATTGTTTGTGTCCTTAAAAACGTGCATTTCCTCAAAAGCCAAAGACTTCACCTGTTTTCTGCATTTACAGTTTAGCTGGATTTAACAGAGAAGGGGGAATATGAGTTCATCACTCCCACCATCGTGACTGAATGTTTCCCTCGACTGCCTTCGATAGAACAAATGTACTTCTGGTCACTCGGAGAATAACTGTGACCACCAGAAGATTCATGGCTGCACTACGCCAGCACCTGCCAATGGCCGTGTAAGGACCAGTTCCACAGAGCAGCTTGGCACAACAGACGGTCAGCTTGGTTGTTTGCTCCACAATGTTTGCCCAGATTAAATCTACATGAATCAATCATCTGAGGGATCATATTTACCACTGCAAACCAATAGATGGCAGCACATTCCCGGAAAGCTGCCTTTCCTTATTGAAAGAAACATGGGAGCTTCTTTGGTGTGAAGTTAGGGTGAAACTTCCCTTTTGCCATTTTCCCAACTCACTGCTTCAGGTCCTACCATCCCTTTATCCCCGCCATCCTGCCAACTATGAGGGCAATTCAAATGTGGTTGACAATCATGGCTCCTATGCATCTCGCATCTGGCGCCACCTGGAGCAATGCACTGACATGCCACGCTTTAGCATGAAGCCATGCTACAAGGCTGCAAGTATGCTAGCAAAATAAACTTCAGTTTATCAAGCTTAGCATGCAAATGTGGAACATGCTAACATGCTAAACGGGTGACACGTAGCAATGAATGCTGATGGAAACATAGTATGCATTCGTGTGAGAGGAGCTACGAACACGCTAATGTTCTCGCTGGTGTCAAATTAGCTTTTCAGACTGACAGAGCTGCTAACGGTATCATAGCCTCCCACCAAACATAGCTGGGGTAAGTATTCAGTAGCCATCGGTCAGCGAATGACGCCAGCGAAGTGGAGCTCCAGTCAAACACAGAGATGCTGGCTGTTCATAGATTTACTAAAACTGCACAACCGAGCTTTCAGTTTGTCAGAATCTCGCCACGCGAGCCACATTCTTCCAGTCGACAGAGATTCGCGGGGGACTGACACCTTTAGCGTTTCAAGGGATCTGGCAGATGGTCAACTCTGATTGAATTCTTCCCCCCATCTCCTCTCTGCCTGCTCAAGCTTCATCTCACAGCTCAGCCAACAGTGTCTTTCATGTCCCACGTGGGCAGGAAGCAGATAGCAAGCTGATTTACACAAGTTGGTGCCCATCAAGTCTCTGTGGTTTTGGGCTCAGACCTGAATCAAAGAAACAAAATCTTGATTCACCTTGATTTTTCCTGACAAATGGCCTCAGACAGGCCCCCCCCCCCCCCCGTCTCTCTGTCTCCCTCTCTCTCTGCACTGAAGTCAGAGTATATTTGTATGATCGTCTCCTGATATAGAATGTCTGGTCTTGTCTACGCTGATCAGTATGATGCCATTTTTCTTGCTGATATAGGTGTGCGTGTGTGTGTGTGTGTGTGTGTGTGTGTGTGTGTGTGTGTGTGTGTGCACGTGCTCTCATGCTGGCATCAGAGCCAGAGTGGGCCAGCGGGGCGTAGCCCTGTCCGTCCATCTGTCAGGACTGGAGAGGGCCCACTCTGCAGCTCCTGGGGCTGTCAGGGCACTCTGCCCTCCACACTGTGTTGCTCTCCTTCCATCCAACCCTCTTTTCCTCCCCCCTCCCTCCCTCCCTCCCCCCTCATCTTCCCCTCCCTCCTGCACTTCGTCTTGTCCTCCTCACAGCTGCCTCCTCAGCTGTGTCCACTGGCCATCATCCCACTCCTTCAAGCATGTCCTGTTTATCTCTCACTACGCCACACACACCAGCAGCAATTGCATGCTAACACACACAAACGTTGTACACATGCTGACACACTCTAATGGTCATGCACTTAAAATGAAGCCACGCAGACACACACATGTAGTTTGGACTTTTTTGTCTTTGTCTATCTGAGTCTGTGTGGAGCCGTTAGCACGTGACGCGACAGCATCGCTGGCATGGCTGCTTGTGGGTTGATTCCACCTTAAAGCAGGTAACGACTCCTGTCGACCTCCTATTGAACCAAACATCAGCGCGCTTGTTGCTGCGTGGAACCGCTGATGCTGCACGCCGGCTGCTGAAGGGATGCACAAAGTGGGCAGCTTTGATAACCTTTGCCAGTCCTGACTCCGGTGCTGCACTCATTCCCACATACACAAGTGTGCGGCCACTGCGGTCAAATGTGCGCGTTTGTTTTTATAGAATAACTCGCACAGCCAGTGTGGCGCTGCCATCTCGCCAAACACTGACACTTCCTCACCCGATAGGTTATCCACTTATTCGCAGCTACGACCAGCATCACAGGCTCCGGGTGCAGTTAGCTTGCTTGGTGTAGCGAGGCTAACATTTGCTAGCTTGCAAAGAGGCGCAATACTCTGCTGTTTGGTGTCAGGCTGGAGTCTGGTGGAAGCATTCAACAGTTAAGCTAACAACATGTGTGTGAGCAAGTCTCCATTAGCTTCAAGCTAATTATACATGGCTGGCTCCTTCTGCTTCCTGGAGTCACACAGGAGTAAAGGAGGAGGGGAAAACATCTCGGTGAGCTCAGGACATCTTTTAGTTTGTACAAAATAGACTTTTGGTGAGTTGTGGATTGAAAACATCGCTGCCTGATGACCTGAGATGTCCTGCTCCGATTTAATGATTTCCTTGTTCATTTGCCAGCAACAATGAAGCAGCTAAATTTCATCTGCAGCTCCTGGGCAGGAAGATCTGAATAACAAATATGCCATTAAACGTTAATTGTAGTTAAATATTAACAGTGTGTGAGGGAACATTCAACAGTAACAGATTGCAAGAATCAATTCACCTGTCTATTTTCTAAACTTTGCCATCACCAAATTACACTGAGAGCACTTTATTTCCAAATGGACCGTATTTTAGTAGAAAGTAGTCGGTTTCCTTTCAAGGTGCAACCAACGAGATACCGGTGCTATGTGACGGCTAGTTGGCTAATTGTGCGTTTCAGAGTTCCCTGAACTCTACAACACAGATTTCAAAGAACCCAGGATGAAAAAGTCATTGATGGTGGATTGTGGGGGCTATGATGTTTATGATTAAAGCTGTATACCTGTGCTGAAGTTAAGAGCACCTGAACTGAGACCAGACCCAGACTTTGAGAGGTCAAGACCAGGACCAAGGCAGCGTGGGACTGACACCAGACCAGAGGGTCCCCCTGCAGTACGTAAAGCCTGTGGTTATTTTTATGGTTTGTGCATCCAAATGTACTTGTGGATGAAGCAGCTGATCTTCCTCCCAGCTTCCTCTGACAGGGTCGGGGGGGGGGGGCAGAGGGGGAGCAAGGATGATCAGGATTCAAGTCGTCTTCAAAACAAACGAGTCAAGTTATTGGTTGCATCGTGTTTTTAATTCCAGTCAAATACATAATTTATAATCCAGGCAGGATCACATCAGCTGTGGTCTGGACCTCCTGACGTAAAACCTCAAGTCCGTGACAAGACAGAGGAAAGATCCAGGCGAGTCCAAGACCTTTAAAAAGTGGTCTTCAGGCGGGTGTCAGGACCAAGATTTGTGTCAGGAACAGGACCGGTGTCAGCACCAAGACCGATGTCAGGACCAGGACCGGTGTCAGCACCAACACCGATGTCAGGACCAGGACCGGTGTCAGCACCAAGACCGGGGTGTCAGGACCAAGACCGGGGTGTCAGGACCAAGACCAGGTTCAAATAACACTGCCGTCAACCTTTGCAAATGTGACACTAAAAGACCAGCGGTGCTGTGACAGGTTGGACCAGGTGCAGGCGGCCTCAGAGCAGCTCCAGACCTGACAGCCTGGCGGACGTCTGATCACCGTCAGAGATCAATGTTGAACGCGTCAGCTGGGTTGGTTGGTTCAGGCACAGAAACACCGACACTCTGGAAGCATTGTCAGCTTTATGTTGTGAAACCAGGTTTGTGAACACCGCCACTGTCCCCTGCTCCACAGTCACGTCTGCCGGTGCCAACCACCCCTCCCTCGTGAGCCCTGACGTCGGAGGCAGATTTTCTCAGGTTTTAACAGCAGTAACTGCTGCATGATGTTGCTGAACCTGGACGTTTTTTTCACCATGAAAAATCACCCTAAGGATTTGCATCAGCATTGCTACCTTGGTGCTGCAACTTAGCTTTACAACATAATATGCTGCCACCAGGCATGCACTTCCTGTCAGACGGCCCAGGCATGCACTTCCTGTCAGACGGCCCAGGCATGCACTTCCTGTCAGACGGCCCAGGCATGCACTCCTTTACTCCTCTAACTGGTTCCTCCTGTTACACAGCAACTGAGAGCCCCGATTCTCATTCCCAAATCAATGTGAACCCTGTCGAGGCAGCGCGTTTATCAGAGAGCCCTTGAACCGATGAAGAACAGAATTATGGGAATTAGCTGCTCATCAGTGAGGCTGGTAGTTAACCCAGTGGTCGTCAGTAGTCCAGATCATCCAGATCCAGATCAGGTCATACATCCATGCTAGATCTCTGGGACTCATAACTGGGACCATCAGTCACTGCTTCAACTGAATGGCAAGCGAAGCTTGAAATGCCTCCAGGTGTTGCGTTCTGAACTTGCTGCGGACGCTGGGCTTGCTTTTGGACAAACATGTGACACCTTCCTTTTCTGTGATATTCTGATCAAAAAGGAAACAGAATCAGGTCAGTTTTGATGCTGTGGCCTCCGTGAGTGTTCCAGCTCTGCAGGCACCTGTTGTCAAAAAGACGAGAAAAGAAACCTTCTCTTTCCAATGAGTCGGTTCCAGCGGCGCTGAGCCTGATCACCACCG
Organism: Aulostomus chinensis; assembly: GCF_037954235.1. NCBI lineage: Eukaryota > Metazoa > Chordata > Actinopteri > Syngnathiformes > Aulostomidae > Aulostomus > Aulostomus chinensis. The sequence goes on from NC_141339.1 coordinate 1,647,056, forward strand.
GCAGGTGAGACCTTGGTGATCAGGGGGTTTCATTTCTAACCAGAACAAAATCTGTCATTCACAGCAGATGGTTGAGGAACAGCTGTCAGTGGCTTTTCAACTGTGTTTCCAGCTGATTTGGCTGATAAATCTATAGATGTGTATAGACATACATACATATACAGTATATTTGTATATATATGTATGTCTAGAGTCCCCGAGTAAATGGAAAGTGCTGCCAAATATGGAGAAACAGCCCACAATAAAACAGATGTGTGAATGTGGACTGACTCTTTCTCTGCTGCTGCATTTAGAAAACCTCTCTCATCCACAACCCCAAGTAGGGAGCCGAGCCTCGGGGTGGAGGAGACGCAGCAGCCTTCATCTCCAAGGTAAATAAACACCGAGTGGAAAAAGGGGGATAATATATGCCTGCAGCATTCTTATCATTACAACAACAGCGTTTCCCATGGTTAGGAGTCCGTGGCCCAGGCTGTGTTGTTCTGCTTGAATGAAACTTATTTCAGGGTGGAGATGCAGAGAAACAGAGTGAGAGGAAGCACGGCGGCCAAATTTAACATGTCGTAAATTACACACATTTTCTCCGCTCAGCTTGCTTTGATTAACAGCTTTGGCAAATAGAACAGTTACCAGCAGAGGTAAACTGGAAGACTGGTCGCTGACATGATCTCACTTCCAGTCTGCTGAAGAACGCCACCGTTCTGCTCAGTTTCTCAAATAAATAGATGATGACAGGAATTTAGAACGTGTGAGAACAAATTCAATTCCAGGGCTTAAACCTCAGTAAACACATCAAGATCGTGCCTGTGTCTGAGATCTCCTCCTTTAGTTAAGAAATGTATTGACTCTTTGGATAACGGCGGACTGTCAAGTGCTACAGTGGCGTGTTGAGACGAGCCAATCGCAGCGACTTCCTCTGGTTCCCCCCGCAGCGCATCATGACGCTGAGGCAGGAGTCACCATGGAAAACATAGACGAGAGCAGGGAGCCGACACCAACGATCATGGAGCCAGACGTCTGCCCGGTTCATCGAACTGCTAAATGCTGGCCAGAGAAGTCAGGTGGCCGCGGGATGATGAATATAAGAAAGAAGTAGAAAAACACATCCATGCTGCAAAAATACCTGCGAGTAGATTTGTTGGTGTTGAATCTCTGGAGGTTAACTTGCCGTTCAAGTCAGAATCAGGCTCACTGTCGGGTGACATCCGTGAGGAATGTGTCCTGGTGCTGCTGCATCTGCAGGAAAGAAAGGGTTGGGTTCATTGAGAGTCCAACGAAAATAAACGAAACATTGCTCAACTTAAAGGAATGTGAAGCGAAACGCGTCTTTTCCTGCTCATAAACCAAAGAGCTGTACGATGGTGTGAAGCAGAGCTGAGGAGGGCCTGGCTCACCTGCTCGCCATGACCCGGTGGCGGGCGACATTCTTGTCACGCCCTAAACACAGAGATGATTAATGATGAATTATGAACCTTTAACGCTTTTGTACTGGTTGGCAGGCGTCCTGCACGCCCCAGAAGCACTGGTGCCACAGGACTTGTTTGTCCTTCAGGTGATACTTCAGATTCAAGCCTTGGTGCTGAGGGTTTACCGTCTGGAGACGTGAGTCAGCACAGAAACATGTCTTCAGCCACAAGAGTGCCTGAAATCATCACGTCTCTCCATATCAGTCACAAATGCCAACCTCTGTCTTTGGTTGCCAGCCGCAGCGCTTCCTCTTCCTCTGTGCGCTTCCTCTTCCTCTGTGCGCTTCCTCTTCCTCTGTGTGCTTCCTCTTCCTCTGTGCGTTTCCTCTGTGTGCTTCCTCTTCCTCTGTGTGCTTCCTCTATGTGCTTCCTCTTCCTCTGTGCGTTTCCTCTGTGTGCTTCCTCTTCCTCTGTGCGTTTCCTCTGTGTGCTTCCTCTGTGCGCTGTGTCGTACCGCAGCAGCGCCTCCCCTTCACTCAGCTTATCTGACCAGGAAAGGTGAGGCTGAAGCAGAGGCATCGGTCATTTCTAGGAAGGTGTTTATCTGATGGATGGTTGAGGACCGCGTCTATAACGCCAAGCTCTGAGCAGGAAGTGGCGTTGACCCACTGAGGGAAAGACCCTCACTATGGCTGATGACATCATTCAATGCCTTCTCAATAAATCCCAAAGGTGTTTCAAATTTCATGTTACAACATCCAATAGTTGGTGTCATGTCATTTGTTCCCTCGCTGGTCACTTCAGTACGTCAGGTCCTCAAGAGGAGACCTCATCATCCTGACAACATCCTCAGGATCCTTGTTTCAAACTCTGGAACGCCGCGGACACGTTAGTAATCCTCCTCTTTCACACTGGAGATTCCGGCGTGAAACTGCAGCGGCGCTCCTTCAGATGATTCCAGTAAAACCAGCTTGAACTGGTCACCACCTGAGGAGCAGACGCAGGTTTGTCAAGACGGGTTCCTTCTGTCCTTGTACACCAGCACAATGCTGTGTCTGGGAGTGGAAATTTAAAAGTGGAACACACACACTCACACACACACTCACACACACACTCGCACATAACTAAACAAAATTAACTCAACACCCAGCAGTGTCGATAAGTTCAACCTTTCAGCTCAAAGTAAAATATTTAATCTCCACACACCCACAAAAACACTTGTGTACACACACACACACACACACACACACACACACACACACCTACAAAACAGCACAGCATTGTGTAATTTCTGCTCCTTTGTATTTCCATCCTCTTGACTGTTACTAATAGAAAGAAAATGAGCAGTGAGTCAGAAACACTTTGAAGTTTGCCAGCAATTTCCTCTGTGATTGATGGTTGGGCTGGTGAATAGCAGGATGTTGCCTCTGGAGCGTGGAATAATAATGTGAAACGGCATTCTAGGACGAAATGCAGTGGCTTCTGCATGTACTTGTAAGGTCATAGTGTGCACGCGCTGACAAACACTTAAGACAAGTGCACACAAACATTAGCAAAACAGGAAAGAGTGGGCGAAGCCACCGAGTGCATAGATAGCTAAGTCAGGGAATAATAGAATACATTTTTTCCTGGTGAAATGGCTTCTTTGGGGGATGTGGAGCTCGCAGGGAAGAGAGAAAGAGGGGGAGAATAAGCACAGCTCATCAGCTCGCCTGAGATAGCGGCTCGGAGGAGCCAGATAAAGCCATTTTGGCACAGTAAAATCATGCATCCATCACAATGCTTATCGGTCACTCGGGAAAGGTGCCCGTAATAAATCCTCAAGTGCAGCGTCAATAGCTGCGAGCCAGACAATGGGAGGCAGCGGAGCAGCGCTCCCGCTTGTTTGAACAGTGTGACTTATTTGGAGGGCAATCAAACAGAATGGTGATATTTATAATGTGAGCTCACTCCATATCTGGCCAGACGGAGATACGAGCAACACTGATGGCTTCCAGATTCTGCAGCGGCGCTCAGGGGAAAGGTGAAGACGCAGGACAACCTCTTCATCTGGTCTTTGAAGCGCCACGCGTCTCCCCCAGGTTCGGCTACCTTCATGCTCGTCCCGACACGCTCGTAAATAGAGAACCTGTTGCTCTACAGCACAGCTGACGGCGCTCCCACGTTCTCAAGGTCGTTTCTCCCAAATAACAGAGAACTCCTCACTGATGGTCGGCTGGAGCGCGTCTACGTCCGGTTGGAGTCTACTGGAGGTGAACCCGCGTGCAGAGCTGTGCCCTCGACTCAGGGTGGCAAAGCAACGCATCAACTTTGATTCTTTCGTTATTGGAGGAAAAGTGAGGGGAAAGAAAAGAAAAAAAGGTGCATTGAATGGAGTCATTGCTGATTGAGGTTGTGTGTCACCAGCAGAGGGTGGCGACGCGCCCGGCTGGTCTGGACATTAACAGAAGAAGAAGTAGAACAAGAAGAAGACACGTCGCACCATTTGTTACACAACAGGAACGCAATCAGCAAAATCCAGTTGAATTTCAATATTTTAAATAATTGCAGCAGCCAAATTAAACAAGTGATTATTGTAGACTAATTAATTAAGAAGAAATGATAAATAATTGGATATATGTTATTAATCACTTGAAAGCGGAATGTGGATCAGAGTCCATCCCAGTCGACAGACATCAGAGTGGGCAGTATTCCCGACTGTTCTTAGTCTGTAAAGATTCCGTGTCGGTGTGTGTTCCGACACGGAATCTTGTGAGTGCTCATGATTACCATCAATCATGGAGAACGATAGCGCTGGAGGAGGCAGTGTGAGTGGACGCCAGTGCCAGACGTTTGTCCCGGGACCTCCTGCTGTTTGGTGACACACAATCAAACTGAAGAAAACAAAAGAAAAAAAGCAAATATCAAATCACGAGTCTTTGATGACAATGACCACCAATCAAGTGCTGAAAAATTAAAAAAGAAATAATGGATGAATTTACAAAAGTTTGTGTTTTTTACAAAACATAAAAATCTATTCTTTGCTGTCTTCTGTTGTGGTCCCTTTTTTTTCATAATAAAAGCATAAAATATTCTGAAGGACTTGAAAGATGAGCCAGAATATTCAAAGACGGCGGAAAGACTGGATTTGAAAAGGGCGTCTTTTACAAAAAGTGCATTTGAGCCCAACAGATATTGACTTTGGGACCTGGGTGAGGTTGAGAGCTGCTGTGTGACAGTGAGGGAGCAGCAGCGAGGCACCAGCCGACAGACGGAGGGGAGACAATAAAACACCAACCAGGTGCGTTAAATCAGACTTCATCATTACTGAACAGACTAATTAACCTGTTCACTCCCGTTTAATTTGGTTCGTCTCCATCGCTGAAACCTGCGTTAATCAAGTGGCAGGGTGCGAGCAGCTGTGTGGGTCCTTGGTGGCTAATGGAATAATATTTCCTCGTAATTCAAGTGATTGAGTCCTTAAAAGCAAAAACAATATGATCCTGCTGTAATTAAATGTCTTTCTCTTCATATTTAATAGCATTTATCTCTCATAATAAATCCACTGCTGTAGCTCAACCATGGTTAGCTTTGCTCCAGTGGATTTTCCTGCACGCACACACACACACACACACACACACACACACACACACACACACACACACACACACTTCCCATCACACTGAGTATTATTCTTTTTTTTAGTACACATGCTGCCCTGCTATTTTCACATTGGCAGTGGGAGCAAATCTGCTCTGTGGGGATTGAAACATTGGCCTTGGTGAGCTGCGCGAGCTATGAAGACAGACGGTAATCCTCCGGCAAAACCCGGCTCATCCCAGCCCATCATTACATCTTTGTGACCTAGAGTGCTGCTTCCGAAACCCCCGCCTCCTCCCTCCCGTCTCCTTCCTTCGCCCTCTCACGGAGAAAGATGATGCTTCCACCACCCTTATTACCATTTCAAAGATTTCCCTCAAAATCAGTCCACACGGCCCTGCATTAGACCGGTGGCAGGGGGCGCGGCACGCTTCCATTCCAAACGTCTCTGAAAGTTAAGACACTGGGAAGCAAAGCAATATTGTGTTTCTATCCAGCCAAACACAGGGGCAAGTTTTGCTGACCTGACTTCAAAGTTGCAGCGGAGAGAGAGGGGTAAGCCTGAACCGTCACGCCCTGAATATCCTGCAATTTGGGCCAGGAAAGAGACACACAGAGTCCCTGTCTCCATAATTCAATACTCTGCTGCTGCAGCGCTGCTCCCTCCAGCCGGTGATAAACCCAGATTGTTGCCTGTCAATGAACACGAAATGTAAATTTAATTTGTTGGTGTTCAGTCAATGCTGGGTTTAAGCTGTTTACAGTGATTGCGTTCTGTCTGGGGTGCATTTTAAGCATTTGATGCGTTAGAGACAATTCTGCTGTGTTCTCGGTTGTCACGCACTGAATCTGCTCTCAGCTGTGAGAGCAACACTCGTCTGCGCCTCCACAAAGACGCCATGAAGGTGAACTTGAGGATTTCTTTTTAAAAAAGTTCACATTGCTACTTCAAAGGTTTGAAATATCAGTTGGAGGATAAACAACACTGATGATTCTTAGCTTTGTGCGAAGGGTTTCTTTCTATCCGGGGTGTGATTGAAAAGCCCCAGTGCCCCGATTTCAAAGAACTATTACGTGGTGCTGTGTCTGGGTTTTTCCATCTCAGATGGGTTTGTGAGGGCTGACACGGGGACAGATAGGATATCAGAGGCAGGGATGACACAAAGATCGCCTCCAGAAATCAATCAGCAGCCCGTCCTGCAGTGGTCTCACCTATTTAATTCAGCATCACTCTGTGAGAGGCCCTTCATCAGTGTGGGCCCCCTGAGCCGAGCCAGGGAGAGAGAGGGGGGGGAGAGAGGGGGGAGAGAGAGAGGGGGAGGGGGAGAGAGAGAGGGGGAGAGAGAGAGGGAGGAGAGAGAGGGGGAGAGAGAGGGAGGAGAGAGAGAGGGGGGAGAGAGAGGAAGGGGGAGAGAGAGTGGAAGGGGGAGAGAGAGAGGGAGGGAGAGAGAGAGAGAGGAAGGGGGAGAGAGAGGGAGGGAGAGGGGGAGAGAGAGAGGGAGGGGGAGAGAGAGGGGGGGAGAGAGAGAGGGAGGGAGGGAGAGAGAGAGAGGAAGGGGGAGAGAGAGAGAGGGGGGAGAGAGAGAGAAAGAGAGAGAGAGAGAGAGAGAGGGGGAGAGAGGGAGAGAGGAGAGGGAGAGAGAGAGGGAGGGAGAGAGAGGGGGAGGGGGAGAGAGGGGGAGAGAGAGAGGGGGGAGAGAGGGAGGAGAGAGAGGGGGAGAGAGAGAGGGGGGAGAGAGAGAGAGAGGAAGGGGGAGAGAGAGGGAGGGAGAGGGGGAGAGAGAGAGGGAGGGGGAGAGAGAGGGGGGGAGAGAGAGAGGGAGGGAGGGAGAGAGAGAGAGGAAGGGGGAGAGAGAGAGAGGGGGAGAGAGAGAGAAAGAGAGAGAGAGGGGGAGAGAGGGAGAGAGGAGAGAGAGAGGGAGAGAGAGAGGGAGGGAGAGAGAGGGGGAGGGGGAGAGGGGGGGAGAGAGAGAGGGGGGAGAGAGGGAGGAGAGAGAGGGGGAGAGAGAGAGGGGGGAGAGAGAGAGAGGGAGACAGAGAGGGAGGGAGAGGGGGAGAGAGAGGGGGGGAGAGAGGGGGGAGAGAGAGAGGGAGGGAGAGGGGGAGAGAGAGGGGGGAGAGAGAGAGGGAGCCCTGTACACCCGCACGGCCGCCACATCAACAACACCCAGTCGTATTTGTGTTCCTCTTCTTCTTCGGATGCAGAGACGCTCACACGTTCAGATGGTAAAAGTCTGAACTGAAGAACCGTGACGTTGCACACCGACCAAACACGACGGCGCCGGAGCTCAACAGCGAGCTACAGAATCAGATCATCAGCCGTGATGTCGTAACCATCCTGGCCGGACGAAGACCTCGCCGCGCTCGTGACTGCGGTGCAACTCAGGTGCGGTCCAGAACTGAGGAGGACACGCACTGCTTCTGATTCTGCACAGAGCAGATGGACCCAGACAGGAAGTCCCCGCACAAATGGAATGGTTAAGTTTGGGTTTCAGAATAAAACCCCTCGTGTTGATCCTGTTTCACTTCATGAATTCAACATTGTTCAGTTCTTTCACCAGGCCTGGCACGTTTAATAAGCCAAGGACGGTGCGTCATTGTGCGGTTTAACTACCCTGACCTGTGCGGTTGAATTAAACCTTTTTTTAATGCTCAGTCTAATTAGCTGAATTAATCCATTTCTAATGAGGTTAAATTAAACTGTCCAGTAATGACATTTAAAAACCAACACAGAGCAAATAATCCCAACTCAGGCCTCTAGCGCGCTGTCATAACTGTAAAATTTAAATATAACATGGTGGTTAACAACCACAACAGCAGCGCTGCTGTCAGTCACGACCCCACTCCCACTTTAAACCATCAAACAAAGAATAGAACTGAACGGGCTCAGGATGACTGTACCCTGGACTGCCGATGCTGGTGGGGGCCGGTGCGGCTGGGTGAGAAGTGTGCTCCCTCAATCACAGGGCCAACATACATATTCATACGTGTTCATATCTACAAATAGCCTAACTGGCGTGTTATTTTGGTGAGTGGGAGGAAACCTTAGCACCCAGAGAACCCACGCAGCCTGGTAGAACATGTGGACTCTGGACAGAACGTAACTAACAAGGACCAGGAAACCAGTTTGCAGCTTGTGTCAAGTTCTGAGTTCAGCTCAGGCCCTCCGCGCCACCAGCGAGGGGGCAGGACCAGCCACCAGGGGGCGATGGGGATATTTTGGCTAGTTTTTTTCACATTATTTGTTCTTCACATTCCGCCATGCACCTCCTTGTTTGGTAGCAGCACGTCAGGATAGGCGTGGGATGATGCAATGAGTCATTTTACGCTTTAAATGCAGCCGACAAACCAGTGAACTTTACCAGTGTTTCCACAGTCGTTGTCAGTCCATGGACAGGATTTAGGCCTAAAAACAACCCCCATCCTCAGGTTGTTTGAAGGGGTTCTTGGCAGCCCCTCTCGGTCTCTGCTGGACCGACCACGTGCGTGATGGAATCCAACCGCCACTCATTAAAAGTTTCAGAGCAACTTATCACTCTGTGTTATTTACAGCAATTCCTGATCTGTGTGACACGTTTACTGACAGTGGCTACCAGGAACTTCATACAGTTGCATTTGGAGAGAGAGCCTTTCTCTCCGGTAACCAAATACAAGGTTACACCTCCTCCCTGTGCTGCCGGAGGTCAGGGTAGAAGCAGTAAAACCAGATTTAGAGATGCAGCCGAGGCGTCTTACATCACTCTCCATCATAAATGTTGACGCTGCCGGGTTCGTATGAGCGCAAGCGTGTTCAGGAGGGCTTCGTCACCTGTTGTTGAACGAACCTCGGATGTGCAGAGCAGAAGCAGCTTCTCCTCCTTCTCCACCTGTTCCTCGTCTTCATGAAGAAAGCTGTCGATAAAACAGAGATATGTAGCCTGAGCTGCTGATAATGTGACCTTTCAAGTTTCAGTGAAAATCTTCTTCACTCTGTTACACATTACATGGAAAGGTTAACGACGCTCTATTTGTCCCACAAGCTCGGCACTTGGCAAAGTTCCAGGCAGAAGCGTGCGTTCACTTCAACTCCTGACTTCACAAGGTTAATCAGCATCTGACTAACGAGCAAATTAGGCTCAACCCAAAGAGAAAAGCACGTAAGACTTTAACATGTTCTGAAGGAAGGATATGCAACACAGCTGGAATACGGTCTGAGGGACCCGGAGGGTCAAAGGTCAAGTGCCTCAATGTTTATCCCTCCATTAAATGAAGGCGAACTCTGAAATGTTGTTTCCTTCCTTCGTCCCTGGGCAGAGTTCATGGAGCTGCACAGGGACAGGAGCTTGCTTACGTCCATTCAGGGTGGGGACCGATCACATCTGAACTGATACGGCACCAGCACCAGGAACTAAGATCCCTCCATGGTCTCCCTCCTGTTGAGGGTGGTGGGGGTGGAGCCTATCCCAGCAGCCTTCCCCCTGGACAGGTCACCAGTCCATGGCAGGGCCAACACATAGAGACTGACAACCATTGGCTCTCCCAGCCACGCCTACGGTCAATTTAGAGTCTGGATTAACCTGGTCCCTCTTGATGTCTTTGGACTGTGGAGGAAGCTGGAGTACCAGAGAGAACCCAGCAGGAACAGGGAGAACATGGAGACTCACCCAGAAAGACCCCGTGCTGCAGCCGGGGCTCCACCCACAACCTTCTTGCTGGGGGCCACAGGGAGGACCACTGCTCCGGGCCTCCCTATTAACTAAGATGTCATTTTTCAAAGAAATCTGAATTCCACATATTTCTTTTTTTACTTCCTTTTACCATGAAGTCACCAATTCTTTTTACTACTCTGTCTCTCATCAGCGCTCTGGCGGGTGAGGCAGCCTCCAGAACCTCCTGAGCCTCCTGAGCCCAATGAGGCTCTGGATTGGGTCGACAAGGGCAGGCTGACCTGCCAATAACGGCTAGTGTTAGTGGACAGTACAACAAGCTGAAGACATTCATGCTAACAGTGATAGCATTGGAAAACGCCAGGTTAACATCAGCCATAACAGTAACCAAACGTGCATCCGACATCAGACTAAACAACAAGCGAAGACTCACCTGCAACGCCACACAGGGACGTTGATGACACATCGTCCGTGATGCTGGCTGCAAGGATGCTGCTAGTCTTCCTGGCTAACGTCGCTGTAGGAGATGCTACCTTTAAGGCTAGCTTATAAGCTACTGTATTGATAGCGGTTGATTGGGTTTATCTCATGTATGCCTGCCTCCATTTACATTCTGGCGTCCCAAACAAGTGATGCAGCGGTGAAATAATGCCCTGTGAGCTCCAAACGTGTTCGTGAGATTTGGAAAGCTTGTGTTTAGTATCGCGACTTTGGCGAGGCAGCAAAGAACAGGAAACTGCAGTAAGTGGACGCCGCAAGGCCTGATGACATCACCAGGTTTTCCGATCTCCCTCTACGAGCAGAAATCCTGCAGACTCATCGTGCAGGAAAGAAAACTGCGTGTGTCATCACGTCTGTAATCATGCTTTTGTCGCATTTATGCACACTCACGGATGCAACAACCACATTTGTGTCTGTTTCAAACCTACAGAGTGAATTCTTAGCGGCTGAAAGGCTTCACGGGCGTTAAATGCAGCTGTGAAGGGAGGGCTGGCTCATATCTGCACTCACCAGATATTCAGGTTTTGTTCACCAGTTTTCTGTTGCTACGGACATGATTTCCCTCTTCACCCTCCAAACGACCGCGATAATGTGCAACATTTAAATTTACAAATTGAGTTCTAATTTTTGCAACTCCCACCTCGATCACAACAAGTTTCCGAATAACTCAAGTTAGATATTTTTTGTGTTGATAGGGTTAGGAAGAATGTAGAATCCATTCAGCGTTGGGATATGAACGGATGCTGCGTTCGGTTCATCAGCGCTCGCAGAAAAGTCTCTCTGGGAGGAGATGACGATTGTTTATGTGAAACTGAAATATCATATCTGAAGCAATAACAGGAAAGAGGGGCTGAGCTGAATCCGCCTTTACAAATGCACTGTTTTGGACTGCGGTCTCTCATCACTCCGGTGATGGCGGTCGCTTTAAAGCCTAACTCAGCATGATATGACCGCCATATTAAACAGACCCTGGTGCAGCTTAGCAGAGTGTATTACCTTACACTGAAAATTAACTTTGACCTTGAGATGGTCTGGCCTGGCTTGCTAGGTATGCATCTGTCAGTAGGTGGTATAGGATGTCCAGATTTTCGCCGCTTCTGCTTATATTGGACAAGAGTTCTTTCCTTTTATAGAGTCCAGCCTTATTGCTGAAATGATACTGCTCAGCTGACATTAACAGTAAAGCTGTTTTAATGGCTCTTTATTCTCTCCCTCAGACTCATGCAGTGAACTCCAGCCGCACAGACACACACCAAAACCACACTCAATCATTACCACAGCCTTCCAGAGGCAGAAATGCAGCTGCTGCTTTACTTGATCTTTTATAATGAGAACAGCAGCAAAGAATCGGTAATGACATCTCAGCTCACAATGCCATTCACACACTTCCTGGAGCGTGACCCCAGAGTCGCTGAGAAAACCCCGACTCGGGCTGCGAGAGGAAAATAAAATGTTTCAAGCCTGAAATCCACACCGACAATAACAGACCCAGCAGGAGCTTCTACTGACGACTCACTGATACTTACTGGATGTGACAATATTGCCAGCTGTTGCTTGGAATTTAAAGATGAACTATGACACCCGACTGCCTAAACTCTGAAGATTTGTGGATTCTACGCATTAGGGTATCTAAAGGAGCTCTAGCATGTTATAATGATGAGGGGAGGTTCACTTCGTCACCAAAAAATCCAGTGAAAAGGACTTGTTTGAACCTTTTATGCCTCGGCACAGCGCAGTTTCTGGTTCGTCAGAGAGCTCAGGAACACTTATAGAGAACTCCTTCCACTATGGCAAAAAAGCTGACTTGCACTTGAGAATGAACTGACAAAGTATAGGTGGTCAAGAGTCATGGTCACTCCGGTCAGTGCCATCCCGTCCAGCACGCATGGCTCGGAAGTTCCCGTCAGGGCCAGATTGCCTTGTAGAAATGGTTCACTGGGATCCTCTGGTTATCACCCGCTGAATGACTTGAGGTGGAAACTGGACACACAGAGACAGCAGAAACCGTTTTGTTTTATTGTCCATTTTCAGACAATCTCAGGGGCGCAGAAGGAGACTTCATCCTTGTTCCCGGACAGGCTCCGTGCCTCTGACGGCTCTAAGTGATGCTCCACAAATGCCATGCTCAAGGAGCAGAACACGCGTAAAGATGCATCACTTGCTCTGTCATTATCATGACGTTATTCATCTTGTCTGTTATTTTTCTTTCTTCTCTGTCTTTGGTGTAAGCTCATGTGTTAATAAGTTACTAATAATGGAAGCAGTATGAAGGAGGTCTTAGCCTATGACCTAAACACACATTTCTCTGCAGGGTAGCTCCATGAGCTAGCAGAAGTCAGCTAGCATGTTGGATTTTTGAGCGACGTTTCACTGAAACTTCTGGAATGAAGTCGGTTGTTTACCTGAACATAAGAACTTTTACCTTGTTGTTCTTAAGCAGTTTAAGTTGACCACAGACGGCATCACAGTGAAGACAAAATGTGAAGCTTAGTGGTGGCGACCTTGAAGTCATGTGACCCTGGTGTAGCTCCTTCATAGGCTAACGTTAGCTTAGCACTGCTAGCCATAGCATCCAGGCTTCCAGCATCATCAGAGGGTTCATTAGTGAAGACGATCCTGATGAACTGAACCTGGAAGATCATCAACTTTTGTTCACCAGAGCTGATTTACTGATTCAATCACCACAATCACATGGAGCGATCCTATTGGCTGCTGGGGGAGGAACCAGGAGATGACCACTTCCTGTTGGTGGAGGAACCGGGAGATGACCGCTTCCTGTTGGTGGAGGAACCAGGAGATGACCACGTCCTGTTGGACTACAAAAATACCCCATCTATGCATAGCTAACTTCTTGTTGGACTACAAAAATACCCATCTATGCATAGCTAACTTCTTGTTGGACTACAAAAATACCCATCTATGCATAGCTAACTTTTTGTTGGACTACAAAAATACAGCATCTAGCAATGCTAACTTCCCATTGGACAACAAAAATACCTCATCTGTGCAGCACTTCCTACATTTGGAATTTCTGCAGCAGGGTAGAGATTCTAGAAACCTCACTTCTGATCATCTAGACTCAAGTGTCCTTTAACAGTTTGGTACCGTTGCCTCTATCAGCTGTGACAGTAAACGGTTAAACCATCCACACGGACTGATAGCCGCTGATTGACTGTTTATCTGGGATTAAGTGATCACATCGACACACCAGTGCATGATGACCCCCACCAGCTGTCATCTGACCCGCTGCCACTCAGTCGCCGCGATGTTGATGGATGTTGTTATTCATGTGAGAGACGTTTTAATTCTGTCCAAATTGGCAACTTGGGCAGGTGTCATCGATTCGTCCCACATCCGGTGGCAGGAGGTGATTGATACATTTGTTCCTCTAAAGGATAAAGGCCTCTTGTCATTTCCTTGCGCTTGTATTTACGCCCCTGAACACTGCATATTCTGCTTTGTTGCGCAGGAAAAGGTCGTTGAGCTCCAAAGGGTTCCTGTGGGACTGTAAAGAACTTTTATATGGTGTTGTCAGGTTCAGTAACATGCAGGGACAGCAAGCCTCTGGACTGTGAGAGGAATGACCGGACAGGCACTTCATGCATCGCAGCATTTCCACAATGAAATATGATTATTGCTGAACATAAATACCATCATCAAAGGCTGCGCCACATCAGTAGATGAAAGCAGCTGAGGGGTTAAATCTCTACACGACCACAGTTAACAGACCCAAAGGCACCACGACTGAACAAACCGCAGAAGAGGAATGTTTTCACATATCGTCGCCTTCTTAAAATAATCACCAAAGCCATTTTAGAAAACACAAAAAAACTGGGGCCAAAACACCATAAGGAGTTAATTTAAGCCAAAAAAGAAATGTTTTGGGCAGTTATTTTAAGAAGGTGACGACTAAACCAAGAGACCGAGCTGCTACACGTTGGCTGACCTTCGGTAAATGCCACAGCAGCATACATTTCCCGTCCTCCTTTATCATCTTTCTTCTGTGTGTCTACGGCTGCCTTTCAGGAGGGGCTGTCTGGCTCTCCTATCACCGCATTAAACCATCGCTGCCGTTCTCACACTGACAACTGCATTTGCACCCTGCATCTGAGTGCTGCTCCACGGTCGAGCTATAAATTCTTTTGCCTTTTGACTCTGTTATAAAATACACAACACAAAATGGCTCTGGTCAAGCAGAACGAGCTGTAAAGTCGCGGGGTGGAAGCGTAACACGAGGACCCTTTCACGCAGGTCTGGTTTAGCCTGGTACGATCTGGACCATTGTTGGACCGCACTTTTGAGTCGCCCGTTAACCACCAGACAAAAAAATGACCACAGAAAAGGTCATGACCTCTTCACACCACGTTATGTCCCGTTAGCATGAAAACGGTGCCAGTAGAAGGTCAAAAACATGACAGTTTCATGGTGGATGCATAAAATCTCTGGTTCAACAGCGCAGTGCTGTTGTTTTGTAGTTCTTTCCAATAGTTGTGTCCATCAAAACGAGTGATCCTCGTCCTGGTGTGTTTCCATGGAGCAGTGGACACCGATAGGCGGACTGTAATAATACAAGAGTAGAATAATATAATAGTTTCAACATGAGGTGCTGCCCCTGCCAGGCACTGAAGGGTTTGAGGGGACCAGGTCCACGACCAAGTAAATGTCATACAGGACCATAGGAAGTAAACCATCACTCATCAGAAAGAGCCGCGCTGGTGCTGCTGGACGCCAGAGACAGGAAGGACCAGGAGGGCGGAGCTTGGTGCTGACACTGGTCGACTTCAGTGTCTCCTTTAAGACGGCTCAGTTTCAACTGGTCTGTTTGTTCTTCTCACCCACAATTTGTTTGTTCTGCGCTCGAAAATCGGCTTTGCAGCTCAACAAAATGTTTCAAAACCACGTTGTCTTTTGCCAGTGATTCGTCTCACCCGTCCCTCTCTGTCTCCCTCCTTCTCCTTTGGCGTCGTCCAGTATGCGTCCTCGTGCTCCAACTGATCCGTCGTAGCTGCTAGAAAACAAAGTCTCAGAGATTCACGCGACTACAACAGTCCTGTTGCATTTGTTGATCTACTCCCGTCTGCGCAGGACCCAATTTTCCTCCACACATAACAAATAAAAGCACTCATCGCCCGAATGTCACTGTGGTCAGAGCCCTGTTGTGCTGGCACATGCCGTTAATTTTTAATCTGACAGCTGTGATATGATATGGAACTGTGTTGTCATTTGAAGCATGACTATATAAAAATGTAAGAAGTTAAATGCAATTGTCCCTTTATAGCCCTTAAAAGCCCTAAACTTCCCAAATGAGCGTTCATAAAAGCCAGCGAGGGTTTGGGCAACAGAACGTGGTGCTGCACTCGTGCAGAATAAGAGGGTCCCCATGCAGCCCCCACCTCATTTCTCTCTCCTGCTTGACTCATCACTCCTGGCTCTGCTAAAACTGTGTAGCCACAGTGTGACAGCGTTCGAAAAATAATCAGAGGTCATTTTTACAAAATGTATTTGTTTGAGTCATTCATCTCCATAAAGCCGCTTTTGTGATCAGAACAAAACTGGAAAGTCCTTTTCATGGTTAAAAGCTGGACGAAGACTTGAGATAATAAAAGAACCTAAATGTGAGGCATCAGCAGTGTCACAGTTACACAATCTCCTGTTGCTGCTAATTGTTCATTAGTCGAGCAGCGCAGGAGGAGTTAGCATTGTTGAAAGTTGGGTTTCTTTGTCTGACAGTTAATGGGTTTCTGAATGGGTCTTCTGCTAAACGCCTGAAATAAGTTGTGCGCTTAACATTAATTAGACTGACACTTTAATATCAGGCTCCACAGAATCAAACATGTCGGAGACACCAAGCTCCCGATGAGTGCTGGGAACAGTTGTTAAAAAGGGCCTACATTTGATTTCTGTAGCAATCAAAGATCCCATGGAACATTTCATTCAGCCATGGAGATGACCACGTCCTGTTGGTGGAGGAGCCATGGAGATGACCACGTCCTGTTGGTGGAGGAGCCATGGAGATGACCACGTCCTGTTGGTGGAGGAGCCATGGAGATGACCACGTCCTGTTGGTGGAGGAGCCATGGAGATGACCACTTCCTGTTGGTGGAGGAGCCATGGAGATGACCATGTCCTGTTGGTGGAGGAGCCATGGATATGACCACTTCCTGTTGGTGGAAGAGCCATGGAGATGACCACGTCCTGTTGGTGGAGGAGCCATGGAGATGACCACTTCCTGTTGGTGGAAGAGCCATGGAGATGACCACGTCCTGTTGGTGGAAGAGCCATGGAGATGACCACGTCCTGTTGGTGGAGGAGCCATGGAGATGACCACGTCCTGTTGGTGGAGGAGCCATGGAGATGACCACGTCCTGTTGGTGGAGGAGCCATGGAGATGACCACGTCCTGTTGGTGGAGGAGCCATGGAGATGACCACGTCCTGTTGGTGGAGGAGCCATGGAGATGACCACGTCCTGTTGGTGGAAGAGCCATGGAGATGACCACGTCCTGTTGGTGGAAGAGCCATGGAGATGACCACTTCCTGTTGGTGGAGGAGCCATGGAGATGACCACTTCCTGTTGGTGGAGGAGCCATGGATATGACCACTTCCTGTTGGTGGAGGAGCCATGGAGATGACCACTTCCTGTTGGTGGAGGAGCCATGGAGATGACCACGTCCTGTTGGTGGAGGAGCCATGGATATGACCACTTCCTGTTGGTGGAGGAGCCATGGAGATGACCACGTCCTGTTGGTGGAGGAGCCATGGAGATGACCACGTCCTGTTGGTGGAGGAGCCATGGAGATGACCACGTCCTGTTGGTGGAGGAGCCATGGAGATGACCACGTCCTGTTGGTGGAGGAGCCATGGAGATGACCACTTCCTGTTGGTGGAGGAGCCATGGAGATGACCATGTCCTGTTGGTGGAGGAGCCATGGATATGACCACTTCCTGTTGGTGGAAGAGCCATGGAGATGACCACGTCCTGTTGGTGGAGGAGCCATGGAGATGACCACTTCCTGTTGGTGGAAGAGCCATGGAGATGACCACGTCCTGTTGGTGGAAGAGCCATGGAGATGACCACGTCCTGTTGGTGGAGGAGCCATGGAGATGACCACGTCCTGTTGGTGGAGGAGCCATGGAGATGACCACGTCCTGTTGGTGGAGGAGCCATGGAGATGACCACGTCCTGTTGGTGGAGGAGCCATGGAGATGACCACGTCCTGTTGGTGGAGGAGCCATGGAGATGACCACGTCCTGTTGGTGGAAGAGCCATGGAGATGACCACGTCCTGTTGGTGGAAGAGCCATGGAGATGACCACTTCCTGTTGGTGGAGGAGCCATGGAGATGACCACTTCCTGTTGGTGGAGGAGCCATGGATATGACCACGTCCTGTTGGTGGAAGAGCCATGGAGATGACCACTTCCTGTTGGTGGAGGAGCCATGGAGATGACCACTTCCTGTTGGTGGAGGAGCCATGGATATGACCACTTCCAGTTGGTGGAAGAGCCATGGAGATGACCACGTCCTGTTGGTGGAAGAGCCATGGAGATGACCACTTCCTGTTGGTGGAGGAGCCATGGAGATGACCACGTCCTGTTGGTGGAGGGGCCATGGAGATGACCACTTCCTGTTGGTGGAGGAGCCATGGAGATGACCACGTCCTGTTGGTGGAGGAGCCATGGAGATGACCACGTCCTGTTGGTGGAGAAGCCATGGAGATGACCACTTCCTGTTGGTGGAGGAGCCATGGAGATGACCACGTCCTGTTGGTGGAGGAGCCATGGAGATGACCACGTCCTGTTGGTGGAGGAGCCATGGAGATGACCACGTCCTGTTGGTGGAGGAGCCATGGAGATGACCACGTCCTGTTGGTGGAGGAGCCATGGAGATGACCACTTCCTGTTGGTGGAGGAGCCATGGAGATGACCATGTCCTGTTGGTGGAGGAGCCATGGATATGACCACTTCCTGTTGGTGGAAGAGCCATGGAGATGACCACGTCCTGTTGGTGGAGGAGCCATGGAGATGACCACTTCCTGTTGGTGGAAGAGCCATGGAGATGACCACGTCCTGTTGGTGGAAGAGCCATGGAGATGACCACGTCCTGTTGGTGGAGGAGCCATGGAGATGACCACGTCCTGTTGGTGGAGGAGCCATGGAGATGACCACGTCCTGTTGGTGGAGGAGCCATGGAGATGACCACGTCCTGTTGGTGGAGGAGCCATGGAGATGACCACGTCCTGTTGGTGGAGGAGCCATGGAGATGACCACGTCCTGTTGGTGGAAGAGCCATGGAGATGACCACGTCCTGTTGGTGGAAGAGCCATGGAGATGACCACTTCCTGTTGGTGGAGGAGCCATGGAGATGACCACTTCCTGTTGGTGGAGGAGCCATGGATATGACCACGTCCTGTTGGTGGAGGAGCCATGGAGATGACCACTTCCTGTTGGTGGAGGAGCCATGGATATGACCACTTCCAGTTGGTGGAAGAGCCATGGAGATGACCACGTCCTGTTGGTGGAAGAGCCATGGAGATGACCACTTCCTGTTGGTGGAGGAGCCATGGAGATGACCACGTCCTGTTGGTGGAGGGGCCATGGAGATGACCACTTCCTGTTGGTGGAGGAGCCATGGAGATGACCACGTCCTGTTGGTGGAGGAGCCATGGAGATGACCACGTCCTGTTGGTGGAGGAGCCATGGAGATGACCACGTCCTGTTGGTGGAGGAGCCATGGAGATGACCACGTCCTGTTGGTGGAGGAGCCATGGAGATGACCACGTCCTGTTGGTGGAGGAGCCATGGAGATGACCACTTCCGGTTCCCTGTCCAAAATCCAAATAAAGGTTTGTGTTTGGGAATGTAGATTTGGGAATAACGATCTTTGCAAGTAGCCAAATTAAACTGATGATGTCATCTTGGTGTTTGTTTTGAGAGTCCCAGTGTCACATTGACATACGTAAGAGGACAACCAGCAATGTTTAGAGAAACAAATGTAAAATATAAGATGTCACATTTGGAGCAGAGACTGCGTCGCTCTGAACCAAAGCACGTAAATCCCGGTTGTCATTTCTCTTTTTAGTGGAAGAACAGATCTGACCAACACTCGTCTGACAAAAGCTCACCCCATCAGGGCTTCGGTCCTCAGACATCATCAGAGCCTCCGCTGCACTGCGCCAGCGACCATCTCACATGTTCGAGCTTGTAGGCTAACCGTTGAGGGCTATGCTAAGACTAGCATGTAGCAACATGTGCCCCTGTTTACAATTCCCTGTCTATCTACGACCTAACAGACCTGCCGCTTGACTGTCAGGTTCTCAGTCAGACCCTGTCATTTCTGCAGGTAGAGGTTGCTGCTGGCTCGCTCAGAGTTCCTCTTGTCATGCAGCACCGTCAGAAAACAGCTTCAGAACAAAGAGGGAGAGGTGAAGAGCACTCGCTGAAACGTCAAGATTATACCTGGTGACCTCCCCGTTTACACCCACTAAAGGACACCGACTCTGAGAGGAAGTCCAAATGTCCGAAGAGTCTGCAAGGTTACAAAGAAGGTGTGTTCCTTACAGGAGTGAAGAAAATTCATCTTCCTGACACTTTCAAAGGTCCCTGCGTTATTTCATTCTGGTCTCTGCATAACAGCGGGGTTCTATCTCCCTCCCCTCACAGCCGGAATGTCAAACATGAAACAGTAACTCTCAGCAACGCAACAATAGAGGCACTTCACAGTTATTTGATCAGAGCAACCTGAAGTGAAGAAGGCTGAAAATGACCAAGAGAGGGAATGAAATGAAAATAAGCCGGCTTGTCCAGACTTAGTGCATTAATAGCTTTGCATATTTGGCTTTGATACCCCGTGGCAGACTTTTTGTTTGGGTTATTAGGGTAATGCTCTTTGACAGAGCCATAACACAAAGCAGCTGGATCAAAAGACATTTTGTTTTCTTTTCATCTCTCACGGTCTCAGCCAGGAGAGCGCCAGGCAGGACGGAGACAGAAATAGACAGGACAACAGAAGAGGTGACGGCTGGCTGACAGGCAGGTAGTGGAGCAGCCGGCAGCCCTGCGTTTGGCCTGTAAATGTCTGGGACATTGCTCATCAACACGTTCATTTCTGTGCTCGTGCTGGAGGAGTTCTCCTGTGAGCTCATTCAGACCGACTGTGGACGGCGAGTTACTGATGATGAATTCACACGCATCAAGCGGCCGCCTCTGATGATGTGAGTGTTCTTCCCCTGTAAAGTTCACATTTCTGTCTCATCTTTCATCTGGCAAAACGGTACTGTGATGAATACGGGACGTAAGCAGTGTGTGTGTGTGTGTGTGTGTGTGTGTGTGTGTGTGTGTGTGTGTGTGTGTGTGTGTTGGCTGATCAGACTTGGCACAGAAACACATTAATGTATGTAACAGCAGTGGTCTCATTTCTACTGTTAGCTGATCAAATGTTAAATGAACAGGCTGCACACGCTACTCGAGCGGTGGCCTGAGCACACGTGTTCAATCCATTCTTCAGCATGGATTATTTAGAGGTGAAACATGTTCCTTGGACTCCGAGAATGGCAGCTGCTGTTCACCTTTCATGTCCTGGCTGGAACCCGAGGAAACTTCACATGTTCTCAGTCTGGTCTGAACTGTTTTTGGTTGTTAATGTCCCGTGGCAGCCATGTTGGCACAGGGATTTTTGAGCATCTTCGACGTGTAACAATAGTCGAGTGGTTTCCTCGGCTCGCTCCATTAACGCAATGTAACAAAAGGTTAAAATACCTCCAAAAACATGTTGTTGAATAAAAAGTGATAATTTCTCCTAACATTTCAAGTTCATCAGAATGTCTTTTGGATAGAAATGGAATCCTTCCTTTGAGAACATTCTGAACTGAGGACACAGAACGGCGCATGTTCTCAGAGCACCGTAGCAAACAAGATCCGGCTGGGTTGATGGATGGCTTCATATTTCAGTCCCTCTCAGGCTGGTGCTTCTTGGCTCTGGAGGTTGCCGTGATTCCAGACTGATCCAAACCAAAGCTGATGATTCTCCGATCCATCAACATAAACGTTAGGAAAAATGGAAATGATCCTCTCTCATGTTTCTATCGTGTCACTCGAACTTGGATCATGACGCTGCCTCATGGACATCCCTGCAACACATCCATTGTTCCTTCCATCCTCTCAAGAATATAGCAAATCAAAATGAGTTTTTTAATTTCTTCTGTCTTTTGCCTGCTGGATGTCTGTTTGATGATGCGTGCTGATTGACGATGGTTTGGCCGTCTTGTTAAAGAATACAAAGTCTTTATATTTCTGTCTGTGTCTGACCAGGTGGGTAGACTGACAAGTACAGCAGTTCTGGTTCCTTCCCAGGAATTCCTAAAGTTGCTCAATTTGAACCCTCAAAATGAAACTGATTGCAGTTGTAAACGGACCTGCTCATCAAACATCATCGACCCCTGCAGCACTCCCCCATCAGGTGAGGGAAACTGGCCTCATAGTTTTGATGCAATCCTGCTGACAAACAAACAAACAAACAAACAAACAAACAAGCTTAGCGTAGAGCAGTGGAAGCTCTCAGACCTGAACAGAGGACTTTTCAACAGTGAGAGTTTTTCTCAGAGCGCAAACCCTCCCCCGCACACTGAGCCTCCTCAAAGACCCCATCCTCAAGTTAATCCTCAGGCAAATAATTGAATCTTGACCTGCCTATTATTGTCTTCTTGGACCTGTTCCACTCTGCAGGAAGCTGACATTGACATCGCAGCCCCCCCCCCAGGCTAATGGACAAACACACACACACACACGTGTGAAAAAGACTTTGGTCCTTGTACACACAGCCACAAACGTGTGTCTTTTTCCACATGTGAGCAAACACAACCTCCTAGAGGCTGATCGAACACAGGATGAAATACACACCGAACTGCATCCTCATTCAAGTTGACAATCACACACACGCACACACCAAGTGTGCACCAATACTCACCCATACACACTGTGTCTGGAAGGGAGGAGTGCACCATCGTCTGCCAGTGGGTGGTAAAAGCTGTGTCTGAAGCGATCTCACAGCCCCGTGACTGCAAGAATGAAATCGCACCTGGCAAAGCCTGCCAACTGGTCAGATTTACACACACACACACACACACACACACACACACACACACACACACACACACACACACACACACGCAGTGATTCTGCCTTACACAAATGAAAAGTACACTTGAGTGGTCAAAGCAGACTTGGCGGGGCTGAGAGGCACCCTCACACGTAGACACCATGTGTCTTCTGGTGGTCTCGGTCTTCATGGTCTCTTGGCTTTTGTAATTAAATTGAATTCTCATGACTCCTGAGGGAAAAGAGGAAGTTTGAGGTCTCTGAATGAGCATAAAACTGGAGAAGGAACAAGTGTGAGAGGTTCTCCGCGTCTGCTGCGAACGCTCACACGAGCGCACAATTGCAGCGCCTCAGTGAACACATTTGTAGCAACAATTGTTTGTTGATAGCGGGAGGCTGCACCCTTGCATAATGCTCTCAATCAGAGCCAAGACGACCACGCTGCTCTGACTACCGTCACCACTATTGTGTCTTGTGCGTGCCGAGTGTTGTTTTGTGTTATACATGAGGAGCGCCCACTCGGAAAGGCTCCACCCCTCCCTGTCAGGCGCCAGTATACTCCGCCCCTCCCCTAAAGCTCAGCATCAGTGTTGGTTCTTGTGGGGACGAAGGAGGGCGACCCGATGCGTCTCAGCCGGTGGAGAAGAGGAGGTCGTCTTATCACGTCTTTCGCTCCCTCATCACCTCAACGACTGTTCGTCCAATCAGTGTTGAACGGGGCGCCTGTGTGGAAGTGGATGATGTTCTTGAAGGAACCTGATTGGTTCACGACTCTGACCTCATTCTCAAATTCTGATTTTATTCTCAGTCAGCATTCTGATCAGCAACAGAAAGAACACAAATGGTTCCGTCCTGATTTATAAAACAAAAAAAACACATGTTGAGATGAAAAGCTGAGGAAACGGCGCTCAGAATATTTTCCTATTCCTTTTTACAAATATTAAGGATGTGGAGGATTTTGGACAGGAACTGCAATGGGATCAGTATCGCCAGACAGTCCAGGCCTTGGCACCAGTGTTGGACTTGAGGAGCCATCCCTGATTCGCATTTTTCATCAGTGTGGCTTAAGTTATCCGCCGTCACCGTGGGTGTGGCTCTGCAGGTCACAGACCATCGCCATCAGAGGTCCCCGTCTGGTTCAGGTGACTTATTTTGTCAAATCCTATGTAGCAGTGCCCCCAACGATACAAGATGAAAAACATAAAATCTAATAAAAGCTATGTGCTCAAGGCTGTGACGGACCGCTGAGGTCATAACCATAAAACAATACCTGTCCAAGAAGTGAGAGAGACACTTCTGAGGCGCCGTGAGACGTTCCTCTTTTTACAGTGTCTGGCTCCAATCACCCAGCAGTACCGGCATCTAGAACTGGAGAACAACTACCAAACTCCTCCAGATAATCCAGCAACTTTAGCAGCTAGCCAATCAGAGAGGTGAGCCCCAGACCCCCAGGAGCTGAACTACAGAGCCCCGAGGGGTTCCTGAATCTAGGGTGTCCTGAAAAACAGACAGAATGAAGCCGAGGCACACAAGAGGATCTCAAAGAGAGCAAGAGGCAGGCTGTCCTGATGAATGGAATCTGCGCTCACAGCCGTAAAACAAAGCTCACTGTCAGACAGAAACTGGGCACAGCTCATTAGCCGTCTAATAGCCCCCCCGCTGAGAAGCATGGTGGTGGCAGTGTCACGCTGTGGTGGGGCTTTTCACCAGAAGACTTGAGAGGATGGAAGGAACAATGGATGAAACCAAAAATGCTTTTTTTTTTCTTGAAGGACCTTCCTTCAAGTGCCAAAAAACACAGAGGAGGGCCGGCTTCTTGTGCTCTGACAGCCAAATCAGCGCTGGACCGGCTTCTGAAAGGCCTGTCAGAGTCCTGCTGCTGCTACTGAACATTCTCGACACTGAGATTCTGATCCAGCGTCCTGCGGGGAAGACATGACTACTTCCTCCTCTTGCTGTTCAGTCGTTTTCATTCATTCTGAAAATCAGCTCCTTTATACGATCTTAAAAATAAAATTTAAAAGAAAAAATCTGATTTTATTCAGTTTTCAGATATCTGATGAGTTGGGGATTTATTTCACATTTTTGGTGTCAGCACCAAAAACAAAAACACCAGATCTTCTTTTTGAGTCTCGGTTAAATGTGTGTGCTGCCCCCTAGAGGTGGCTGATGAACATTGATTCGGGCTCCTCCAGGCCGGCGAGCCTTTGACAGACACTGTCTAGCGAACAGTTTTGCTCGCGTGTGCTGCTGCAACCTTTTTGAACTTGACAACTACAAAATAGCCTAAAGTTTTTGCTTCCTCCGTTTGATTTGGGCTATTTTTTGATTTGGAACCACTTTTGTGGCCTCTGATCGATGCATGGCTCCAAGGCGTTCTTGTTTGACTGAATGAATGAACACTGCATGCACGCCAGCACGCCGTCTGTGGCTTTTTTCAACCTTTGAAACAGAGTCACTACAAAAACTACTGACAATTCTCTCAAAGTCCTGGTGATTCCTTGGTGGCCTCCTGACTTCTCGCCGAGTACCGTCTTCCGTTTGGGGCTCAATCTACCAGGACTTGACCTGACCCTCGCCTGCCTGTCAAGTTCTCTTGACCAGTGGTGGTCTTCTTCAACACTTCCACAACTTCTGAATCTGGAAAAACGTGCAGAACAATGGAAGGAGCTTGAAAACTTCAGCTACAGGCTCTTTGCTTTGTTCCTGAGTTTGTAGTAACTTTATTTAAATGGAGTCATTATTCAATACGTGTACATGATGTTACACAAATCGACTTATTGAGTTGCTCTAATTAAGACGGGACTTTTCGAATCCTTGCATGCACGTTGATCTGACTGAACCAGAACCTTGGAGTAACACACCCAGCTGACTAAGCGTCTGTTGACCCCAATCAGCCCGGCGTTCTCATCAGTTCCATCCTGGTGTTTAACCTGGGGGGTGGGGGCTGAGGAGGGGGTCGATTAAAAAAACGAAACATTTCTGGACAGTTGAGCAGACCGAGAGTCTCAGAGTAAAGATGGTCTGTTTTTCTTTGATAGTCTTTGAACTGAAGTCCACCTTTCGCCGCTCACTAAATTGTTTGGTTTGTGACGCCAAAGCCGATGCGGAGGAAAGTCTGAATGCAGCCAGCTGAGGTGATCCAGAGGCTGCCGTCGGAGAAGAAATCCATCCTTCCCCGCTCATGTACACTGGTCCCAGCTCAGTGGTCCAGTTCACTGAGCTGGGACCAGCTGGAACCACTGAGAGAGGACTCGTCCTGATTTGCAATGATGTCGCGTGTCCGGTCAAAACCAAGTCAATACAAACAGCAAAATGAAGAGTTGACAGTCGATGATGAGAGGTGGAGCAGACGGCCTCCAGAACCCAGCACACGGCTGAGCTTCTCATTTGGTTGTCAAAGCTGGCTGACGGTGATCCAGCCAGACACCGAGATACTAAAACTCAGAGATCCTCTCAAGTTTATGCATAAAATATGTAAATTATTTTTCAAAGTATGCCTGGCTGCAGAGAGAGAGCATATATTTGATCCTGTTTGTATTCCAGGCTAGTTTCTAACTGAAGTGTGGGTCTTGCAATTTGTCAAAAGCTTGTTGTAGGATTTCGATGGCTGCATGTGGAGTGTTAGCAAAGCAATAAAGAGCTGTATCATCTGCATGCAGATTACAGTGGCGGTCGGCAGAAATCCCGACAATCAGAGGACTGCTGAGTCTCATGTCCTCCCAGGGGACGAGCATCTGCTCACCCAACCGGCGCCGCAGCCCACGGCACCCTAACAGCTACCAGGGGAGGAGAACCGTAGGCGCAGACCCGACAGTGTCGGGCTTTACTAGAGGCCTCTGGTCACACGTTGCAGGCGCTCACATCTTCACATCAGGATGGCACGCAGTCACAAGTTTGCACTGATTTTAGTTTTCATATCTCTCCTCCTCCGAGCTCTAAACATGAAAACTGCGAGTGTGTCCATGTGACGTGTTGCTCCATCAGCAGGCAGGTTGTCACACTGTGAGGTTAGAGGTCACAACTCAGAGGAGAGGACATAACTCATCGTCAGGTAGTTTTCTTACTTCACATTTACCAAGACGACTGCTGCACTTTGACGAACCTTCAAGATGTACTGTCGTTTAATTTGAATAAATAATTTAAATAAGTTCATAAAGAGGTATGTTAGTCAGATAAGAGAACTGATTTCTGTTCATCTGCTAGCTCAACTAACTGTTCTTGTGCTGTTTCTGACGTGTGTGTGTGTGTGTGTGTGTGTGTGTGTGTCACATCTATGATAACATGAACATTATGAGCTTTGTGTCCTTCTCCAAATGCAAATGAATGGTGTCTAACGTACCAATGCAGCACTAAGGTGAGTCTGGGCTCTGGTCTGATCCTGGATCAGAGAAGCGGATCACCCCCGTGTATAAAGGTGCTTCTCAACCTCTGCGCTGCATTGCAAACTCTTACTGGTGGATCTGAATCGATCACGAGAGGCTTCTCATGCCTAAGAGACGCCGCTCAGCACAATTTATAATAAACAGCAGTAAAGGTCGATGGTGGGTGGGTTGTATATACGAGAGAGGCGGCTGGTTGAGGAAATGTGCATACATGTGGATTCTAACATGTGAGAGCCCATCGACTGGCGCATCAATTCTCCAGAGATCATTTTATCAAGTACGCTGCTGGACTCTTGAGTCAGTTCAGTTCCACTTCTGTGGTTTAGTGGTGTAAAAAGATGTTGCCGATACTGAGCAGCGACCAGTCCTGTGAGGGTTCTGCCATTGATTCAAGCTCCAGACTGAAGCTCGTAAAACTGGAACAGCCAATGGGAGAGCGGCCCCCCACTGAGCGGACCTGTGATTGGTCAGTCTCCCCGTCACAGAGAGATTTCCTCGAGGCGGAAAATCATCAATTCAGTCAAGACGGCGTGCAGAAGTCTCTCAGATCACTTGAACGGCGCTATCAGGGTGAAAGGTTATTCTGGAATTATTGATCTATGATGCAAAAACAAACCCCATCCTCACTTCAAGTTTTGTTTTTCAGACGCCGGCTGAATATCGACCTCAACACTGTTTTACAGTTGGAGAGAAAACCTGTGGTCAGTGAGCTCACAGCAGCAAACCCACGGAGCAGGTGTGGTAAAACCACACCCACGGAGCAGGTGTGGTAAAACCACACCCACGGAGCAGGTGTGGTAAAACCACACCCACGGAGCAGAAGATAGGGGAACCCCCCCATCGGCCATGAGCGGTGGGACACTTTTGCCATCATTGTAGGATTAAAATGTATATCAGGCTATGAATCATGTCTGAACGAAGCCCTCAATAGAACCCTCTGAGTCGTCCAGTTCCCGGTCGCATGTGACCTCAGACTGACGTCGCAACTGAGGAACACCCCCACGATGACATCATCAAAGTGACGCACCAAAAGAATGACTCTGGTAGGATTCGTGTTTCAGTCCATTTACAAAAACACCTGAACAGCGATGTTGGCTGATAGGATGGACAAGACTCGCCTGAACACATTGTAAGAGCTCCTCGTGGACAGAATGGAGGGAGAAACACCAAACGAACGATTTATGAACCGAAGCAGCCGGGGTGATTCTAAGACCTGGTGTTTATCTGAGCACAGACATTTGTGAGAGAGAAACAAAGACAGACGTTAGCTTTGTGTTAGAGCCTCATCATGAATACATGGAATCCATCCATCGTCATCCTCCGCTTATTCCTACACATTAAGGGTCGCGGGGGGGGGGGCTGGAGCCTATCCCAGCGTCAACGGGCGAGAGGCGGGGTTCACCCTGGACAGGTCGCCAGAATACATGGAATAATAATAATAATAATAATAATAATAATAATAATAATAATAAATCTCTCTAAAGCAGCACTCAACCCACTGCCTGTATTCTCCTTCATTGTGTAGAGCTCAAAGTAAAATTCCCAGGTATTCAATTCTTTACCTTTGTCTGCACACGCGTTCTATTCAGAGTTCTATCGGTGTGTGTGTGTGTGTGTGTGTGTGTGTGTGTGTGGGCAGTCTTGCACTTGCCATCATACTGTAAAACACACACATCGGCGGTGTCCCTCCAAACAAACCTGCTGGATCAACTCTGAAACACCCTGTGATAATGATGATTGCCTTTCCAAGAAAAATGAGGCTCCTGCAGCTGCGTTGGTGGGCAGATATTAGGAGTGAATTAGAAGGGAAGGACGGAGTGATATTTGTGAGGGTGAGTCCATTAATTTGTGTTGGCTGCTGGTCACTTCATTCAGAGAGCAGTTAAAGGAAATTATATCATTAAATAAAATGAAGCCAGATCATTTCAGGAATAAGTCCAGGGACACAGTTTCACTCTTCCGATAGCGTGGAGCTGTGTATTATTTATAGCCGTAGAAAAAGAAAAGAAAAGAAAAGTGAGTTATAGTGTCCATAAAGACTGATACCCAGCACCAGCGGGACCCCCCGGTCACATTATCTCCCATAATTCATCACATTCTCCTTCTTTGAAGTGCTGCCACCTGTTTTCTCCTCCCCTTCCCCTCGTCCTCCTTCCTTCCTCTGTGGACTCCGGCTTCAGTGTCCTGTCTCACCCCTCAGGGTCGGAGCACACGTTATGTTTGGTATTCACTGTGAAAGTGAGCGCCACGTGTGCCGCCCTTGCAGCCGACCTGATCCGCTTGGTGGTGGTGGTGGTGGGGGGGAGGGGGTCCGGCCTCGCCTGGAATTCCAAACACGGCAAGCAAACTGTGACCCTGGGAGGAATCATTTTTGAAGAAAAAATATTATCTGCATGTGCGTGTGTGTGTGTGTGTGTGTGTGTGTGTGTGTGTGTCCTCTCCACAATGTCTCTGCCATTGAACTGTGTGCCACAGTTCATCATTGTGGCATGACTCAAATATTAAATATCAGACGTCGCTGGGATTTCAATCAGCTCATTAGCATCATGGCCACAGTTGGAACCAGCAGAGAGCCTGGAAATAATTGCTCTCCTAAATGTCACTGCAGTTGCCGTATCAGTACTGAGTGAACTGGGTAACCTGTTCCTCAGTTCAATATAAATAATCGGATATCAAGTTTTACAGTGGGAAAATGTGCACCTGTCATGGTGTTACACAGTGTGACTGATGTAATAAGTCAATAACACCTCAAGGATTCTCAGCATGATTCATTTGTGAGACAAACAAGAGGCAAACAAACATGTGCGGCGCTGTTAGCCATGGAGGATGGGCGGAGACTCCGTCGATCTCAAGAAGGATCCAGTGGATTACTATTAGGCTTTGTACTCAGTAACAGGGTTTCCAGAGAGTAGACCAGACCAGACCGCTAGTCACATGACACCTGCTAAATGGGCCATCATAATACCTGGCACATGGTTGCTGCTTCTGCTAATGCTAGCTGCTACTGCTAGCAACAGTCGAGGCTAGATGGTGAGGAGCTGTGACTGCAGGTACCTCAAGTGTGGATCCAGCTGGACTGAGGAAGAGCCAGGGCTCCAGTGTGTGGACGTGGCCTTCAGCAGGGGACCATGGAAGTGTACTGTACTGAGTGTGTACTACTATTAAAGGTACTCCAACAGAGGTTCCAGCTGTGTACTGATGTCACATACTTCTCCATCAGAGGATCTTTTCATTGTAAACTCAGAGTTCACCAGATTGACACAGTCAGGTAAAACCTGTTCAGATTCATCAACCCATTCCAGCAGGTGGGTTTCATGTCTCCGTCTGATTGGCTGATGTGTGGCCCCTCCCTCACTGACTCTATCCAGACAGTGGGGCCCTCGAGGCTCCATGTTGACCCCTGCTGGAGCTGAAGAGAGTCGCTGTGCAGTTTAACTCTGCTCACCGTGGTGCTACTGGGAGTGCTTGATTATTTTCTGAGAACATTTAAATGAGTTGCAAGGTGCTGACATTATTCTGTGTTGAGGGGAACTCGCTTGCTGTTGCCTCCACCGACGACATGAGAGACGTTCCTTCATTCCAATAAAACTCCAGTGAAATAAAACCACAAAGAAGAATGGCCTGGTCTTTAGTTGACATATCCCACAATTCCTTGAGTTTCCTCAACTCTGACATCACTCTAATGTCATCTATTGATGGCTTGGCCTGTGCAATGTGACAACATATTAAGAATATATATATATATATATATATATATATATATATATATATATATATATATATATACACACACATATATATCCTTCCTATTATGCTCTATTGTTTATCTTGTAGTGCAAATGAAGACCTTAAGGTTGTATTTTACATCAGCAGACGTTCGTCCACACGAACGCCTGAAGTAACAACCAGCGGCTTCTTCTAGTACATGGATGCTGTTTTCCAAAATCAAGAAAGAAAAGAAAAAAAATGGATGAGGGGAAAAATTGAGTAAAAACAGTCATTTGTTGAGAATTTAATTTGAAACATAATAAGAAGCAGGCCCTTCCACTCTGTGATTTAGCAGAAACAAATTATTCACTGAAATTGCAGAAAATCTATTGGGATGTATGTATGTCATTGTCGTTATCAAGATATGAGATTTTGGTGGTCATCTGCTCTGCTGGCAGCTTGTGAGAGGAAGTCTCAGTGTGTGTGTGTGTGTGTGTGTGTGTGTGTGTGTGTGTGTGTGTGTGTGTGTGTGTGTGTGTGTGTGTGTAATAAAAGGAGAGGTCAAGGTCTGATTTCAAACGTTGGACAGTCAGAGGAGTTCTGCGCCTGGCAACCACGTGAACGATTGTTGTTGACCCTCTAACATTAGCATGCTAGCATGGTGGTTGTTAGCAGTGTTAGCTTGGTCGCAGGAACAGCAGTCGCAGGGCTGCGCCTCCACGCCGGCCCTCTGGAGCTGCCAGTAGTCTGGCTGCATTCAGGAGGACACAAAGCAAGACAACCTCACACACTGTAGCTTCGCGTTTCCATTTGGAGCCGACCACCAAACACCTCATCATTGTCTCAGGCCTAACTGTGATTAATGTGCTGTGCCCTCCTGGGGTTAAAACAACCGCAGCGTACGCCGTTTATTGGCTTCCCCTACGTGTTTGTTGACAAGCTGTCCTGGACACACTTAACATATCATCTGGCATGAAGAGAAGGTTGCATGGCAGCTACTTTGGGGTCAAGAGGTCATCTTATTACATTACCATCTGTTAACAATGGCGCTTCCTCCAGCAGGCATATCGACATACAGATGGACGGGCATGGGAAGCTTCATCAT
This sequence comes from Aulostomus chinensis, assembly GCF_037954235.1. NCBI lineage: Eukaryota > Metazoa > Chordata > Actinopteri > Syngnathiformes > Aulostomidae > Aulostomus > Aulostomus chinensis. The sequence goes on from NC_141339.1 coordinate 1,678,477, forward strand.
ACGCCATGAGTTGTGGCTTCATGGGATACCGCACCATGATCATCAGTTGCAGAGAGACGTGACGCTCTGGCAGCCAATCAGGGAGAGGGAGGAATGCAGGGCTGTAATCAGAAACACATGTGGGTGAGTGTGAGGGCCCTGTCTGTCCAGGGAGGATACCAGGAGACAGAATAGCTCCATACTTAGATGCACACAAATTCAGATACACACAAAGGGCTTTGTGAAAACATACCTCAACAGGGAGATGACGGACATGCCATTTATTTTGCCTCCATCTTGCTCCCTCCGCTGCAGGACTTGGGTTCATACTGGAAGGGGGAACGGAGGAGCGCAGCCAGCCCGCTCAAGATTCAGCAATGAGGAGAAGTCAGAAATGATAAAGTATGGTAACATGTTCATTTGACATGTAAGAATAGTAGCTGTGTCTCCCTGACTGTAGCCGCAGCTACAGATATCCTCGCCCTCAACAAACCGCCGGCCTGAGCTATATATACAGGCAGGGGAAACATTTCAAAAAGGCCCAGCCATTAGTCATTTCCCTGAGATGGGCCCTTCGGCATGTGTAACAGGGTTGAGACGGGGCTTACATGCTGATTTTATGTGCTGACAACAAAAGGAAACTGCCTGAATAATGCACCAGCTATAGGAATTTAATTATTACATCACAATGGGAGATTGTATAAGTAAATGCTGCTGAATAAACACACAAAAAAAGCACACATAAATATAAGCAGTCTTTTTCTAATTCCATTTTTGTTCATTTATCACCGATTGTAAATTATTATTAGTGTGGAGGCCCCTTCCCAAGTTGGACACAGCTAATTTTATTTCCCGGGCGACTGAGCTTAACGATAAAGTGGGCCTGGAGTTTATGGTGGTTTCCACTGGCTTCCCAGACCAGTCCAATAGTGGTATCAATCAGGGAGAAAACTGCTGCAAGGCCATTGCTCTCTGGAATTAAGACTCCGCTCCTGACTGCACAGCTCCCGAGAGGCAGGCTGCAATTACACTCCCTTCGCCGTGGCTCTGCAATGCTTTTGGGACTGAGTTTCTGCTAGAATATAAACATTTTTAAATCTATCTGTTTACCAGAGGAAGGATTGTTTCTCAGTAACTACACAGAGTGTTGAAAGCACTGTGTCACAGCAACTATTAGCATCTTCTCACTGGCACATAGAATTCCGATAAACGTTCATTCTGAGGATATTTAGACACAACAGGACATGCGGGGAAATCGATGTTGACCTTAAATGTCCAACAATGTAAAGGAAAATGTGTGTTTTCTGTCTTCTGTCTGGTGCAGCACTGACGGATTTTAGTTTTGACATCAAAACGTGAATAAATAAGTGTCCATTGCAAGTGAGCAGGATTTAGACCTCTGAAACCAGACTCCCTGTGACATAAAATTCAGTCATTTATCAAACTGATGTAAGTTTCTTTGGCAACTTTCACACTGGGCAAAGTCCCCCAACACCTGCTCACACCTGGCTTTTATCTTCAGAGGGGAAAGCTACACGGCTCTGTTAAACGACGCGCAGCGGAATTTATCAACTGCACCTCCGATCTGCAGCGATGTGAAAACGCCACCCAGGCAGACATGTTAGTCTAAGCCGATTGCTGAGGTCACACCGGCCCAGCTCAGGGCTTTAAACCAGAACAGTTGCCAGCCTACACACATGGCGTAGCACGGCTATGCTAGCAGCGCATGCTAAGTAGCTGCGCATCCCTGGAAAAAGTTTTAAGACCCACATTTCCTGACCAAAGTAACAGACACAGGCGCTGACAAGGGCGCCAGCTCCTACTAGTGAAGCAGTCAATGAACCTTCTAGAAGTCTTGCACATTTTCAGTCTGATACGAGAAGCACACACAGTCAACTCCTAGTGTAGATGTGCTAACTCAGCTTTGGGAGTCTAACAGCAATACAATGGCATGGACTCTGAGAATCGCTCGGTGTGACTGGGTCTCATCAAACCTGGCATGTGGCTCCTTGATACTGCGTTGGTCATGTGACACTTTCTGCCTGTAAACAAGCCAGTCAGCAAGCAGACTGTAACACCTGAAACACATTGATGAGCACTGCTATGGTCTATGTACAGTCTACTAACAGCTGTTCATAGCATACTAGCAGTACAGTATACTACCAGTCTACTACCAGTCTACTAGGAGCTGTTAATAGCATACTAGCAGTACAGTATACTACCAGTCTACTACCAGGCTCCTAACAGCTGTTCATAGCATACTAGCAGTACAGTATACTACCAGTATACAAACAGTCTACTAACAGCTGTTCATAGCATACTAGCAGTACAGTATACTACCAGTATACAAACAGTCTACTAACAGCTGTTCATAGCATACTAGCAGTACAGTATACTACCAGTATACAAACAGTCTACTAACAGCTGTTCATAGCATACTAGCAGTACAGTATACTACCAGTATACGAACAGTCTACTAACAGCTGTTAATAGCATACTAACAGTACAGTATACTACCAGTCTACTACCAGTCTACCAACAGCTGTTCATAGCATACTAGCAGTACAGTATACTACCAGTATACGAACAGTCTACTAACAGCTGTTCATAGCATACTAGCAGTACAGTATACTACCAGTATACGAACAGTCTACTAACAGCTGTTAATAGCATACTAACAGTACATTATACTACCAGTATACTACCAGTCTACCAACAGCTGTTCATAGCATACTAGCAGTACAGTATACTACCAGTATACGAACAGTCTACTAACAGCTGTTAATAGCATACTAACAGTACAGTATACTACCAGTATACTACCAGTCTACTAACAGCTGTTAATAGCATACTAGCAGTACAATATACTACCAGTATACGAACAGTCTACTAACAGCTGTTCATAGTATACTAGCAGTACAGTATACTACCAGTCTACTACCAGTCTACTAACAGCTGTTCATAGCATACTAGCAGTACAGTATACTAACAGTCTACGAACAGCTGTTCATAGCATACTAGCAGTACAGTATACTACCAGTATACGAACAGTCTACTAACAGCTGTTCATAGCATACTAGCAGTACAGTATACTACCAGTCTACTACCAGTCTACTAACAGCTGTTAATAGCATACTAGCAGTACAGTATACTACCAGTATACTAACAGCTGTTAATAGCATACTAACAGTACAGTATACTACCAGTCTACTACCAGTCTACTAACAGCTGTTAATAGCATACTGGCAGTACAGTATACTACCAGTATACTGTACTGTCTACTAACAGCTGTTAATAGCATACTAGCAGTACAGTATACTACCAGTATACTAACAGTCTACTAACAGCTGTTAATAGCATACTAGCAGTACAGTATACTACCAGTCTACTAACAGCTGTTAATAGCATACTAGCAGTACAGGATACTACCAGTATACTAACAGCTGTTAATAGCATACTAGCAGTACAGTATACTACCAGTATGCTAACAGCTGTTAATAGCATACTAGCAGTACAGTATACTACCAGTCTACTAACAGCTGTTAATAGCATACTAGCAGTACAGTATACTACCAGTCTACTAACAGCTGTTAATAGCATACTAGCAGTACAGTATACTACCAGTATGCTAACAGCTGTTAATAGCATACTAGCAGTACAGTATACGACCAGTCTACCAACAGTCTACTAACAGCTGTTAATAGCATACTAGCAGTACAGTATACTACCAGTCTACTAACAGCTGTTAATAGCATACTAGCAGTACAGTATACTACCAGTATGCTAACAGCTGTTAATAGCATACTAGCAGTACAGGATACTACCAGTATACTAACAGCTGTTAATAGCATACTAGCAGTACAGTATACTACCAGTCTACTAACAGCTGTTAATAGCATACTAGCAGTACAGGATACTACCAGTATACTAACAGCTGTTAATAGCATACTAGCAGTACAGTATACTACCAGTATGCTAACAGCTGTTAATAGCATACTAGCAGTACAGTATACGACCAGTCTACCAACAGTCTACTAACAGCTGTTAATAGCATACTAGCAGTACAGTATACTACCAGTCTACTAACAGCTGTTAATAGCATACTAGCAGTACAGTATACTACCAGTATGCTAACAGCTGTTAATAGCATACTAGCAGTACAGTATACGACCAGTCTACCAACAGTCTACTAACAGCTGTTAATAGCATACTAGCAGTACAGTATACTAGCAGTATACTAACAGCTGTTAATAGCATACTAGCAGTACAGTATACTAGCAGTATACTAACAGCTGTTAATAGCATACTAACAGTACAGTATACTACCAGTCTACTACCAGTCTACTAACAGCTGTTAATAGCATACTAGCAGTACAGTATACTAGCAGTATACTAACAGCTGTTAATAGCATACTAACAGTACAGTATACTACCAGTATACTACCAGTCTACTAACAGCTGTTAATAGCATACTAGCAGTACAGTATACGACCAGTATACTAACAGGCTACTAACAGCTGTTAATAGCATACTAGCAGTACAGTATACTACCAGTCTACTACCAGTCTACTAACAGCTGTTAATAGCATACTAGCAGTACAGTATACTACCAGTCTACTACCAGTATACTAACAGCTGTTAATAGCATACTAGCAGTACAGTATACTACCAGTATACAAACAGGCTACTAACAGCTGTTAATAGCATACTAGCAGTACAGTATACGACCAGTATACTAACAGGCTACTAACAGCTGTTCATAGCATACTAGCAGTACAGGACACCGCGTCAGACCAGGGACCCCAGTTGACCTCCAGAGTGTGGAAAGACTCCTGTCAGGCATTGGGGGGGCCACTGTCAGCCTGTCCTCTGGCTACCATCAACAGTTTCATGGGGCAGATTAAGCTGCCAGTTGTTGAATTAGCTCACAGTCCCCTCACCTTGGGCGCCACTGGTATGACCACTTTCAGGTTTGCTACCAATCGCCACTTCTCCCTCCTCCAGAGAACGATGCTCCACATTGTCGACGGTTCTGGAACTCGTCGACTGTCACCGGGCCTGTGTGCCCTCTTCCTAACCTTTGAGAAAGTCCCTCCAGGCTGAGTCCTGTAAGCTGGCACCGTTACATGGACCTGACTGTGTCATAAGTCCTGTGCTGCCCCCCGCCCCCATGCAGACCCGCCACACGTTGTCTCCTCTCAGGCCTGTCTCTTCCAGTTCATTGCTCAGCCATATCTTTAAACCCCTTTTCCCCTGATGGATAAAGCAAAGGAAAAGAAGAAGGGTCACATAGTTGCTTTATTAGAAATTTTCATGGTTTTGTTTGGACTCTGTAGACGCTGTAAATAGGATGTGACCACCGCTTCTGTGATTAAATGACTCAACCAGCTTTAGAAAAGCAAGAGTGCCAGTGCTGTTTTCTCCACTCAGAAATATGTTGTCCTGACTCTTACCCTGAAATTAGCTCCGCAGCAGCCAGTGAGCCGTTGAAAGCACTACTGTAGACTTGCAAAGTGAGTTGGTTTTTGTTCTGCTTGACTGTGACCAGACCCGGCACAGAAGTGTAGCCAGACAAATGGCCAGATCCACATTTGGTACTTAATGAGGTGTGATGTAGCACTGTGTTGAGACTGTGGACACGCGGAGGGACTGAGGCTGGAACGAAATGAAATAAATAGACCATGCTGGAGCGCTGTGACAACATGATCTTCTGTTACATTGGCGTGACCCAATGAGGATGGTGGATCCTTTAGCGAGATTGCAAAGATCTCATATTAGCAGTGATAAGAGGGAGACTTTTCTCCATCTGGGATTGGGGGGGTGGGGGGGGGGGCATCTACAAGAGGCTTCGTATCTGTAGTGCACCAGAAGGGCTGTTAAAGTAGTGCAAAGTGGTTACATCTCTCACTGCACCTCCTCCTTTGGGAGCTTTTCAACAACTGAACACAGAAAACATTCTTACTGCAGCCCACTACTATCTTTGGTCTCATCAGCTCAGTGGAAATTGTATATTTCATGTTTGTTTTACAAGTTAAACCCATAAATCATGAAGAGAAACTCCTCCACCAGACGATGGTCGTCCACTCCTTCACCGCAACGGCCGCAGCACTTCGGCAAAACAAAATCAAATGAATCGTGTTTATCTGCTTTGATGCGAGCCACATTCAGTAGCACGCTAACTACCTAATTACTGCAGTAGCAGGACTTCTGGAGCAAGAGCGCGTCATTACCTAATAACAAGGGTCGCTGTGAAGCAACAACTGAAAATGACATCGTTCATTTTAAAGACAATGTCATTAACTACTTTCCTGACTGGGAGCAGTGATATATATATATATATATATATATATATATATATATATATATATATATATATATATATATATATATATATATATATATATATATTCTGCAGAAAACTTTTACCATTGTCAATTCATATTTCATAATTTAGTCTTCCTAATCGGGTTTCTCTTTATAGCTGAGATTCGCAGCTGGAATGTGAAGCCATGCGAGGAACCAGACAGGAGGAACCTGTATGAAGCCACAGGGTTCCACCCTGGGCAGTGGATCAATGGTTCAGTGTTGACATGTAATAAACATATAGTTGTTTATGTTTTTCTTCAATATGTATCTGTACTCATAAGTATCTGGGAATGGATTCCCTTAACTCTTGTTTCTATAATTAAATCAAATCGTTATGGTTCACCACCACAATTAAGTATGCACTGTGGCTGCCATGGCAACAAGCCTTGCTCTGTAGCGTTGAGGTCAGACTGGACGCTTGCTACCCTGTGGACCAGGTTCAAGACCAGATTGGAGTGACTACCTTCTGTTGAGCTACATATGTAAATGTATTATTTTTTCTGCATTAATGTAACAAGGGTCATTATGAAATAAAATTCAAAATGACACCGTTCATTTTGAAGACACAGTCATTTGAGCTGGAACTACTTTCCTGACTGGGAGCAGTGATTTGACGCAGCACCTCCAAAGCTCCATTGGAACTTGGGTCAACTGAACCAAACGTTTGTTGAGGACTAGAAGAGCGACTGCTGCTACTGATGATGAGGAGGAGGAGGATTCCTGCTGGACACACCAGCATCCTGGACCTGAGCTAGCTGATGCTACCACTTCCCACCCACTTCCCAGCCATTGGGCTAAGCTAACTAGCCTGTACCTGAGCTAGCTGATGCTAACACTTCCCACCCACTACCAGCCATTAGGCTAAGGTAACTAGCCTGGACCTGAGCTAGCTGATGCTAACACTTCCCACCCACCACCAGCCACTGGGCTAAGCTAACTAGCCTGGACCTGAGCTAGCTGATGCTAACACTTCCCACCCACCACCAGCCACTGGGCTAAGCTAACTAGCCTGGGTTTCAGCTTCCTAATGCAGCACAGAGGAGGGACTCCTTTATCTAGTGAGCTCAACCAGGAGCAGATTTCTGCCAATGAAAGTCTGACAGTGTTTTTGTAAATTCTGAAGTTTTTAGTATTTTATCAAAGTGCATTTGTTACGTGAGAACTAAAAGCATGCCTGAAGGTTTGAGAAGAGGGAGAAGACAGAGAATCAGTGTGGACTAAATGTGCAGTTAAATCAATGTACAAGTGCGTGTTTTCTCGAGTGACACCACTGTTGGAGCATGAAGGCTGTTCACCAACTCTCTCATCTATTAAATGTCCCAACGTTAGCGTCAGAGCTCATATAACGAGGATGTCAAGGAGAAGACGAGAGTAAGTCAAGAGTCGGAGTGACTTTCTGAGACAGACCAAAGAGAGGAGGCGTCCTTGAGGTTGACATCGACGTGGAGAACTAATCTGCCTGCAGACTGTGATTCAGGCCCAAGGTGAGCCCTGTGACATTTTGAGCTGATTAGGAATTTCACAAGCCTTCGCCTTTTGTGTTGTGTCAACTGCTCTGACATTGCATTACACTGTTTCATTATCATGCAGTCACATCTAATAAGGGCACCATCCTCCAACCTGGTGAGGATCGTAAAAAGGCCTCTTTAATGCATGCTGGCCTGAGAGGAGGGCTAAAAAGACAAATCAAGCCTGTAACTGTTAGATAAGTGCGACTGGGCATTTGGCCCAGAACAAATTGCATTACTGTCACACTATGTCCCTGGTATGCATGAATTAAGCCCCGACTTGGTGACTCTCAGCCATGCCTGACTGACTTCCTCCAAAAACCTTCACTGATTTTTATTTTATTATTTATTTTCCGTCAGCGAAGAGAGACAGGCCTATTGACAGACTTTCTCTCCCTCCGTCCCTCTTATTTGCATAGAGAACAATCTGACACTTTCACTGCTCAGCTGTTGGAATGTGAGAATTGCACTGGGAGAGGACTGTGGAGAGTCGATGGCCTTTCTGCTCTGATTCAGACATTGCAGGATGACGAGAGGGCTCGAGAGTGACAGTGACTCTTCGACCAACACTGCTGCTCTTAGACCGCAGATACATTTCTATTCAGATCAAATGCCGGCCCATATAGGACCTCTAAGAATAGGGCGTGTTTCTCCCCAAAGATGGCCTTGTCCCCTGGCAGAGAAAAAAAGGCCAATGTATTATTGAGCTTAACCCGCTAGCAAATCCTGGATCCCTTTGAGAGTTTGTCAGGCCTTGAAGCGAATAGAACGATGTGTCATGCTTGGACATCTTGTCTGAACAGATTAACGGTAAAATATGTCCATATTGTCACCCTGGAGAGTGGACCATCTGAGTGGACAAATGAGAGAACAGCCCCGAGGGACTCAACTGTCTCTCCCGTCTCATTGTTAGAGCCTGAGTGTGCCGTCATCTCTCAAACTTGTCTGCTGATGGAGTCAGCAGACATTTAGGTAGATAAACAAGCCCTCTCTATTCTCCGGGGGTCACAGAAGTCACATCCTGTAGAAGAATGCATGTATGAGATATGAATTTGGCTCGCGAGGACTTTGGCTGACCAAGTGGCCAGAGGGGAAAGGACAGAACAATGCCCCAGACAAAAAATGAGTTTGACTCATCTTTATCTGTCTAATTGTTTGTTTCCTGAGTGATAAGGCCAAGAAAGGACACAATAGGACAGGAAAGAGGGTGAAGGTGGGTTCAGTTCAGCTCACTCGCTTTTCTATTTAAAACGGAAACTTGACCTGCTGGCTGTCTTTGTGGAAGGAATTGGAATAACGGGATATGCAGGCTGCCATATAGCACCAAACACACTGCAGCAGCCATTTTATATCCACGTCAGGTCATCTCTCCCCCTCCGTCTCCTGCTTTAAGCTCAGAACGCCAGCTATTCTTAGCCGACTCCCCTGCAGGTGAATTATGGATGAGATGAAAAGCTGGTAATGATATTTGGCTGATCAAGTATCATGCTAAAATGCCATTTAAAGTGTGATATAGCGAGCTGGAACCGAGAGCTGCCCCCTCCTCTCCTATCCTCTCCCCAAAAGATGTGTGACACGCCACAGACTGGGGCGGGGGTTGGGCTGCATCATCGAGGCAGCTGAGCAGACGAGATATGAGACAGACAGTGATGGGGACAGACAGACAAACAGCCATGGTCACTGGGGGCAACCAGTGGGGAGAGACACTGTCTGGGTGCAGATAATGAGCTGCTGCCTTGCTCCGTTATTGCTGCGTTTCCCATGGCGGCTCCCACTGAGACCTCAATTCTCTGTCACTTAAAGGCACGAATAAACCGCCAGCGGCTGAAACGTGACTCAGCCAGGTGTGTCGTATTCATTCTGGAATTTACGACTTTGACTTTTTGCTGATTTTTAAATGCGTCCCTCGTGAGAAGTGGCTTGATAGAACACGTCGCGGTCCGCTGGTGTGTGTTTGTGTGTGTGTGCTCGAACGAATGATCCTATCCCAACATGTCCAAGGTTACACCAAGCTAGTTCCATGTATACAGGACATTATCTATATGGGAGACATGATGTATGGCTATCGCTAGCGCTCCAGCTACTTGTGTTGACCTTGAAATGTTGCAGCATAAACAGGGTGGCGAGGATCAGGTTTGCCATTTGCAGGTGCGTCAACCGGGGTCATTATATGTTCCCATGTTCTCTAGATTTATATGGCACATAATGGGAACATGACAACGGCTCCTCTGTTCACATACCGCTACGTTACCCAGCTCAATATGACACATATTTAGTTGTGGGGTTGGACCCTGTGGATGCACATCCCTTCAAATGAGATCTCTGAACAAGTCAGGCTGAGGGCCTATATTCCCACGTACGCCTGGTTTTCAAGGTAACGCAAATTTGATGTGCAATATTTAGAATTAGAAATGCTTGAGAAACACATCCAGTCATTCGAACCATGAAGACATGATGCTTTCGATTCAGACAAAATCATCACAACTGCAGTGAAGCTGCAGCGTTCCAGTTGACATGAACATCTTACAGGTAAACTCAGTGGTGCAGTCGGTACACAGCCTGTTCTCTCTCAGAGCGATCCAGAATTTCAGAACATCCACTTGTGCCAGTTTCTAGTTCATGTATGTACCAGCGTAGCTTTGTAGGAGAATTTGAACATGAGCTTTGGCTGCGTAGGGAGACAGAACTGGGAATGCTTCAGCTGTGTGATTCAGATAATCAGACTAAGTTTCCAACCTTATGTTATGGGTTCGCTGGGAACAGCTTTGACCACTCCCAGCTGCAGTCACATGTCGAGGCGTGCTAGTTAGCTTAGCTCGCAGGAGCTCCTCTCTGACATCTCATGTTTGGCCACTACAGAGACATTCGTGCTATCAAAACCGTCCTATGATCCACCCGTGGAAGGTGACTGGCGGCTACAGACCATCCAAAATGACCGGCCAGTCGCAGAAAGCTGTTGAGTAGCGAGGCCCAGCTAGCAAGGCAGGTAGCCCTTCATGCTAGCTGTAGTCAACACCTCCATGTCAGTCCTGGGCTGGGCCACTGAGCTTGTACCAACCTGAGCCAGACAACCCTGAGATCTCCTGCTTGCTTGGATGTCTCTGGAGCAGTTCTGTATCAGCTGTGCTGGGTGTGAGGTGGTAGCTACGACCAGCTGGTCCTCCAGTGACTCGACTCAGGACGGCGATGATGTCATACAGCTGACACAGACAATGATAAAACACCAACTGGTACAATGGTTCTGCGTCCCGCTTGTGTGTCTCTCAGCACAAGATTACAGAAATCAGACCGACTCAAAAAATAGACTTCCTTTGATGTCCTAGTTTGAGGGATTCTGCTTATCCCTCTTGTTCAAAAACCGGTCCAATGAATCGCTGCTCAAGTAACACCACCTCCAGTGAGACCACCTCCAGTGTAGACCACCTCCAGTGAGACCACGTCCAGTGTAGACCACCTCCAGTGAGACCACCTCTAGTGTAGACCACCTCCAGCGAGACCACCTCTAGTGTAGACCACCTCCAGTGAGACCACCTTTAGTGAAGACCACCTCCAGCGAGACCACCTCTAGTATAGACCACCTCCAGCAAGACCACCTCCAGCAAGTCCACCTCTAGTGTAGACCACCTCCAGCAAGACCACCTCCAGCAAGTCCACCTCTAGTGTAGACAACCTCCAATGAGACCACCTCTAGTGTAGACCACCTCCAGCAAGACCACCTCTAGTGTAGACAACCTCCAATGAGACCACCTCTAGTGTAGACAACCTCCAAAGAAACCACCTCTAGTGTAGACCACCTAGAGTGTAGACCACCTCCAGCGAGACCACATCCAGCAAGTCCACCTCTAGTGTAGACAACCTCCAATGAGACCACCTCTAGTGTAGACCACCTCCAGCAAGTCCACCTCTAGTGTAGACCACCTCCAGCGAGACCACCTCCAGCAAGTCCACCTCTAGTGTAGACAACCTCCAATGAGACCACCTCTAGTGTAGACCACCTCCAGCAAGTCCACCTCTAGTGTAGACAACCTCCAATGACACCACCTCTAGCGTAGACCACCTCCAGCAAGACCACCTGTAGTGTAGACCACCTCCAGCGAGACCACCTCTAATGTAGACCACCTCCAGTGAGACCACCTCCAGTGAGATCACCTCCAGTGAGACCACCTCCAGCAAGTCCACCTCTAGTGTAGATCACCTCCAGTGTAGACCACCTCTAGTGTAGACCACCTCCAGTGAGACCACCTCCAGGTTTGACACTGAAAATAAAGAAGTAGAAAAGTGGCCTGGTTACGTTGAAGTTGCAGGTTGATTGTTGCCACTTTGTTGGATATAATTGTGATTTTTTAATTGCTCAGAGGCATTAATACACACAAGGCTGTGAATTTTAGCGCTTGGTGGTAAAAATCATCCTCTTGAGACTGGACTCAGTGTGGAACTTCCTATCACAAAACTGAAGCCAAAGTCATCTAAGTTTAGAGAGTAAAACGTTGCCTTCAGTACAGTTTCCTCTCCTCCTGTTTTGTGTGTGTGTGTGTGTGTGTGCATGTGTGTGTGTGTTGTGCTTCTTGATGTGAAACCTCTCAGAGGGACATAAGTTTCATCCTCAGAAAAGATACATTCACTACACACACCTCGACAGCGCCTCAACAGTGAGGAAATCCATGGTCAGGGTGCACTGGTGTTACAGAGGGAGTTATGAGGCTGTAGATGGGGGGGGGGGGGGGGTCTATACTGCAAACTGCACCCTGCTAGTACTCTGTGGTACAGGCCTGTTTATTTAATCCTCCTGAACCCAACTGCTGGGGGCCCAGATGGTCAAGTTTTATTAAGATTGGTCACGTTTTATTCCTCTCAGTCTTGTTTCATTTCATATCGGTTCACCAGAGTGTGATTCTCTCGCCAGTTTCCAGTGTTTTATTGTTTACATTTATTGCAGTTTCACTATTATTGGATATATTTGCAGAGCTGTCAATGGTGCGAGCCTCTCCACACACTCTCACAACACACTCTTTTGTCTTGTCAAAAAAAAGAATCGTTCATTTGTTCACTAAAATGACTAAAAGATTCATTCACAGGCTCGGTCAGTGCTGACTGACTGAGTCACTGACCTGCAACACAGCTGCTCTCAGATCAGTTCAGCGTGTTTGTCATGGATAAACCAGTGGTTGGACGCGCCACCGTCCAGCTCTGCGAGACACGCTGCACAGCGGAGCCACCAGTATTACATCAAATGATTACAATTAGTACATGAAATGCGACTGTTTTACACGAAGTGGATGTAGATGACATAGACAGGAAGCAAAGATCAAAGGATGAGCAAAAGTAAATTTTGTAATTGTGAGGAAACGCGTGTCATTTAACAAGTATGACTGCAGAAATAAGAACTCATTCAATCCAGTGAGTTTAAAAACTGCGGGGTCGTTCATGAAACAGGAGATGAACGGTGACACAGGTTTGTTACAAGAGTCAGTAAATCAATTATTCAGCAACAGAAAGAGCGAAAACATTGATTCGAGCTTTCCACAAGTTCAGGTTTTTGGGTTGTTTTTTTGTTTTTTTGCTGGACCCTGCAGTGGAAGGAGACAGGACCAGGGGTGAAAGTGAGCCAGAACGGGCCGGAACGCAGTTCCTGTAAAATATTCACGGCCGGAACAGAGTTCCGTTAAAAAAAGGAGGAGAAGGGAGCTGTCAAAATCCCATATAAAATAAAGAAAACGACATCTGAAGGCGGTTTCACTCTGAATGCGGCAGACGCTATGGCTGCTCGGGGTGGGGCGCAAGCACGTGCAGCGCTGCCGACTTGCTGGGCTTGGTTTGCGCTCATGTGACGTCACAGCGCGCCCACATACACAATGAATGGACTTCCCTCGCGCAGCCTGCGCCTTGCGCGTTCACTGTGAAACCGCCTTGACACGGAGTCGTGCCCATGAGCGCATCTCCGCATGCGAGGCGTTTCTGGTTGGCTGACAGACGGACACCTGGGTCACGTTACCAGCATTGTTAGTTTTGATTGGTTAAAACCACACATGTTCTGCTTCCAGTTCAGTTCAGTTCCAGCAAGACTTTTAAGCCACTTTCACCCCTGGACAGGAGGACTGAATCACACATTCACCGGCCGTGTCTACAATACTGGGACGCTCGTGGGACGTGTTAGAAGTTGAGAAATAGAGGACAAAATAATTTAAAGCCCTTTTGTGTTCAGTGACGCTAAAAAAAAAACTGCCACGTGACAAATCTCACTCTGAGGTCTTCTGACAAGTTGCCAGCTTTGTATTTGTCCTGCCTGACGACAGTAAGCAGCCAGAGTTTGCATGTATGGGACTGGAGCGTGGTGGAACCTCCTGAGCTGCGCGCCATGGCAACAGCTGAGTAGCTTCTTCTTTTTGCTGTGTTCATTTGCGGTACTTGTCAGCGTCTGGTGAGGTTTGAATTAGCTGTGTGTTTTCTATCCTTGCTGGATCCGGTTTGTGTGCCCTTTCCTGTGTGCCGTTGTCTTGTCTGAGCGTCGTTCCTGCAGCGTGTTCAGATCTCAGGTCAGGTCAGTATAGTTTTGAATCTTGGAGTCTAGCAAGCAGAAGCCAAACACATCTTTATAAGATCTGATTGATTTGCACATCACCGCTACTGAGAGTCTGAGGGGAAAAAAAGGATGCAAAGTGTCCAAATATAACCAGCAGTACCTTCTCACAGCGAGGAACCCGGAGACAGATAAAGTGTGTTTGATGTCATCAGAAGCTGAACACAAGGAATCGGGAACATTAAAGACACCGAGAGTCCAAAAGGAGCCATTTTTAGAGCTTTTAGTGGTCAGGCAGCATCATCGCGTGTGTGAGTGGGTTTAATTACCTCTCACAGGAATTACCTTCAGCTGATCACAGCTCTGAACGTCTCCTTGATGGCAAACACAACAGCACCTGTGTAGGTGTGGCACCACTTCCCCATGTTTAAGCACTTCTAGCAGAGGTGCTAAAGGAAATCATCTCAAACATTAATACTTAATGACCCGAGCTATCGCTACATCTCAAATATGTACTTGGCCTCGGGCCAAGCAGAACGGAAATATGAGTCCTGCTGAACAATAAAGCGCTGCTGTGCATGGTTGGGTTCCTCACTGGAGATCTCTTCATTACAAATCGGACTGTTTTTTCTTTAATTCTGCATGTTTGTTGGAGCTAAAATGGATTCCCGGCTACTCTGGGGGCTGCCAGATGACTGTCAGATGAGTGACACTCAGGAAGCTGCTTCACAGTCTCGTTCCACTGTTGACGAGCACGCCACGGCGTGACAGACACCGCAAACATCAGGCTGGATGTCCCTCGGAAGCACGTGTTTGTGCATCACACAAAGACAAACAACGCTGGCTTCAATGTTCCACTGTTTTTTGTTCTCCTCCTGAAATAAATCACACATTTATGCTGTGAAATGCTGCACGCACCCAGGTAGTACCCAAGCGGGTTGGGGCCATTTATTCATATAAATTACAACTACAGGACATGATCAAATTTAACCTCTAAAAACTAACAACACACACACACACACACACACACACACGCACAGCCAGCAGTGGAATCATGGCATCTAAACGAATTTGTGAGGGAAAAAAAATCTCCAGCCGCCGAGCTATGTAAATGTATCCTCAGCCAAAATCACCCTGGCCCTCGCCATCCAGGTTATTTACGAGCTCTCATTAGCAAATGACTTTCACACACGGCCATATACTGTATCCTCTTTGCTTTCACTTCATACTGTTAAAAAAAGAAAAGAAAATCCACAGAGTTAATGTTCTGGAAAATATAGTCGTAATAAAAAAAGTGTTGCGAGCTCTCGTCCGCCGCCAAAAAAACCCCCTCTGCCTGTTCATTCAAATCAGCACAATTAACCTGCAGGAGAGAACATGGTGTTTTAATTCATCACCGCCCACAGCACAACAATGGACATCTGTTCACGAAGCTGCATTCTCAACATCTAATACGGCGTTGTGGCTTTGGCTTGACTTGAAAACAACACAGAGAGCTGGCGCACAAACACGCCAATAAAATATGAAGCGACGCACAATGAGAGCTTTCTTCCAGCTTTAAGGTTTGTTTACATCTCATCCAACAGCCCCAAACTTTCTGGGGTGCCAGGCAGCAGGTCTGCCTTGTCACAGGTGATGCCATCTGGCGTCGCCAGCGCCCATGACTGGATGACTGAGTGGATGGCGTGTTGCTGCCCGGCAGGTGGATACATTAAAGCTGTCTCGGGAGAGTCAGCAGGAGCAGGCATGAACACTCCTCAGGACGCTTCAGCTGAGCACGCATCATTTGTGAAGTGGCGTCCTCCACACACACAGACAACGGCGCTGTGCTGGGAAAACATGCTGTCATACATGGCGCAGACGCAGCGTGTCGAGTGGAGACGGTGGCGAGGCGCGTTGAGGGAGGACAGTGAGTTATGACATCTGCAGGCTGCCTTCATGAAGAGGTGCTGGGTGGTGCTGTGACGATGACATGCCGCGGATGTCAGATGGCCTCCTGAATAAACGGAGACCGGAGAATAAATTGACCAATCAGGTAGCTTTCGCTGCGTGAGGACCACAGTATTTATGACTGCTCCACTGCCTCTTTAAATGTGGTCTGGTAACTTTGGAGATGTTGTTTTTCTTGCTGCTGCGCTGCAACTGAGTACATGAAAGCAAAAGTCAGGAGATTTATTCGCTTTTCTCTGAGATCTTTTGATCAGAAGAAGACACACAGTGCTGCTAAATAATGAGTTTGTTTGCAAAAGAGATTAAGCTGCAGGAACAACAACTAATAAATTAAAAACGCAGCATCGTGGCTGTAGAAATCTGCGACGTGAGCCTGTCCGTGACCTTGGCTTGACCTTTCACAGAATAAATTGTTTTGAAATTCCCTCTAGACACGAGGTCAGTTGACAGTGACCTGAACATCTGACCTTTGGCCACCAAAACATTTCCAGGTCATCCTGGAGTCCCAGTGGACATTTGTGCCATATTCGAGGAGACTCCTCCCGTGAGTTCCTGAGCTGGCGACGACAGCGCCAGAACATCTAGAACAGAAGGTTCCTCGGCCCCACGGCTGACAGCAGCAAAGCAACTGCCCTTGAAATGGAGAGAACAAGACAAAGTTTCCCAGGGACATAAAAAGGTTTTGTCTCTGGACCTTACAGGTTGGATTTGTGAGAGAAAGGCCTTCACTTCCAGTTCCCTCGGTGTCAGTCCTTCTGCAGCATAAACCGTAAATACCTGAGTACGTGAACGCGGGACTTGAGGATGCGATCAACCCTCACGAATGTTCCTGCTTTGAATCTTTCCAACATGAGCAGCATTTTTCTGTGTCACTGATGGTAGAGGCATCTTTCTAAAGGACAGTTATGACTGTCACCATTTTAAATACTTCAAGCAAAAACATGTTCCCAAACGACTGCTATAATTGATGGTGAATGATGCGTTCCTGTGTACCCACTGAAGCTGTGGATCTCCATCCTGTATTTCCACATTATCGACAGCGTCTGTTCTCAGTGACTGGACAGCATCGCACCCACCAGTCGGTAGCAAGATAAAATATCTGCACATCTACAGTTTCGTGTTTGTTCAGTTACAAAGTTGAGTTTGCCATTTTTCAGACTCACGTGACAAATGTTACACACGTGTGAACAGTCCGGGCCGTGCTGACCTGCCTACATCCCCGCCAAACCAAAGCGAAGCCACTGCCAGCTGGAGCAGACGAGAGAGGACAGGGATTAAAAATAGATTGAGTCAGATTATTCTGTGGAATCCAACGTGAAGTTTCAACCTTATCTTCATTAAAAAAAATCGAGAGGAGACGTGTGGACACAGACGCTCACTTACCTGGAAGTGAAGGCTGCGTGGGCGACGTTTCATGTGCTGACTCGTACGATCAGAGAGGTTTGTCGAGAGAATTTCCACAGAAAGAAGCAAACCTCAGAAGCTGACAGTGAGCCAGATGTCAGCTTCTGAGGTTTGCAGGCTCACTGACAGCCACCACTGTTACTGCAACTACAGTTACCCATCCAAACTCATGCATTTGCACACCTGAGAGACTGCCCCCTGCTGGCCACCACACCACAGAGGTAGAATCAGTACTTCCAGGGCACCAGAGAACAAGCCAAGGATACATGCAATCATCAGATCAATTCCAAGACCCACTTGATGGTTCCTCAATCGTTCTACCAAAATCTTAAAGTGCAGTTATTCTGCTAACCAACATCCCAGTGGCGTCTTTCAGGAGGTGAGGCTGCGACCGAAGAGACCTGAAGGAAGACTCAAGATGTCAAATTGAAAAGTTTTATTTAAGTGTTGACAGGGACCGGGAACGAGGAAGAAGTGGCGGAGCTGAAGCAGAGGGTGATGAGGTGGCTGAGGGCAAGCGAGGTGGGCTGGCAGGAGAACAGGTGGACAAGTAGGCAGGCAGGTTACTGGCAGGTGGCGGTGGCGGTGGCGATGGCGATGGCGATGGCGATGGCCCTGAGCACAAACAAGCAGGTCAGCACAGAGAGTGAGACAAACTTGCAGATTGAGGAGGCCTGAACAAACTACCTCTGGAGCCAAGACAACGATCTGGTGAAGCCTGATGAAGAGCCGGGGTAGATGCACTGCTTGAGCTGATCAGTGGATGGGTTGCAGGTGAGTCGGGTTGGCAGCTGGTGATGAGGAGGATGGCCACTCCCAGGCAGAGAGGACAAACAAGACACACAAGACACGAAAGGGGAGGGGAAAACCGTGGGAACAACAAGGAAATGAGGAGGCGCCACTGAACTGTGACGGCCTGGTTTACGCAGGATCGCTACAGAGCCAGAAGCTCCAGTAAACCATCAGCTCTGTGTTTAGATGGATGTCAAAAAAACAATGGAAAAATGTCAAATATGTCTTGATACACTCAAAACACAATGTACTGTGATGCAATACAGTTAAGGAATTTCAGGAAATTTATAGAAACCATGAGCTCTGGTCCGGTAACAGAAATACCTCATGAACCTCCAGGATTCCAGCTTGTGTCGAGGATACTTCATGGTGGGGCTCTATTGTATTTCCAGACCTCCACAGGTGAGGGTTCATTTAAATTCCACTGCGGTCTAATGTGAGTGTCCCCGCAGCGATGAAGCAGGGCTTTCCTGCTGCCTGCTGATGTCACATCCCTGTTGAGACTAAACTGAGCGTTTCCTGTTGATGTTAGGATGTCAGCTCCCATCTGTTTGTGCAATCATACTGGAAAGCACATATACAAAAAGAGCTGACCCCCCCCACCGGGGAAACATCCTGACCTGGCACCCGCTCAACTCTCACTGACCGCAGCCTCCTGAAGTGAGCTCCCATCCATGTAACTGAGCACACACAGCAGATCAGCTGCCTCCCCACCTCTGCACATATCAGGTTTCCACAGCTCCCAGCATGTAGTCCAATATTTCCAGTGGACGTGCAGTATAATTCAAAATAAATGATGCGCAAGAACATGCAGGCCGTATCACCTGGAGTGGATGTTGACATGGAGGCTGCAGTGGCTTCTCTTGATGAAGGTCTGAATGAGTCATGAATCTTCAACATTTGCATTTGTATTTCAGAGGATTCAGTGGCGCTATTTAGAACAATATATTCTCGCTTTGGGATTCCGGTCCAGGCCGCAGCCGCTGCTAACAGTTCTGTACCTGGAATAGCACGGGTGAGCTCAGAGAAACAAGTGCTTGAAGGTTACAACATACAGGAGTACCAAAAGCCTGCCACTCACGAGTATAAACGCCAGCTCTGCTTTCCCAGCTGAAAACTTCCTGGGAATACTGAATAAACCGTTCGTTTTTCATCATTTACAACAACAGGGGTTGTAAAGGGGGGCACGGTTTACTCTAAATCAAACGCCGTTAATGAGCAGTCTCCAGCGCTGATTAATAGAATCTGCACGACGACAGGAAGCATAAACATGAAAGCACATAAAACCACTGTGAGGCTGTTTCCTGTGCTCCTGAAGTTTGGATTCTCCTCTGCAGCGTCAGGAGCAGCTCAGAGGAAACGGAGCGGCGTGCACAGATGGAGCAACACGTCAGAGTAGTGAATAACACTGCCCCGACGAATGTGTGCTCTGAGAACACTCTGGTAATGCTGGGAGCAGGAAGGTTCTGCTCTTTATTTTGAGTGGTGGGAATGTTCTTCTTGAAGGTAGGATGATGTTCTCTAAATTCCTTCAGCCCAGTTCTGGCCGGCAGTACGATGCTTCTTGAGGGATCCAGTCACAGGAGAACGGCTCCACAGCTGTGAACACAGCAGGAGCCCTCAGATCTGATCCCTGAGACCACGTGCGGGGGTGTCAGGGAAACACTGGCAGACCACCTCAGCCACCCAGGTCCTGCAACAGTGGCTTGTTATGAATACACATGGGATAATTCTGACAGGTGTGTCCATCGTGGTGGTTTGGTTGGCCGGGCTGCTCCTGTCCACTGCTGTTCCAGTGTTTCTGCTCACAGTCACCCAAGCTCGACCAGCAGATGAGTTTTCACTGTAAATCCATCCGAAACTACAAATGTGCCTTCAGTTGAATTTAAACGGACGCGCTGGTCGACACAGCCCACAATATCGAACGCTCGCCACGCGTTCTCATAAATACACACTGCCCTGGACAGAATCGTCACTCAGAGACGCAGGGGGAAGCTCTGGGACGTGAACTCTGATCACTGCCATGTGTGAACACGGATAATCCAGAACAGGATCTGATGACATCATGATGTGCTCTCTGGGCAGAGTTTATGGATGTGCCGCATCACTTTCTGTGTGGGGGAATAAGTTACTGATGACGTTTCATCTCTGTCCTTCAGCAGGATGGCGAGGCATTGAAAGGGCAGTGTGCCGTGGCGCGGCCTCGTTTACTGTATGAACACGGAGAGCTTACGGACCTGGAGAGGATGGATTTTTAAGAAATTTTCAGCTTCGAAGTCTATTTGTATTCATGAAGTGGTGAAGAGAAACAGGAAGTTCCTTCTGAACACAACTGACTGTAATATGTCAACAAAACAGACACAGCACAGTCACAGCAGCGGCCTCATCTTGCAGGGGAAACGTGGGGACTTTGCATTTGTATGGATACGTACACGCGTCTTGTGGCCGCATTCAAGGCACCATTCAAGTATTTTTGCAGGTGTAAATTTAGGAATTAGTGACTAAACTCCATTACCCAGGACTCTTTACGCCCAAGGCTGCTTCCTGTAATCTGATTGGTCAACAGCGGCATGTGGCCGCCACAGTCTGGCGGTGTCAGTGATGAATGGAACTCTTTGTAGGCTTTTGCTGGAACTCATGGACGCATGCAGCATTGGGCCAAGGTTACCCACGAGTTCTGACAATGTCTCCAATGAAGGTATTAACCCTTTCAAATGAGTTCCCACGCTCGCACATCCAGATACTCAATCCACGACAACTAGCAGGGAACAAACACACAACTTTGACCAACGCCACCAGCGACTTCCTGTCAGAAATAAAAAGTCTTTTAAAGAACATTTAAGGGCCTCAAACATGGAAAAGAGTTTTAACGATGTGCTCAGTGTTCTGACACGTTCTTAAATGTTCTGAAAAGATTCGACTGAAAGACATTTTCTGTCAAGACGTTGTTGAACTTGAAGGTAATGTTAGCTCGTGCGAGGGAACTGTTTGTTGGAGTGTGCAGAAGCCTCTTTGTCACATTCAGTGTTTAGGAAGCTCATCCATTTGTGTGTGTGTGTGTGTGTGTGTGTGTGTGTGTGTGTGTGTGTGTGTGTGTGTAGGAGAGCAGCACAGCTTGACTCCCACTGTTGACACTGGCTCGGTGACAGCCTGAACACTGGGCTGAGTAGATGAGCGAAGGTCCGGCGCTGCCTGTCCCTTTGTGCAGAATGAATATTAATAATTCCGCGTGATCTCAATCTCAGCGGCCTGCTCGCGTTCACCCTGGGATGAGCTGATATTGCTGTTGCATGAAAGGCCACCAACAGGCAAAAGGCAGAGGAGGAAAACTGATGCAATGCTAAAAAGCACCCCAGAGGTTTCCTGCAATGAACTCAGCTGGGGTGAAAGACACATTTTGGCTGGGAGGGAGAGGGAGCCCCTCCCTCCCCTTGCTGGTCCTGCTTGAGATGTGCTGTCTCTATCAGAAGGCAACACGCTTGCAGAGATTTATTATTTGAATCTGTCAAAGCATTACCAACCCTGAAAATCATACTGATGGAGTCCCAAAGAGCTTCAAATTGCACTCTTTTGGCTCTCTGCCCATTTTTCTCACCAACATTCATCTTTAGGGTATGCGAAGCGACAAACTCTCTCCACGTGAAGATGGCGTCCTGCCTGCAGGAGACCTGGAGGGTAAAGAGGTTGGCTTGACCTGGCATTGTGCGGCTGAGTTTTCATGCTCTGGTCCCTGCGGTGAGGTGGCGTGACGTCTAATCCAGCCCTCAGCTTCAGCCTGGTGCATGTGCTTCCACCCCGCTGCTGCATCAACCGCCTCGATCTGTGTCACATGACTGAAGCTGTGCCGCTGCTGCTGCGATCACCGTACCAAACACACAAGAAAATCCAGAAATACCGCAGTGTGTCTGTATGCCTTTCACAGCAGTCTTGGCCTTTGACCTTTAAGCACCATAGCCTTTTCAGTGCATCGCGGAGGCTCAGTGGATGTGTGTGGACGATCTGAAGAAAACCGAAGGACTGTGTGAATGAGAAGGAACGCTAACGAGCTGTTAGCAGAATGAGCGCGTCTTCTGTTCCACAGCTGAGGAGGAACATGCAAGTGAGCCTGGGTGTTGAGCTTGAATTGATGGAATTTTGGAAATCGATCAGTGGCAGCCTGCCTGGTGTTGTGTTGCTCCTGAGTGTTTTGCGAATCACGGGCACGATGGCTGCGCAGACAACCAAAGAAACTCACAAGTGCAGCTGTTTCTCTGTTAATAAGGATTTAAAGATTATAAAATCAATAACCATTGCGTTGTCTTTGGCCAGTGGCGGCCCCGGCGCTCTGCACATCACGACAACAGCAGCCACACACTTCTCTGGTTTTTATCCACTCTCGCTGCAGTCAATTTCTCTACCAGTTCACCCAAATCCAAGCATCAAGGAGTGCTTTTGTCTGGAAGACAATAAACATGGAGGGCATCTCAAAACCTGCCTGCGCTCGGTTGCATCAGAAATGTTGAAAAAACCAGCTGGAGCACGGAGCTCTGGAGAGAATCTTCAGCGTGACGACTTACAGACATGGGCGAGCTGCAAATGATCATGAAGATATTCATGAGTACATTACACATCTATAACTGGTACTCGAGAGGGAAGCGTCACATGGCCACGTTTCCTCCCCTCTGCCCTCGTCAGACCTGCCGCTTTAAAACAGAAGCAACAAGTTTTTTCCTGTGGTTAAGCTGCGTTCATAACTTAACAAGGGTTAGCGTTCCAGGTCAACAGCACCTGAGCCTCCTTACAGCTGCATCTCTGGGATTTTCTTAAGGAAATATGTGAGCCATTTAACCCTGTAAGAGAGGTCAAAATCCCTCCCGGCTCTACTGGCAATTAGGTGCTCCAGCAGCGGGGCCGCGGGGAGGGGCACGCCGGAGCTGCCGGACGGGATTCTGAACTGCGTTCTGCTGCGTCTTGTTCATCAGCCTGACAGTCAAACAAATGTGCTGTAACGTGACAAAGCAGTCTCACTTCCTGATGAAATGAAACCCGAGGATCTTTTCAAAAATCCAGACACACACGAGGGGCCGAATCGATGACTGATTCACAGGCTTAAAACTGCATAATGTCTGAATAATTTCCCTGCGAGTCACACATGCAGCTCGTCTCTCCTCGTCCCCAAAATAAAGTTCACCTTAGTATGTGTGGGCAGCCACAAACTTAACATGCAGTCGGATTCTCGCTATGCTATCACTGCTCTTCCATTTCCCCGGTTTGCACAAATCCATATTAAGCTGCGATATGTCTTTGGGCTTTGGCACCTTCACACCTTCAGCGTGGAGGAGATGAGAGTCAGGCTGTTAAATATTAATGCAGGGCCAGATGCCCGAGTGGCCGCTGGCATTTATCTTAACCTGCTCCAGCAGGTGTGAGCCCAGCAGGTCCCATTGGTATCCAGGAGGAGCACTCAACCTCTGGATCATTTAAAGGCGTTAAAGGATTATATCTGCGCTGAACCGAGACTGGACCAATACACCCTCGGGGATGGAGGGAAGGAGCGAGGCAGAGGAGAGAGAGAAATGATTGTGTCTTTGTGGTGAGGGGAGGAAGCTGGTGGGAGGGGGTGCAGCCAGTGTAGAGATGGATGGGGTGTGGTGTTCGCCTGGGCAAACACTCCCTGCTGTTTGCTTCTCTCTTCCCTTTTCTCTCCCAAGGGCAAACTGAGTTTCGAGCGAGCTGCAGCTGTCTGAGCGGGTGAAGTTGACCTCTGTGGCTTCTACATAAGTAGCAGGGAATCACCACCAACAAGCCTCCCCCCCGGGGCCCTTGGTCACTGGCCCCCATCATTACTCCCTCGAGATCCCCAGGCGGCACCACAGCCCCCTGCCACCAGCCTCATATTAACCGTAATGAGGACACCGCGGCGAGAGGGAGAGCAAGAGCCTGAAGGCGACACTTGCTGGCTTGAAAACATGACAGCTCTCTCCTCTCTCCTCTCCTCCCCTCTCCTCTCCTCTCCTCTCCTCCCCTCTCCTCTCCTCTCCCCTCCTCTCCCCTCCTCTCCGCCCCTCTCGTCTCGTCTCCTCTCCTCTCCCCTCCTCTCCCCTCCTCTCTTCTCCTCTCCTCTCCTCTCCTCTCCTCTCCTCTCCTCCCCTCTCCTCGTCTCTTCTCTTCCCTCCATCTTCCTCCTCCTTTATTTCCTGTCCACACACTTGTATTTCTCTCCTGCAGGAGCTCCAAGCAGCGCGAGCACTGAGAAACACCGCCATGCTGCTGGAGCATCTGTGATCGTGTGATTGAAGAGAATGAGAGACGACTTGGTGGCTGTAACCCGTATTCTTACGGGAGGCGTGTTGAACACATACAGTACAAAGACCTCCTCAAGCACACACAGAGCGACACAAACAACACAAGCAGGCGGGTGAGGCATCGTTCCAACTGCTCTATCAGAATAATTGGTACCGTAGAGCCTGAGAGGAGCCGCTGGCCTGTGTGGAGACGATCAGGCTCAAGACAGAGCAGGACGGACAGGACGAAGAACAGAAGAACAGCTGGAGGTCTTTCCAACAACATCTCACTCTTTTTCATTTTGAGACTCCGCCCTCCCTAGGGCTCAGAGGTAGACAGGCTGTCTAGCAACTGAAGGGTCGCTGGTTCGGTTCCCACTTCCCCCAGTGACCATGTCCAAGTGTCCTTGAGCAAGCTTCTGAACCCCTAACTGCTCCTGATGGCCCTGTGACGGACTGGTGACCCATCCAGGGTGAACCCCGCCTCTCACCCAAAGCCAGCTGGGATAGGCTCCACCCCCTCACCACCCGGTATTTGATTTGGACAGATGGGTGATGGATGGATGGATAGACACAGCCCTCCCTCCACCCACCTCATCCCTCAAGTCCAGACCCACATCTTGGCCACATCCCATAGCGACAACTGCCACACCACCCTCACCAGTGTACCCAGTACAGCGGCTCCAAATCTAAACTCTGCTGCCAGAATCATCAGCCGCGCCACCGAGCACATGACACCAAGGATCCGGCACAACATTCACCTTCTCGCCCTCAAGTCAAGCACAGCCCGGCCCCCCTTCCTGCAAGACCTGCTCCATCCCTGCAGCCCATCAGCTGCTCGTCCATCCATCCACACCCAGCAGAAAACACTTCTCCACGTCTTCCTTTTATACCATAGTATATGCATGCTTACATACAGTGCAGCCAATTAGCAAGAGTACTTCTAATGTATGATAAATAAAGAATACACAAGGAAATACTTCATGCAACACTTTCACAGTTCAAATTGAGCTGCAGCTTCCTTGCATTTTTTTCCCTTCATCTGATCCGATGCTGGGCGCCGGCAGCTTTCGCAGTGTTAGAGGTTGTAGTCAACGAAACAACAGAGGCGAACTTTCATCCCAGATGTCTTTGTTTTCATGTGGTGGAGCCACCAGACTCACCGGGGAACACTCGTGACAGCACACCGGCTCTAAATGACCACGCACCATACACACAATCCACACCCTTGAAATCACACGCCTGCGCCTCCATGTAAATGGCACAGGAAAGGTAGAAGTACCTGACTCTGATATCAAGGTCCGGCTTTCAGATGTTTGGTGGGTATTTCATTTTTAAGTGTATTCTGAGTATGTAGGTATTTGGTTGAATGGAAACGTCACCAGGGAAGCAATGACCTTATTCCAAAAATAGCCCCTTTTGTCAAGACATTTTCTTGGCGTTTTCAGATCTTGCCAGGCTCTGATAGCAAAGTGTTCTTTTAAGAGACGTCCAGGTACTCCTTCACACTAAAAGGCTTCCATTATGAGAAGCTCTCCTTGATACATTCGTGAAAGTGAATGGGGCAAGGAGAAGGTCGCGACTACCGGGAGGAAAGGTATAAAAACATTCAGCACCTGTGTGTGTGTGTGTGTGTGTGTGTGTGTGTGTGTGTGTGTGTGTGTGTGTGTGTGTGTGTGTGTGTGGAGTACCAGATGGACATTGTATATGACTGATGGCCTTGTGAAACATGAAGGTGTTGTGTCAATAAATGATGTTCCACCCCATCCATCAACAACCAGTGACAGCAACATATGCACATTTTTTATCCTGTACACATTAGCACGTCATCATACACACACACACACACACACACACACACACACACACACACACACACACACACACAGTGCAAGGACACAGTGGTGACCTGTGCAGTACCCCCACACACACCTGCAGCTCCATGCACGGCCGGCTGTGGCACTCAAGCGTTCACCTCTGCTGCTTCGACTCGTTCCACCAGCAAGAAATAAACCTCATCCACCAGGCATGAAGGCACTGGGTTTCCACGTGTTGCATGGACCCCAGAGCTCCGTCCCAGCTGGGCAAAAAACCTGCGAGCAACTGTTTTGTTTTGGTTTTTTCTCCTATAGTGACAGCTTTATTTGACATTCAGCCCTGGGTCACATGACCCCGCAACAGACAAGGAGTGATCAGCTCAGCTCCCATTGGCTTGATGGGAACACAAATCTGGGGTGATTGCTGCCATCTGCTACTGGAGTGTCCAGCACTGCGCACACAAACAAGGAGCAACAATAAACATGGAGGAACCAACCTCCATGACTTTTCATCATCTCAGACACAAAGTCAGCAGCTGGTTTCCAGCAGCCAGCACTGCTCCTCCACGCCACAGCCACCAGAGCTCCAGCCTGACACGCTGCACTCTCACACTGAAACTCCTCACGGCCTCGCAATGGGAATAGCATCATTTGGCTTTTGTTCATGTGTTCACCAGTGTCTGAAAAACCTGCACATACACGGGTCGTGCAGTGTGAAAGGGTTTAGTATTCTGATTCTGATCAGTTTGAAAGAACTGGCGCTCCATTTTGAGGGCTGAGCTGACTGATTCCTGGTTTTGCTCTGTCCATGCAGGTCTGCTGTTGTGACTGAAGAGTAGGGATATTAGATTTTGTGCGTCTCCATATTGTGTGTAAAGCTTGTTGACCTCCAGGAGCCCCCAGTTGGGGACCTGGGGGTTACGGTCAGGGTTAGATGCATTTAGCAAGGAAACATTGGCATCTACGTGGATTCTAACATGTCTACAGTTTGTTTTTCTTTTATTTTGAGGAACAGATTATTGATTTGGCCATCGCGGCCCTCATTTGATGACTCGACGCCTGAAAGGTGAGAAATACTGAACTCTTCAAACACGTCCATGAAAGGCTGAGAGACTTTTTGATAGGAAGCTGGTCGAGGCTCATGCTGACTTCATCAACCCGTCGTCATGTGGAACATCCAAATGAAAGACCTCAGAGACCTCAGAGGCTATTTAGCTTGCTGGTAGCCTGTTAGCTTGCAACGTGTCAACGTTGGATTTGAACGCCACAACTAAAGACATCAGAAGGAGGCGTGACAATCCAGGCTTTGCCTCCAGTCTGTAAGACTAAGTTCAGGGCGAAACTGTCCTGTCGTCTGTAAGAGCAAATTAGTACAGAAGAATGTTCCACGAATGCAGCTCATTGTTTTCACTGAGCCTCCGTGTCTTTTTTGATGGAAGCTACCAACAGGAATCGTGGCGTTCAGAGGTCGTGGTCACATGTTCCTGTGAGTTATGGTCAATGAACCTAACACAGCATTTTCGACATCTACAGCAGTCAGAGTGCTGACGGTGGAGCGGCGGAGCTTCAGGAACAAGCGGTGGTTCTGGATCTCACTCAAGGCCTGGCTCTTCCTCTGTGCAGACTCTTCATCACGCTGTTACCTCCTCATGGCTAAGGTTCCAGGAACAGCAGCTCGTTGCTCCCTCAGGACAGCGGATGTGGGGGGTCACAGCCTCACACACCAAAGTCATTCATCTCACTTGTGATCATTTTGTCAAACTGATGTATTTTTATCTTTTTTTTGGGGGGGGGGGTATTTCACGCTAAAAAGCGGGTGTGACATCATGATTGACAGCTGCTCTGAGTAAAGCATCAGCAATCCTGCGTAGGAGCTGTGAGTTTATTCCTGGAAAGTTGATCATGAAGCAGTTTGACACTGAGGTTCTGGTTTAGTTTCCTCTCCTCTGGGAGCTTCCAGACACGATTCAGCACAGACTGGAAAACAAACTGAGCAAAGTGTGACACTGCCTCAGGCCCTCTCACGCTTCATGACGGCCTCTTCCACCCGAGAGCCTCTGACACAGGCCTGTCCAAGGCCAACTCCAGACCCCCCATCACTTCTGTGCACTCACAGGCCGTCTACATTTGAACGGCTCCTCATTTGAACGGCTCACTTCAAACTGAAGAAGCTTGTGACAGAATGAATCCTCCAAACCAACAGAGAGTCGATGGTTCATGTGAACTGGTTCTACACACTCCTGTACAGCAGGTGGAGGTGCTTCAAGGAGACCACCTGTGTGTGTGTGTGTGTGTGT
Source organism: Aulostomus chinensis (assembly GCF_037954235.1). Classification (NCBI taxonomy): domain Eukaryota; kingdom Metazoa; phylum Chordata; class Actinopteri; order Syngnathiformes; family Aulostomidae; genus Aulostomus; species Aulostomus chinensis. The sequence goes on from NC_141339.1 coordinate 1,707,370, forward strand.
GTGTGTGTGTGAGGGATGAGGATGTCATGTAGCTAAGATCCAAACAAGAAAGATGTTTAGAAATGTTTACAGAAATGCTGCCATGTAACAAGATGACGAATGTCAAAATTCGCCAAATTATCAGCCAAACAACTGCCATGACGGGACGCAGGACGAACGGATTTCACTTCTGTTTACCTCTGAGGGCTTTTACATCGCTGCTCGTGCTGGGGAGGAAAGGAAATGAAGTAGTTTTCCCGATTAAACAAACTGCTATTGATGATCTGACTACTTTTGCAGAAGGTAGTTGTGAAATGTGGAGGTTGACGATGCCGGGTGTCCACGTACATAGAGAGACTACTATTTCTGCCTCAGGCCTTCAGCTCCCTGACAATGTGGACTATCATTCTGAGGCCACACTGGCTGTATGAAAGCAGACAGGAAGATAATTGTGAAGATTTGCTGCTCGAAGATCAAAGTCAGAGTTGAACTTTGAAGTGAGTCGTGGCTGAGTGGGCGATGCTGCCTTTTATTTTCTCATTTGTTCACATTTCGTAGATCATTTTTGTGGATGAAGATGTGGAAAGTCTTCTGCAGATAAAGAAAACTTAATACAGTCTTGAGTTGTTTCCATCGCTGCCGTCTGTCTCTGCAGATGAAATCTTCCAGCACAAATAATCTGTCTGTCTGTTGCGACTGTGTTTTCAGACCAAAATACACCTTCAGCCTCCGTGACATGACGACCTTCTGTAGGGGTCTTCCTCCAAATGTCAGCCGCATGCCTGCAGGAATGTCATGCAACCTCTGTTTGAATGTTGGATGAGGAGCGATGCATCGGTGCGGTATTGAGGCTGCAGTCCTCCGACTCTTGTTAAAGACCAGACAATGCAGTGGGCTGCTGCTTGTTTTCAGCGCTCTGCCAGCAGAGATTACAGTGAGAGAATTGTTAAACAAGCCACAATACCCCAAATCATGTCCAGCCTCCATTTCTATTCCCACAATAAAGCAGCGGATCAATTTTGCTATTATGTGTGTTTGTTTTGTTGTGACCGCATTCTGCATTTTGTGCTGGTGGAGGTTTTTCCTCTCTCATCACAGGTCACTCGCAGCTGAGATGCAGTGATATTCCCCAGCATCACTTCCATTACACCCCCGTCCCTGCACATTTGCTCTTCTCATACTGATCATGGCTGATACCTCCAGATTTCCTTCCTTCCTGCTCTAATGGCCATTCTTTGCAGTGCCTCAGCAAAAACCCACAAAACCAGAAAACAGCTTTAGAAACGGCAAAAAGCAGGTTTGTGTTTTCTCGGAGACGGACAGCTGCGGCTCCACATGGAGGACCAGACAGCAGAGAACACGCGAAGCCACATCTCCCACTGCTGCTCCTACATGAGATATGAGAGGTAATTTTTTCCAATTAGAAAATCAATATGTCTCCCTGCTGTATATGATTAATATTTCATCTTCCTCAGATTATCTTTTCCTGGCTGTGAAAACACTCTAAATGTTTGGAGCAGCTCATAAAAGAACGCGGCGAGTGTGTGACTGTGACCCGAGGAGACGATTTAACTCCACCTACAACCGAGCAACGCTATAGCGTCATTTATCTCCATCACCGCCCCCAACAATGACACGCTCCTCTCTAATTAAACCAAGGTGGCTGTCAAACCTCCACTTCAGTGGGCTCGGGCAGTTTGGGGAGAAGCTGCAAATTAGCATTTTCCATTTGCTTTGACACGGCTGTCAGCGAGTCAGGCATCACGCCGCAGTTCCACAGGTGCGTCTGTGATGATGTCACTCGTGGGCAGCGCTGTCTCGTTCAATCCTCCAGGCAAATTCAAACCTGCAGCAGGTAGATTTCCATCACAGCGTCATGTCACATAGACAAAGTATTCATTCGTGAGAAGGCCACTGTGATGAAAGTGAGTCACATATCAGCGCATGATGGATCGCACGCCCGTCGCAACTGAAAATCATCCCAAAAGCTTCTTTTAAGAGGAGAACAACAAAGCAGCAAAATGTGTATCATGAAGATTAAAGTATTTATGAAAAGGGTGAAAAAGAAAACACACATTTGTTCTGAGCCTGCTCACCTTCTGCTTGTATCCACACTCTCACCTGCCACTGTTATTTAAAGGACCCGTGTTGTTGCTAAACTCCATGGCTTCTACACAGCGTTTACTCGCCTCAGCCCCCCCCCCCAGCATTACTGTGTAGAATAAATGAAACCATTGCTGCTAAAATCTTGACTCACTGTGATGAAGCAGTGGTGAAGCAAACAGCAGTAATGCTCCCAGGCTCTGATTAGATTGTGGAAGACAAACATTTCCATGAATGAAAGCAAGTAGTCTTCTTGTTTCAGGCCCACTGCCTCAGACTGGCGCCCGGTGATGCGTTCACACTCGTCCCTGAGCAGCTCCACGCTCTGTCGCTGACACCATCCCCACAAATGTGTGACACACTGGACAGATGGACACCCAGGCTGTTTTGGGGCCCCTCCCTCCATTAAGTCCTGGTGCAGTTGACCCAATGTGGCTGTGAGGACTCCATCCTGGCACTGCTGGTTTATGCAACCGGCCTGGGCTGCCATTCATCACCCTTGGCAGGTTAAACCATGTGCACAATCTGTTTATATCCATAATTATAAGGCATCATCCTGGCTGCGGGCTGCCAGGGTTTAAGAACATCTGCTTGGAGTGCTCCACCAGGAGGCTCGCTGGAGCTGCACAGGCCCACGCTTGCCTATCTGGTGAGGATAAATCTTCTGTGATAGGTACATTAGGAGGGCTGGTGAGTCAGAGGTCAGCCGGGCCGAGGGGCAAATCTCTATCGGCGTGGACAGTGAGCGACTAACAGAGAAAAACGGCAGGGGGAAACTAGAGCGAGTGTGCATACGTATTCTAGGTGGAGCAGAGTGAGAGCGACGCAGCCTAATAGCATAATGATATTAATGAGAGCCCATTCATCATGCAGACTCATCACTTAACGTGATGAATACCAGCAATTTAAAGTAGAGACTCAAGTGGAACATGCCTCTCGCTGCTCCACTAACTAACCTTCCAGTCTATTACAGCTCGTGTCTCCACAGTCAGGAAGCGAACGAACTGATAGCACAACTACTGAGGATTTACCAGCAACACAATACAAATGAGCAGCAAAATAAATTAAAAGGCAGCTTTTCACACAGCAGCCACCCCCCAGAGTGAGACCCCCACAAACAGATCCCTTCCCTTCTGCAGCACAGAGCACACATCTTTAATTCCATATTGTGAAGTAATTACCTCCATCCTCGCCAGTAATTGTGAAATGCTGATATGTTCATTACGACGGAGGAACGGTAAATAGACACGTCAGGTTTAGAAATGATAGAAATCAAATGGAGAGGCCTGGCTAATTACAGGGAGCTAACATGAGCTGATTAGGGACGAGCTGAAACCTTATCTCCACTTTTCTGTGTGGGATTAAAAAAACTGAGACGGGGGAGGAGGAGTGTCCTGTGTAGCAATCAAGTGAGCGTACATGCATAATTCCTCCATAAATAAACATTTGTTTGGGAGTCAGTTGTAAGATATGAAGTGTTTAAGTCTTGTTGTTTCATTTTTTTATTTATTTTGTTCCTTAAAGATCACAAGCAGCTGCAGATGTTAGCTTGAATCCTCTTGAACTTTTCGGGGGATTTAGACAAAGTCAGCTCTAATTAATGGGAGCTGGTGACGGAAAAACACAATCCACCTTCCAGTTGTAGCTCTGCACTGACACATTTAAAAATAGCAGGGCGCAGCTTTTTTGGAGGAAGGAGGAAACAAACACTAGCACGTTTAGCAGAAAAACAAATGTTTGTCTGTAGTACATGTTTGTGTGTGTGTGTGTGTGTGTGTGTGTGCGTGACCCCGCAAACCTGATTTATTAAAAAGATATCGCATCTTACACTGTGTTTTTAAGTGAATTTACATCCCCAGCCAACACATCTGTGGTTTCTGTGAGGTGGACGATGTAGCGGCGGCTCCATTTTGGAGCAGATGTGTGTTGCAGTGCGAGAAGTTTGTCAGGTTTGTTGCTGAGTAGCTGAGTGATGAAGTCTTGTCTCATCACGTGCTCTTTTAAATTGAATCGATGCCAACTGTGTGACATGATGTCATCGGGGAGCGTGCAGCGCCTCGCTCTACACGGCATCCTCAAAATGAGTGCTCATGCCACGAACAGGGAGCTCCCAGCTGTCAGCACAGTCTGGAGGCCAATAGAACGTCACACTTATGGAGATTTTCTTCTTCCAGAAGTTTCAATAATAGGAAACGTGACGGTCAGAAACCCTGAACGGCTCAAGCTTCTGTGACTGCTCCAAACAGGAATGTCCCAACTCCCATCCAGGCAGCCTCTGAGGGCCTCCAGCTCTGGAGGTCCATGTGCAGGTGGGACAGGTGCAGCGGCGACGTGCTCCTCCTCGCAGCAGAACCCTGCAGGGATGCAACGCCTGTGTTTGTTCAAGGCTCCAGTGTGCAGAGATTTACAGGCTGACCTTTAATTGTAGCTGATTCCAGTGATGATTGAAGGATTTAACTACGAATACTCCTGGGGCCACTCCAGAAAACTACAGTGAGTATTAATATCCAGTAATTCCCGGGAGACCGTAAATCCACTGAGTACATCGGACACTTCCGTGGTCCAGACAGACTCAAGGCTTTGACCTTGCCTGGTTGTTTCTGCTGTCCTGCTTATCTATTGCCAACAAGGCTGAACGACACCAGTCTGGGAATCCTGGGTCCGACCGTCGGTCAGATGTTCATGGGTGATGATGCAACTCTTGAAACGTAGACAAGACAAATCAATAAGCAGCATTGGTAAATGTCCTCGGCGTACCAGCGATGACAAACAATGACGCGACGCAACACGTGAGCCTTCACAATAGCTGCAGAACCAATGAATAAAGCAAAGGTCCTTGGGTTTCCACTGCACGTGACTTCAGCCCCTGCGGACAAGCTGATGGACTTCCTGTTGGTTAGCACCAGTCAGGTTAAATGCGTTTGCAGTGGTGGCCAGCAGGTGGGGCTGTGCGGTGAGTAAACTTCCGACCCGACACCTCAGCAGACACACAGGCGACTGGTGCTGGTGCATATGGGTTCTCAGCTAACACGGTGGAAGGCGGAGCTTATAGATCTACATGATGTTGGAAAAGAGCAGACTCTTCTTTGCGTGCCCTCTGTTGCAGTATTTGACCCAGAAGTGAACAGCCCACGGTCCAGAGGGCAACGTCGCGACGGGTGACGAGGACACCTGGTAGTAGGCCCGTAAGTTGTAGGCCCGACTTCTGCAGGCGCTGTGGGCGGTCTGCACGCTACACGTACCACTCCTTTCTTCCTTTTCTTTTAAAATCTCAATTATACTGAGATAATTACTATTTACTGACTCGAGACTATTAGGGACAAATGAAACCAATGCTAATTTATGCATGTGTGGAATGATCACTTCCTACGGTGTCTAGAATCAACTCAAACACCTTTTTTCCTCCAGCAGACAAACATCTATCAACTCATCCCTGCTGCAGACAGTAAAGTCAGGAGGGAAACTGTGTCCATTTCAGAGGCAATATTTCAGTGTGACACCAGTAATAACAGCATGTGGGAAGAATGCACTTAAGTCACTCAAGCTCTGGGGATACACATGAAGTCCGAGCAGACGAGTGTTTTCTTCTGTTTGTGACTGGTGAGACAATTTTTTTCCCCAAGTTCCCCTCAGCTGCTTTCATTTTGTCCGACAGCACTTACTTTGAGCTCCGACAAAAGACACAAAGACAAAAGAAGTCACAATCAAAGGATGCCGACGTCACGATTGTACACCGGGGGTGCTGACAGCCAACCATCGCTGGCTTCCAGATTCCCCTTCCTGTCAGTGTGGCTCCATCATCCCACCTCACTCAACATATCACTATTATTAGTCTGTCGCCTTCCAGCTCGCATCACTTTATCCACCTCTCTCTCTCTCTCTCTCTCTCTCTCTCTCGCCTCACACACAGATCATCCTTTATTCCAGTTCACCTAGTGATTCTTACAATAGCGGTGGGCGTGCTATTAGACCCATTAGTCCGATATCCCAGTGTTGAGTGGGGACGATGAGAAATGGATTGGTGGTGATGCGGGTTGTGTGTGTGTGTGTGAGCGCGTGTGTGAGTGTGTGTGGGGTGATGAGTGTACGGTTTAATGGATGGCTGTGAAGAGTGTGTGTTAGCCTACAGAGACGCAGAGAGCAAGGAAGGAAGGGATATGACACGGCAGGGATGGTAATGGCTGTGGAATGGTAGTGTGTGTTTGATGAGTTAAGTATCTGTAGTACTGGTGGGTGTACACGTGTAGGACACCGTCAAGTGGAGACGAGTCAGTCATCTTTTAATGGAAAACCTCGGTTAAACTGCAGCACTGACGCTTGAGAGCCACCAGCTATGCTAGGTGGTTTCAGCTAAATTCCAGTCTGGATGCTAACATGCTAAAGGTAGGAGCAGCGGCCTGTTGTGTCGGACAGAGCTCAGTGTTTGTGCTGGATGTCAAGTAGCAACATTAAACTGGGGGGCGGCAAAGGCAGCCCGGTGGAGCAGTGGTCCTCACTGTGGCCCCCCAGCAAGAAGGTTGTGGGTGGAGCCCCGGCTGGAGCACGGGGTCTTTCTGGGTGAGTCTGCATGTTCTCCCTGTGCCTGCGTGGTTTCTCATCAGGGGCTCCAGAACAAGATCCGGCACCTCTGAATTTTGGCCTCCCTGTGTTCCGGTAATTATTTGGGCAGATCCCGTACCTCTTGTATTAAAAGAAAATATGAAAACGTTTTAAAAATGTTTAAAATACAACAATAATGTGCATAGATAAATTTACAGACCAAATCCTTAGAATTTCATGTTGTTCATTGAGATTCAACGTCATTTGAAAGAGTCGGAGATCTGTTGATGCGCTGACGCCAACAAACCACGCCCCTAACAAACAAATCACCTTTCGAAGTTCGCCGCCTCTGAGGAGAGAGCAGAGAGGAAATAAACAGTTCCTGTTTCAACGCCAACATGTCGAAAAGACAGTTAAATTTGCTGTTTTTTCAAAATGAAGGAAGAGTCGCATGACGCTTAAAACGAGGCAGAAAAGTCTCCACAAGCGGCGACGAGGGCAGCTGCAGCGGTCATGTTGACGAGCAAAATCGGCTGCAGCAGGAGGCCAGCGCCGCCACAGCGAGCCTGGTTCACCTTCAGCTAGCCAGGTTCACCTCCAGCTAGCCAGGTTCACTTCCAGCTAGCCAAGCCGGGACAGGAGGCTCGCGCCGCCACAGCGAGCCAGGTTCACCTCCAGCTAGTCAAGCCGGGACAGGAGGCTCGCGCCGCCACAGCGAGCCTGGTTCACCTCCAGCGAGCCTGGTTCAGCTCCAGCGAGCCTGGATCACCTCCAGCTAGTCAAGCCTGGACAGGAGGCTAGCGCCGCCACAGCTAGCCTGGTTCACCTCCAGCTAGCCAGGTTCACCTCCAGCTAGCCTGGCTCACCTCCAGCTAGCCAAGCCGGGTCTAACGTGATGTGGGGTGTCTTGGACAACTACATGGTGAGCAGACCGTCTAATAAGAGGCCGCCGTGCCAATTTTTAAATACCGTAATAATGATAATGGAAGATTTGTGTGATTTATTGTGAGCTCTTTTTTGTTTGTTTTCCAAGTTGGACCTGTTGAGAAACGAACTGCTGACTGTAGACTCTAAGTCCACCTGTGGTGATGTGGGCACACACCTGTGCTGCGCAGAGGAGGCTAATAACTGTGAATTATCGTCATAATGTTGATACCATGGATATTATTTGAAATGGAGGCTTGTAAGTCCCACATCATGGCAAGTGGGCATTTGTTTGTTGTTTTCTGTACCTTCCGGGACCTGAGCCCCTCTCTCACCCCTGAGCCGTCATATGTACTTAGTGTTCCAGCACCTTATGATTTACAAATTAAGCAATGGTTTTACATGTTGTTTCCTGTGCGTTCCGGGACCTGTGTCCATCTCGTCACCGCTGGGGTGTCATATGTACTCTGCGTTCCGGTACCTTATGATTTACAAATTTAGCACTGGTTCTCTCCAGTACTCCAGCTTCCTCCACAGTCCAAAGCCATCAAGAGGGACCAGGTTAATCCAGACTCTAAATTGACCGTAGGCGTGGCTGGGAGAGCCAATGGTTGTCTGTCTCTATGTGTTGGCCCTGCCATGGACTGGTGACCTGTCCAGGGGGAAGGCTGCTGGGATAGGCTCCACCCCCACCACCCTCTACAGGAGAAAAGGGGGAACATGGAGGGATGGATGGATGGATGATGGAGGGATGATGGATGATGGATGGATGGATGGATGGATGGATGATGGATGGATGGAGGGATGATGGGTGGAGGGATATGAACAAACTCTATATTTCATGGCGATCCATTCACATCTTGATAAGATTTTAATCTGAATCCTAAGTGAATGTTGATGGTGATGTTAAAACAGACAGAAGACCACCAAAGCAGTCACGCTCACAGCTCTGCAGACATTCTCTTCTGTAACTCCAGGTTCATCCGGAGAGGTTCACAAAATTCACCAGGCAAAACTGTCGGTTAATCCCAAAGTCCTTTGATTCGATGTTTGAGGAATAAGCATCAAATGTCATGATATAATTCCCCAACAAGGACGAAGAGCGTCTGCATGAAGAGGTGAACATGATGGTGTGTCTGAAAGAATGAGCTCAACTTTCCACCAAGATAAACATTTGTCTGGAAAGATAAAAAAGATGTGCAACTTATAAAGTGTAACAGGACTAAAATAAAGATAAAGAAGTTTTGTGTGTGAGTGTGTGTGTTGGGGCAGAGCAAAAATAAAATAAACAGCACTTCCTTCAGAGGAAAAGATGAGAAGGACTGAAGAGAGTCTGAGATGCATCACCATCAATAACATCGAGCAGCTGGAAGCAGCTGAACTCTCTCTAACAATCATCAGCTCTGTTGGAAATCAATGGGCTCTGCTGATATGTGAAAATCCATCTACAGGAATATTCTCAATGAAGTCGGCAGGCTAACAAGATTATACGACATAGAAAACAGCTCATCTGGAAAACATCAACGAGAAAAAGAGGTTTTCCAGCGACGTAAAGGCTGACACAGTGGCGAGGCCCGATAGCTGAGGCCCGATAGCTGACCCTTCATCCCACATTCATGTCCTACAATCCATGTTCTTCTTTAAATTTATTTGTATTGTTTCATAAGGTTCGTTAATGTTTGCATTGTTCTTCTGGAAGATGAACTTAAGTTAATAATAACAAAAAAACACCCCAAAAACGACAAGAATTACGAACAACAGTTTCAGGTGCTCCCACCACCCAGCGTGTCATGTGATTCCATCCACTGGTGTGGCTCAGTCACTGGGAACCGTACCCAGCTCACCCAGCCGGTCTCGTCTGTTTCCAAGTGAACTCAACTGCAGAGGCAGACCTAAACGCTGCCTGTATGCAGCCGTAAACGCACTGACAGGTCACATGACTTCTGCTGACTCACGTTTGCTGGACATCAGAGCCGAAGACTTGACATTTTATACATTTTGAACCCGGTTAAAAAGACTCGTGTGAGCTCTGCTGCTCGGTACGCGCTCCCCAGCCAACGGTTTCCTCTCTCTGGTCGGCTTGAATTTATGCACCATGAAACAAAAACACACCCAAACGCTTCCATTTTCTTTTGATGAGTCAGAGATGTCATCGCAGCCTCAGACGTAGAGCTGTTACTGTTAGTTCTGGTGCTGCACACTGGGCCCCATCAGACCCACTTGGTCTACAGTCACACTGAACTGACCCAGACTCGGGCCGTGGATCCCGGGTCAGGCCGAGAGGCACGTGGACCAAGGCTGGGTCAGGTTTGCTCTCTGGGAAATGTCGGTGGGTGAAAAATAATGAACCACGTTTTCAGAGGCTTTCACTTTTTTAATGATGACACAGTGTTTGGTTCTCTGGTGATAAATGATCCCAGCAATAATGGCACTAACGCATTATTATACTCATCTCAGCTCCATTTTATTACTGATGTAGCAATCAAATATCGGCCTCATGAAAGTAAACGCCATCACACAGAACGGAATATTCAGACGTGTGTGTAAAGGTCAACCTGGAGGTCAGCAGCGTCACGTCCGTCTCCGCCGGCTGTAACTACCTGTAGGAGCACGTCTGCCTCAGTGAGTCTGGCATCTCGGTGGGAGTGCGGCGCTTCTACTCCTCATTTGTCGCTCATTTATCACCCCTAACAGCGCCGGAATTTTCCCCTCCGTGCCCAGACACATCCAGCAACTCCATAACTCACTCGGGTGCTTTGAGAGCGCCGGCAGTGTGCGTCCGAGGACGAGTCTCACTGTGTTTCAGCGTGAATTTGTGTGGGCCTTCTCTCAGACACACACACACACACACACACACACACACACACACACACACACACACACACACAACAAAGGCCTTTCTGTTCCACTCTGAAAATGTATCACAGTTTCTATCTGAGGATGTGACAGGACAGGTGTGAGAGGCTGGTGGCAGCGCCCGGGGGGGGAGGGGTAACGTAAACAGCCTGGAATGTGATTCACATCACAGCAACTGATTTAAGAGGAGGGGTTTAGCGGGGCGAGAGGTCGTCCAGCGGGCTGAAACAAAAGATACGAAACTTTATCTCCATGACAATCAAAGCCGACTTCAGTTGCCGTTTCGGCCAATTGCCATTGTCGATCAAGTTGCCATGTGACTAATAGCAGCTTTTAGTCTCCCTGGTGATTCATGAGCGCTGTCAGTATCACCGAGAACAAACAGAAACCAGAGTTTAACTGTTACAGTCTAATTGTTGGGCTGCTAATCCAAATGACACGTTTTATGAATTGATCAGATCTCACATAGACTTGGCAATGGTGGCTGGATACATAAAAGATAATTAGTGAACGCATAATTACATAAAGGAGTGCTGAATAAGCGTTACTCATACCTAATAAAACCAGTAATTAGTGCTCTTTTAGACCCATCAACATTCGTAAATGAGTGATTTTGTTAGGCGTTACCATGAAAACAACCACTGAGACTTGAAGCCAAGTCAAGTCAGGTTTATTTGTGTGGCGCCAAACCCCAACCAAAGTTCTCTCCTGCACCTCCCTCCTTCAATGAACCTCCACCCAACAATTCTCCATCAGCAAGCACAGCCTGCAACTCAGCCACCAGAACGGAAAGAGAGGGACAGAGATAAAGAGGGAGAAGGGAAAGAGGGTTGAGGTCAGGGTTACTTCAGCATCTTGAACTCCACAGCTCACAGCATCATTAGAGTTTCACTGTCGCGTGTGCTGGCTCGTCTGAACCTGAACCAGACTTTGATTGCTGGCCATTTTCAGTGAATGGCTCATCGCTACCAGTGACACACCCCCACCACCACCACCACCACCACACACAGAGTGAGGGAGGACTCGCCATAGCGGGAGCCGGGGCTGGCGCCCTGATGAATCTGTCGCAGCCGCCAGCTCATCTGTTTGGGCTGACAGAGCGAAAGGCCAGGAGGATTAGTCACTTATTAAGCAGGGGAGCTCGCTCTTTAATCACCTGCATCGTTTAGGAGACAGGAAGTTGCTGCCGTGTTCTACTGAAGCCACTTCTTTGCGCCTGCTGCATCGGAACCATGATAGAGTGGAAAATATTAAAACGATCTGTTCAGCCGGGTGTTTAGATGCTGGAGATGTTTCCTCTCCCGCTCTCGGTGGCTCATCAGCATCACGACCCCGGTGTGATGAGGCCTTGTAAGTTCTGGCGATAGCTATTTTTGATGCCTTTTTGCTCCTCAGCATTCAACCTAGCATCATTTAGGTTTGACCTCCTGACGCAGAGCCGCTCGGCTCCTCCCACATCCAGAAGGATTCAAGCGCAGCACAGAGCTCATTAGCACTGAGAGGATAATGAATCCTGTGGCAGTTAAGGACGTTTGTGAGGAGCTGCTGGGAGCATGAGGTGTGTCATTGCTGGAATGAGGATCCTGGCTGGGGAGGTGGACTGGTACTACATTGAGGGTGAATGAGGTTCTTGTGCATGGAGCCAAAGTGCCTCCTCATCTGGACAACATTATTTGTCATGTATGTAAAAAAAAAAAAAGAATCAAATATGACTTTTCTTACCTGCCTGCTAATTCTATCATTAACCAGCAACGTAACAGTAGGAAGCCACCCCACTCACCCACTCCTGCCTGTAATTATCAGGGTCAGCACAAAATCCTTTACTACCTTTACTAGATATCGTCACAGTAAATGTGGAGTCCCCACACGGACGAATAAAACACCAGGCGCAAGCTCCTGATCACCAAAACAGAGAGAAAACAACGCAGCGCAGCCGCACCCCATGTAGACCCAGGCTTACAGGCTCAGGCTCAGGTCAGGTGACTCTAGCAGCCATGAGAAGTTTTGTAATAACCTGATTAAATCACTTATGCTCCACATCAATTGTTTTTTTGTTGTTGCGTTTCTCATTTTCATGACAAAATATTGCAAGTCTAGAATTGCAAAACTGGTGTTGAGGTGATGTTGACGCGTGTTGTTGGAGTGTCTCTTAAGATGTTAAATGTTTAACATTAATATTTATCCTTTCATTATGCATTCATCTCAACTGGTTTGAAGGGATGTTCTCTACCTGAGGAGTGTGGTAATAATTATCTGTGCTTTAAAGAGTTCATATCGGGGAGGGAGTTGACCTCCTCTTGACCTTGTTTTGTTTTTTTTAATGGTAGGGCCAAAGACACGGGCTGTCGATCATCGCCTGAACGTAGCAGAGCTGAGCGGTAATTTAAGACATGAAATGTGTTTTTTTAAATATATTTTTATGTTGGACTAAAGACTGTATTCATGGTTCCCACGCAGTCTTAAAAAGTCTTAAAAGTCTAAAATTCAACAATCCGAAATTTAAGGCCCACAATGAAATCATTTGGACCACATAAACGAAAAATTATTCAAGGTGGAGCCAAGAAAATGAGAAATCCGAACGCTCCGTATCACATTCGTGTGGTCCGAGGTCCGTGTTGCACAGAAAGTCGAGCAGGTTGCATGTGGAGGATGTGCGCGGTGGGACTGACCGGGTATCAACAAATGGACGAGTGCCGATTCAATGATCTGTGGCTGGACAGAAAAGAATTTAAATGCTGGTTGAAAAGAGTTACTGGAAATCCGTACGAAGCCCGCTCACTTGGTGCGAAAAAATGTCCAAGTGGGAACATGAGGCATAAAGGCTCTGGAGTCGCACGCGAAGTCCGGTAAACATGAGACGCAAGTAAGAGGCTGCATCCGGACGGATATCTGACATCGTCTCCAGAGGATCCAGCACCTGCTGCTATGCCTCGACCTCCTCCAGCGACCAGGTCTCCGCTACCGCTGCCCAGGTTCCCGGGACCGCAATACAACATATGTCACACTAATTATTACACAAAAATATTTCAATTTTTTAAAAAATTTGTCATCATCCTCCGCTTTAACTGGTGGGTCTGGGTCGCGGGGGCAGCAGCCTCAGCAAGGAAGCCCAGACTGTCCTCTCCCCAGCCACTTCCACCAGCTCTGTGGCAAAGCAGGTGGAAATGTTGTGTCCTCCAGCTGACCGACCCTTTTGCTGCCTGCTGACCCGATACCGGTGAGCGTGTTACGTCATTTCCTGCCTGTAATACTGTCGCTGTGTTGTTCACTCTCTCAATCCTCCCTCAGGTTCACTGCTAACTTAATCGCTTTAAGCACCACTGTATACTGCATTTTGGTGTAATACAGAGGTTTCTGTCACTTAACTCTTTAGCAGGACTTTGCTCTGAAATTCCTCGTTCTATTTGTTCTATTTGCCACAGGTCCGCTAGCTCACCTTAGCACACTAGCTATGGCCGCCCTCTCTCTTTCCGCCTCTCCCTCCCTCTCCTGCTCCATGTGCCAGATGTTTAGTTACTCCTCTGCCTCCTTTAGTGTAAAAAGTGTAGTTTGTTTGTAGTCCTGGAGGCGAGGCTTAGTGAGTTAGAGACTCGGCTCCACACCATGGGAGCTAGCGCTAATCCTTTACCTTCAGGAGCTTCTCAGTCCACCTGAGCGGGTGCGGAGCCACCTAGCCTAGCCACCGCTAGCAGCTCCCCCGCAGCTCCCGAGCAGCCGGGAACTAGCCAGTCCCGCTGGGTGACATCACGAGGGAAACCTAGACGCAGTAAGCCCGTGTTTGCCCACCAACCCTTCATGTTTCCAACCGCTTTCCCACTCAGCGACACACCCGCTGAGCGTGAAGCTCTTCATGTCGGCTCTGTTGCTCGCAGCCCCGCTGTGAAGCCGACATCAGTCATTGGCAGTTCTGTTCTTCGCAACGTGAAGGTGGAGACTCCAGCGAGCATGAAGTGCATCCCAGGGGCCAGAGCGGGCGACGTTGAGGCTAAAGCTGCTGGCAAAACGTGAGGTTAAATACAGTAAGATTGTGATACATGTCGGCGCTAATGACACCCGGCTTCGCCAGTCGGAATTAACTAAAGTTAACATGGCTTCGGTGGGCAACTACGCTAAAACAATGTCGGACTCCGTAGTTTTCTCTGGCCCGCTGCCCAATTTAGCGAGTGACGACATGTTTAGCCGCATGCGTTCATTCCATCGCTGGATGTCCAGGTGGTGCTGAGATAACAACGTGGCTCATAGACAATTGGAGCTCCTTCTGGGGAAAGCCTGGTCTGATTGGGAGAGATGGCGTCCATCCTACTTTGGATGATGCATCTCTCTTATCTAGGAACAGAGGCCAGTTTGTTAGCCATACTAATCCCTGACAAGCACCCAGAGTTCAGACCAGCAGGCAGAGCTGCAGGTTAGCATGCCCTCTGCTGGTTCCTTGGTGTTGTCACCCACCCAGCCTATAGAAACTGTGTCTGCCCTGAGGCTTTATAAGGCTACACCCAAATCTGGAGGAGTAACTTATAGCAACTTAGTTCAAATTAAAACCACTGCTCCAGCAAACCAACCCAGTAAAACTATTAAATGTGGTTTGCTTAATATTCCATCTCTCCCATCCAAGTCTCTCCTAGTGAACGATTTAATTACTAATTATCAGATTGGTGTATTAGCACTCACTGAAACCTGGGTGCAGCAAGATGAGTATGTTAGTTTAAATGAATCTTGCCCTCCTGGTTACATTAACTACCATGTACCTCGCACCACTGGCAGAGGAGGAGGAGCTGCAATCTATCAGTCAAATTTGCTCATTAACCCTCCACCTAATTGTTCATTAACTCATTTGAGAGCCTGACTGTCAGCTTCTCCCTCCCACACTGGAAAGCAGAGAAACCACTCTTACTTGCTGGGGTGTACCGTCCTCCTGCACCTTATTCTGAGTTCTTAGAAGAACTCCCTGACTTTCTGTCTAACTTGGCATTGAACTCAGACAAAGTCATTCTAGTGGGTGACTTTGACATCCATGTGGACGTCAATGATGATTCTCTGGCCACTGCGTTTAAGTCGCTTCTTGATTCTGTTGGCTTCTGTCAGAGGGTAAACAAACCCACTCACACTTTTAATCACATCCTTGATTTAGTGCTCACTTATGGAATAGAAGCTGACCGCAGCATAGTTCTTCCTCAGAACCCCGTCTTGTCTGATCACTCCTTAATTACATTTGAATTTACTTTAACAAATTATATCCTACCTGGGAAAAAGTCCCGCTTCAGTAGATGTCTATCTGACACTGCTGTTTCTAGATTTAAGGAGCTTATTCCAGCAGAGCTTGCTGCCACATCTTGTAATAATATATTGGGCAGTTATGCTGATTTCACCCCCTCGCAGGTAGACTATCTTGTGGACAGCACTGCAGCAGCACTCCTTGGGACACTTGATGCCGTAGCTCCCCTGAAGAAGAAGGTTATCAACCAGAAAAGAATAGTTCCCTGGTACAGCCCAGAGCTGCGTGCCTTAAAACAGAAGACCAGACAACTGGAAAGGAAGACACATTCCAGCCAGCACGAGGAAGTCCACCAAGCCTGGAAGGAGAGTTTATTAATATATAAAAAGAACTCCGTAATGCCAGAAGCGCTTACTACTCGTCCCTGATAGAAAAGAATAAGAACCACCCCAGGTTCCTCTTCAGCACCGTGGGCAGGCTCACCAAGAACCATAGTGCTGTTGAGCCATGCATCCCCCCAACTCTCAGCAGTAACGACTTCCTTTCTTTCTTTACTGAAAAGATTGTGAACATCAGAACAAAGATTGCCAGTAATGGAGGACAGACTACAGTCCCCATAGAAGCACCTCCCAGACTTGGTGCATACTTGGACAGCTTCTCCCCCATCGACCTGTCAGAATTAACTTCTGCAGTCGGTTCCTCCAAGTCAGCCACTTGTCTGCTGGATCCCATCCCAACAAGCCTCCTTAAGGATGCCTTCCCTCTAGTCAACACTTCTATATTAAATCAAATTAATCTTTCCTTAGTCACAGGTTATGAGCCACAGGCCTTTAAGGTGGCTGTCATCAACCCTTTACTTAAAAACCTTCTCTTGACCCAGATGTGTTAGCCAACTATAGGCCAATATCCAACCTCCCTACATCTCCAAGATCCTTGAGAAGGTTGTCCTGGAGCAGCTACATTAACATCTGCACAGCAACGAGCTCTTTGAAGCCTTCCAGTCTGGATTCAGGGACACCATAGCACTGAACCAGCACTGGTCAGAGTCTCTAATGATCTTCTTATAGCTTCAGACAGAGGTCTTGTCTCTGTGCTTGTCCTTTTGGACCTCAGTGCTGCATTTGACACCATCGACCACAGCATCCTGCTACAGAGACTAGACCATGACATTGGGATTAAAGGAACTGCCCTAAAATGGTTTAAGTCCTACTTATCAGACAGGTTTCAGTTTGTTAATGTTAATAATGACCATTCAGAGTACAGCAGAGTTACATATGGTGGACCACAGGGTTCAGTTTTAGGACCGATTCTCTTCACTCTTTACATGCTCCCATTAGGTGACATAATCCAGAAGCACTCGATCAACTTCCACTGTTATGCAGATGACACACAACTTTACTTGTCGATGGAGCCAGACGACACAAGCCAGTTTACTCATCTGCAAGACTGCCTGAAAGACATTAAATCCTGGATGTCTTCTAACTTCTTAATGCTCAATTCAGATAAAACTGAGGTCATCATGTTTGGACCTAAACACCTCAGGGACACACTCTTGAATCGGATCTCTACTCTAGATGGCATCACCCTGACCCCGAGGACAACTGCAAGGAACCTTGGGGTCATTTTTGACCAGGACCTTTCCTTCAGCTCCCACATAAAGCATGTGACTAGGACCGCCTTCTTCCATCTGCGAAGTATCGCTAAGATTAGGAATATCCTTTCCCAGAGTGATGCTGAGAAACTGGTGCATGCATTTATCACTTCTAGGCTGGACCACTGCAATTCTCTCCTGTCAGGATGTCCTAAATACTCCCTAAAGAGTCTCCAGCTGGTCCAGAACGCTGCAGCGAGGGTTCTGACAGGAGTTAAGAAGAGAGAACACATCTCTCCACTTTAGCTTCTCTCCTTCCTGTAGGATCTAGAATCGACTTCAAAATCCTTCTGCTGACTCATCAGGCTCTCAATGATAAAGCTCCATCCTATTTGAAAGAGCTCATTAGTCCCTACTGTCCCACCAGAGCACTCCGCTCCCAGAATGCAGGTCTGTTAGTGACTCCCAGTATCAATAAAAACAGACTGGGAGGTAGAGCCTTCAGTTACCGGGCTCCTCTACTGTGGAACCAGCATCTCTCCATGGGTCAGAGAGGCAGACACTTTAACTACGTTTAAGTCCAGGCTTAAGACCTTCCTCTATGACAGAGCCTTCAGTTAGGACTGGTTCAGGTAGCTCTGAACCATTGATAGCTATGCTGCTACAGGCTTAGACTGCTGGGGGACACATCAGGTTACATGGAGCCCTTCCCTCCTCTCCTCTCCTCTCTCCTCCTCTCCTCCCTGCACATTTTTGGAACTGTCACTACCACTACTTGTTGCACTTTGTAGTTTGGCCTTGGTGTCTCTCAGTCTCTCTGTGTTTCCACAGATCCACCAGAGCCACAACCGCCGCCTGCATCGCCCCCCCCCCCCCCCCCTCTTATTCCCTACTGTTACACCGGCCTGCGCTCCCCTTCCATGAACCAGTCTGCCATCCAGTCCCCCATCAAGCTGGCTTGCTCTCCCTGCCTCCCCTTCCAGAAGCCTCCTTCTTCAGCTGATTTCCGTGTTTCCCACATTTTGCATTGTAAACTGTTTTCTTGTCTGTAACAACATCTACTGCACGTCTGTCCGTCCTGGGTGAGGGATCCTCCTCCCCTCCTCACCCTGAGGTTTCTCAGATTTTTCCCTGTTAAAGGTTTTCTATGGAGTTTTTCCTCAGTCGATGTGAGGGTCTGAGGGCAGAGGATGTTGTTATGATGCCATGAAGCCTGGAGACAAACTGGTGGTGAAAACGGGCTCTACAAATAAAATTGCCTTGCCTTGCCTTGCCTCTTCCGGGGGAATCCCGAGGCGTTCCCAGGCTAGCCGAGAGATATAATCCCTCCAGCGTGTACTGGGTCGGCCTCGGAGCCTCTTCCCAGTCAGACATGCCTGGAACACCTCCTGAGGGAGGCGTCCTCACCAGATGCCTGAAGCACCTCCACTGACTCCTCTACATGGAGGAGCAGCAGCTCTACTCTGAGCACCTCCCGAATGACTGAGCTTCTCCCCCTGTCTCTAAGGGAGAGCCCAGCCTCCCTGAGGAGGAAACTCATTTCAGCCGCTTGTATTCAGGATCTTGTTCTTTCAGTCATTACCCAGAGCTCATGACCACAGGTGAGGGTTGGAACGCAGATTGACCAGTAAATTGAGAGCCTTGCCTTTGGCTAAGCTCCCTCTTCACCACAACAGACCGGTTTAGCACCTGCATCACAGCGGACACCGCCCCAATCCGCCTGTCAATCTCCCACTCCATCCTACCCTCACTCATGAACAAGACCCCGAGATACTTAAACTCCTCCACCTGAGGTAGGACCTCCCCCCCAACCTGGAGTGGGCAAACCACCCTTTTCCAGCTGAGGACCAGGGCCTCAGACTCGGAGGGGCTGATTCTCATCCCAGCCGCTTCACATTCGGCTGCCAACTGTCCCAGCAAGAGCTGGAGGTCGTGGCCCGATGGCGCTAAGAGGACCACGTCATCTGCAAACAGCAGAGACGACCCCCCCGCCACCGAACTCGACCCCCTCCACCACCCGGCTGCACCTAGAAATTCTGTCCATAAAAGGTTATGAACAGAACCGGTGACAAAGGGCAGTCTTGGCAGAGTCCAACCCTCACTGGGAACAAGTTTTTTTTAATTAATTTTTTTTTTTTTTAACTTTTCAATTCACTCCACTACTCCAGTTGCATTCTCTGTCAGGAAGGAGTGTGGTAGGGTTCATTTTTCAATGCCAAAGTAAACGTTGAAATTGAGAATTCTGTATCTGTCTTTTTTCAAATTGGTCGGTGCTGCCATGCTCATTGGAGTCTCTTTTTTCATGTATCGATCTACTTGGTTCAGCACCACAAGCATTTTGTGTGTTGGGAAGCACATCCCACCATTCCATTGATAACCAAAAGCTATCATATGGTGTTGCGAATAGGTCTAAAATTCCATTCAAAAAGGTCTGAAAAGGTCTTAAATTTGACTTGTTGAAACTTGTACGAACCCTGTGTATTGAGCTAACGTGCTTTTGCGTGCGAGAACCAGAGACTGTTTGCTGCTGTGAGTGTGAGTTTGAGACTGGTGGGTTTTTTTTGCAACTTCGAGGCAAGCTAACTAGCCTAGCTCGCCCGCTCAGCTAACTAGCCTAGCTCGCCCGCTCAGCTAACTAGCCTAGCTCGCCCGCTCAGCTAGCTAGCCTAGCTCGCCCGCTCAGCTAACTAGCCTAGCTCGCCCGCTCAGCTAGCTAGCCTAGCTCGCCTGCCGTAGTCAGAGTCGAGACGCTGGCTTGATTCTTTTTCACCTGCCGGACGAGAGAGGGGACCGCGGTCCGGAAGAGCTGTAGCGGACGTCACGGACGTGTTGCTGGGTCCTGAGTGTGGTCTGCTGTCTTCAGAGTGGGGCCCTCCTGCTAATCCTCGATGCTGTGCTGCTGGGGCCGGTGCCAGGGCTGTCAAATGAAGTTCCTACAGACACGGTGGGGTTTGTTTTTTCATGAGCTCCATTAAGCGCGCCAGCGAAATTTAATGCAAGCTTGCTTAAAGAACAAAAACTAAACTTAAAGAGTGCACTTGGATTAAGACAGGCTGAAGTCTAAAAATACGCGGGTCTTTTCCTTCGTTTGGTGTTTATTATTTTTTCATACTGTGGTTTATGCTCTGCAGTGTGAAATACCTGCAGTTTTGCTTCATACATTGTTGTGTACTGTGTTTGTGGCGTTATTAACCATATTTTACTGAACAACTGAGAATAGGTTAATTCATTCATTTCAGTAAATAAGTTACATTTCATTGTCTACATTTCACCATAGCCTCTCAGCGGTTATCAATAAGAGTGAGAATCATTGTTTACCCTCGACAGGTTATTTTACAATAAGATGTCTCTTAAACCCTTGTTGAACCTGTTAGTAGTTTGATGGTGACCGGTGTAGTACATAACTGATCATAATAGTATGACACCAACAGAGGCGTAGAACATGGCAGACATGACGTCACGACTAACTGAAAATATCACGCAGTCAGGATTCAGAGGACGAAACACTGCGAGAGGCACAAGACCTCGGAGACAAGGTGACTGTCGACATTCCTATGTTATGTGTTATACTTCTTAATCAGACCAGGTCCTCTGAGTCTCTGGCCTTATTTTCTGATTATAGATGGATGAAAAATACTCACGTGAGGGTAAAACTCAGCCCTCGTCACTCTCACGTTAAACTTAACCCTCCAATAAGAGTGAAGGAGGGCGGGACAAATACCACAGGGACCAGCCGTCACATCTTCCACGGACAGACAAGAACAATGGAGGAGCTCTCACACTTCCACGGATATTCCAATCCAAGCAACCAGATCATCTCAGCTGTGCCTCCAAAGGGCCCTCAAACCATCCCAGTTGGTTCCCTGTTGGAACTAATGCTTCAGTGGGGAAGGAGCTGCGGTAGGCCAAGACGAGCAGGCCAGGCGGCGCCATGTAGGGTGTTCCAGGTATTGAGAGCATCCAGAAATGGAGATTGAGACTTTTTTCCACCAAAGTCCTGTGAAGGAGTCATGGTCATGAAGTGGTCTACCAACAGTTCAGATCCCTGTGTTACCTCTTGGCTTTGGTGGGCGGGTGCTTGTTGGGGGGTGGGGGGGTGGACTGCTGTAACTCCTCGCTGTCAGATGCAGCCTAAAACTCCTCATGTGCTGGGGGAAGCATGTGGTAGTCTGTTATGATCCCCAGAGGGGGCGGAGCAACAATCATGGCAGCTGGGTAGGGGGACCTGGTAGTGATGTACGGGGGATGTATCAGGGAGACAAGCCTATGAGCGCCAGCACCAACGCATGGAGATGTTTCCTCTCCTTAAGGATTTAAACCAAGTGACGGCAACATGTCCCGCATGTGCAGGTGTGTGTACATCTGTGTGACAGACTCAGGCTCCAGGTACCACAGGAGAGTTCACACTTCTTCAGAAAATACCAAGAACATTCTGGTGATTTCCAGTCACAGCCAAGCAGTCAGGTGTGTGTGGCAGTGTGTGACATACAGCAGCAACCTGGAGATGTTTGCAGGTGATGTTTCTTCTTTGTCTACCGCTTATCCTGTTGAGGGTCGCGAGGGGCTGGAGCGTGACCAGTCAAAGAAACGCTCCTGACCGGACATGAATGTGTCCCCTATGCTCTCACTCTGAAATGACGAGCGAAGGATGTAATCAAACAGGTCCCGATCCGAGAGGTGCAGCCTGATTAAATCCCTGCGGCGTCTGAACCAGGCAGCAGGACTGATAAGGAGCCATAAATCTTCAGTCTAAGTGCTGGATCACAGCGCAGCAGCGTAAACACAACATTCACTGTGTTTACCTTCATTAAATCACCTGAAAACGACACCTGGCCGCTACGCCGTCACCACACACTCACGCACTGCCACACGGATAATAGCCTAACATTTTAAACCGCCGTTGTTACTCAACACCTCAGAGACAAGAATGTCTCTTAAATCTGGATAGTCCATAACGTGAATAACGTGAGTGTCTCTTTCTGGCTCCCCCCCGCAGAGCTCGTCCTTTACCTCAGGAAAGTCTCCTCACAGCTGAGCGCCGAGTTTGTGGGGTCACATGTTGTTCAGCCTGACTGGATGAAGAGGACAAAACTCTGGTAAAGTAGAGGTAAATGTTCTCATCAGTCCTCATCCTGTGGAGATGTGTTAGGTCGGCCTTTGTCTCTTCATGGATGCCTTAGATGTCAAAATATCCCTGTTTACACCATAAATTCCTGTTTTTAATCGTCCAGTAAAAACAATTCAAAGGTTTGATGACTCATAGTTTTGTAGTGAAGGACAATGCGTTCTCAGAATTGAGTACACCTCCTGACTCTTGTCACTCATTTCACTATCACAGTTTGACCTCATCAGATAGAAGAACCAAGCAGCAGTGGCTAGTTTTGCTGTCTTGAATCTTTGGGGCTCACACTCTGGTGTGTGTGTGTGTGTGTGTGTGTGTGTGTGTGTGTGTGTGTGTGTGTATATGTATGGGCGGGTGGGGTGTTTGCACATTAAGGTCCATCCATCCATCCATGTTACCCCTCTTCTCCTGTTGAGGGTGGAGGGGGTGGAGCCTATCCCAGCAGCCTTCCCCCTGGACAGGTCACCAGTCCATCACAGGGCCAACACACATAGACAGACAACCATTGGCTCTCCCAGCCACGCCTACGGTCAATTTAGAGTCTGGATTAACCTGGTCCCTCTTGATGTCTTTGGACTGTGGAGGAAGCTGGAGTACCAGAGAGAACCCAGCAGGAACAGGGAGAACATGGAGACTCACCCAGAAAGACCCCGTGCTGCAGCCGGGGCTCCACCCACAACCTTCTTGCTGGGGGCCACAGGGAGGACCACTGCTCCACCCACAACCTTCTTGGTGGGGGCCACAGTGAGGACCACTGCTCCACTGTGCTGCACCCAGCTTTCAAGTCAAGTCAATTTTATTTTACTTTCCAAGTAGAGCAGGTCCAGCACCTCCCTCCTTCAATGAACCTCCACCCAACAATTCTCCATCAGCAGCACATCCTGCAACAGCAGCCACCAGAACCTTCCTTTACCAGCAGGAAGGTGGAGCAGATCCAGGATCAGTGGGGACGGAGAGAGCAGGACAGAGACAAAGACAGAGAATGGAGGAGGACAGAGAGACAGAAGGAAAGAGAGGGACAGAGATAAAGAGGGAGAGAAAGGAGGAGTGACTGATGGACAGAGACAAAGACAGAGAATGGAGGAAGGCTGAGAGACAGAAGGAAAGAGACAGGCAGAGATAAAGAGGGAGAGAAAGGAGGAGAGACTGATGGACAGACAGGGACGTGAGCAGGTGGAGCTATGGGTGGCAGGTGGAGCTATGGGTGGCAGGTGGAGCCTCCTCCAGCAGCAGCAGCAGTCAGGGATCTGGGACAGCAGTGAATGAATCCATGACAAGTCCCTCCATAGATTCCTGATTTCTCTGGGAACAAATAAATATTTGGGAACCAATTGACGAGCACAGAGCCTTTACGCACAAAAACACATGAGCAAAAATGAGTGAAATGCAGTAAGAAGCTACAGAATGAAATAACTGCTGCTAGCATGCTAGCAACACACCAGCAGCAGTGAAACTACAAGGACCTGAAGAGCCCAGCTACTGTAGTGATCAGAGCTGAGACTTCGGTTTGATGGTCCGATTCACCTGAAGTGATTCTCTGACAGGACAAGTGTTATAAGAAAAAAACATCCAGAAGAGACAAATACAGGCAAAGTTCGCTACACTGACGTTAGCACCACTGCGTGAAAGCTCTCCGGTTACTTCATTGCTGAGAATTCTGGGACCTGAACTAAAAGGTCAAAGGGCAAAGACGGTTGCAAAATCGTCCATGTCGGTGAGGTGGATGTCAAGTTTCAACAGATAGCAGGAGTCGTCTCAGAGGCAGTGCAGTCGGCGAGTCTTCAGTTTGGACACGTACGTGACTGAAACTTTATCCTCCTGGCACTTGAAAACTTCCAGAGTTACGAGTTGAGTTGTGCAAAAATAAAAGCAGCAAGCGAGTCTGAGCATGTTGCTCCGTGACTGAGCTCAGCCTGCCATCCGCTTTGACACTTTAATGAGCATCCTCTGACAAGCTCTTCCTCAGGTGTGTTGGTGAAAATGTCACAAAATTAGAAAAAAAGAGGCAGCTTTTAACAAAAAGCTTATACGTCTTGCCATTTCCTCCTGTGAATTACAAACAGAGCTGGGAACATGGCCTCTGTGTGGTGCGCTGATCGCGGCTGACAGCTCCTCCACTAATACAGCACCAGAGGAGAGGACATCAAAGTGCAGGTGGTGGGTTAGTAATATAGGGGCTGAGCAGGACGAAGGATCACATCACCTGAGATAAAAGGCGAAGCATCCACACACTAAACAAGACCACCGCATCTCCTGTATCAGCGCCGATATCTCACCTGTTGCACTCTGCCCTGCAAAGGTCTGGTTTATCTTTTGTCTACAAAGTGTCTGGTAGTGTGAGTGAGGAAGCGTGTGTGCTGCCTGCAACTGTGTGTGTGCTGCATACGTGAGGTTAGTGCTTGTGTCTGCACAACAGATAAAAGCTAGAGAGCTGGCAACGTGTGTGTTCCCTCTAAAATAATCCGCGCAGGCTCCGGTGGGCTGTTGGTGCATCTCACTCCTGTTCGACTCATCTCTGAAGCTTCTCCCTCTCTCGCCCATATTTGTGGTGATTCCACTGCTCCGAAGCCTTTGAGCCCAGACGAAAGCAACCAGCACACAGACCGGATCAGCTCAGAGCTGTGTGTAACCAGATCTGATCCTGCAGCATCATCGGAGATGTTCTACTTCACAAGAGATGCTGCTGTTCTGCCTTCAGTCTGCCCTCCCCGACTCACAGGACCACCGCGCTGACGCTCCCGCTAAAGACGGCTGGTGAAATTCATTTATGGCAACCTTCCCCTCAACATTGACATCTTCCATCAATCCGTGTTGTCACTGTGATATGACGGGCTGTGCAGATATGGAGCTCTGATACTTTCAGGTAAAATTAAAAAAAGAACAAGAGAAGAAGCTCTCTCAGACATGTGAGGCGCCCAAGCATGTGTGTGGTTTCCTGTGGACGTTTATGACGAGCACCAGTATTTCATTCTGTGTCACACTCTGAATCTCATTCGGATGAGTGTGGAAAGGGATGATGATATAAGATAAATGAGTCTGGTGGGAATGATAATCAGGATCACCACGCTGGTGATCATCGTAGAGACACGAGAGGCGAGGACTTCCACCGGGCATGACGACGTCACGTTACTGCAGCAGCTGAGTTTGGCTTCCTAGATGAAGCTTGTGATTCACCAGAAACACTGCGGCACGTTTCAGGCTCAGCACTTTGCAGAGAATACGTGATGAGTCTATTTGTGACAGATGATGTCAAGCTGCACAGAGCAGATCAAGTGGAACAGGAAGTCACAGTTGAATAGCTTGGTGAAACTGGTTAGTTTTCAAAATAAAAGCAAACCTGCTAACTCCTGAAAGCAAAAACTGACAAACCAGTGCGCAGTATAACCACGTGTGACAGAAACACACAAACCAGGAGACAACGACCACATCAGCAAGTCAACAACAGTGATAAAACGCAACCCACCTGAAAGGCTGCTGCTGGAGCAGGCGTAGCTGCAACTTGGCAGAACCCAGTGCTTCCCTCCAGGCAAGTTGCACACTGCTGGGCAGGGAAGGGCAGTGACATGGTCTCCCCTCACTGATCACTCACAACTGCCCTGTGGCTCGTGACAGGGAATGTGATCAGATGCTGGCAACTCTTAAAGAATAGTTGTGGTGTGTGAGGAGTTAAACTGAGTCTAGCAGGTTGATGAATTAGTAATGATGTTTATGTGATGGCCTGTCCAAAGAGAGGAGAGCTTCAAGGTCTCTTCATTTGCTTCATGTTGGACTCATGAGATGAAAGAAGCATCGCCCAGGGTGCACTTGGCTAGTCATTAGCTAGTCAGAAAGAGGCTGCCGTCACAACAGGTATTATGTAAAATCTATTTTTGGAATTCTGCAGGAGTAATGTTTAGGTGTTTGGATAAGTTCCTGTCTGATGCTGCTCAGATTATTATTTTTCTTTTTGGAGGAAAAATTCAGTGGGGTCACTGCAAAAATATAATTTTTTCACATTGTCGCGTTTGAGTCATCTGGCGCTTAAGTCACAGCATCCTGACTGCAAGATGTTCCTCCTAATTCATCCCTCGTCAGAATTAATTAACAGTATGTAAAATGAAATGCTCTCTCGTCCTGTAAGTGAGGTGAAAGGTCAAGGTCAGCACCATTCTACCACATTTCTGCTAGAATCCAACACAGAACATGAGCTCAGCAGACATGATTCATGAAGGACCAGACAAGGAAGAGCTGAAACACACCAGCAGCCCTGGGCCTGCAGTGACAGCGGCTGTTTACATGGATGGCGACAAGCCCGACTACTGACCTTCATGTAAATGAGGAAATATTCAGCTCAAGGTGTTTACCTCACTTCTTCTGGAGGATTCCATTCATGTTTCTGTTTGTGTGCTCCAGGTTAAAGCCTCATGGCTGGAGACACGCCCACATTATGCTACCGATGACCTTATTGGAGTTAAGGTCAGCTGAAACTGCTGTTACATGCTGGGTGTTATTCAGGAAAGAAGTCAGAGTCTTTGTTTGCCTTTTGTGGTAAAACCTCGTTGAAAGTGGTTGCAAGAACTAAAACATACAACTTGCAAAAAAAAAACATGGATGGAAATAAGACAAAATGGAATAGCATTTAAAAACATATGAAAGAAGAAAGAGAGTTGGATAAAAGTATGGAAGAGAGATGAGTGCTGACACATGGATATGAAGACAGTCACCTGAGGCAGAAAGTGGGGGGGCGGACTATGAAGTGCAGTTATCGGGTCAATTTTGGAGTAATGCCATCTTAGTAAATGTGCCCAGTGATGACGTGCTCTTATTAGCAGGTAGCCAGCATGCTAGCACCTCTCCTCCAGCGCCACACTCTCGTCCAACCAGTTACCCCCTGGCTCAAGAGCCAAGCCTGTGGCCCAAACTGAAGCTGTGGCCTGGTGATGGCACTAGCACCTCAGCCCGGAGAGCAACACAGAGATGAAAACTGGGAGGGTTCTGTGGTCCCAGGGGAGACGAAATGAAGTGATTTAGTAAAACCAGTTTAATCAGCACCGCAGTCTCTTCTTGAAGCTACAGTAAGCAGACTCCCAGACGTGGACACCTGAGGTGCTGATGATCTGACCAGGACGGTGTTTGGGAGGACCCTGCACAGGACGGCTTCTCCATGACCTCACTCCACTGCTGGTGGATTTCTGACCATCGTCACCCATGTCTGCAATCTCGCGTTACAATGCTGCAACCACAATGCCACCATTGATTCCAAAACATCAATAGAGATCGTTTATCCTGTGCTCATCCAGTCTGGGACAGGATTCCTCTCAAGTACTCACAATAAAGCATCCTGAGCTCTCAAAAGAGGCTTTTCCCCTCCTCAGTACTCCATTGTGACTCCAAAAATATGAAAACTATCCACAAACATCTCTTTACAAACTCTCAAATGCATCATCCAGCGTAGCTCACGTCTTCTTTTACCAGCCGTATGCTCAGTCAGGTTTTGTCAGTTTCACAGCAGTTGTGGTGATGGATGAGGGGCTCTGGCTCTGCATTTTTCTCCCAGTATGCAGGTGAAGTGTTTCAGTTCATGTTAGTGAGAATGAAAAGTTGGTCATGGCTTTAAGGGAAGAGTCCAAAAGACCCATATTGATGGGTGGTTTGGCTCTCAGTGAGTGGTCTTTGACAGTGGTGATATCTGGCGATACACCCACTCCTGCCTGCAGCATTATCAAAACTGCCTGCTCCCACCAGATGTGCGTTGGGTTCTGCTGGATTCTGCTGGATGTTTCTGGGTCCGAGGGTTCTTCCCTCTCCAGCTTCCTCAGCGATTCACACACGTGTTCATAGAGCAGAACAGAACTGTGCAGCTAGCTTAAAGGGTTTTGCCTGCAACTCTCTGGGATGAGGACAAATCGTCAAGGAATTATGAACTTCTTGATGGTTTCTTACCGAAGGATATGACTTTGCCGGCTGAAGTGCATCAAGAGGGACGCCCTGCACAGGAGGGCTGCTGCCCTTCAAACCTGCAGGGATGACGGAATCTCCCCCGCCCATCTGCGTCACAGTGATTAAGGTGAATCAGCCTCACAACTTTGTTCTTCAGCAGGTGAGAGAGACACAGGGGTTTGTCTGCTAACGGAGGGTGAGCGAGTGTAATGAGGCTGCTCTCAGAATGGCTCTGTGTGCAGCTCCAGACCCCCAACAGCGACAGACTGTCTCAGCATTTCTTCTCCATCTGTGGGAGGCAGCATGACGATGGACAACTGTGAGGTGGTTTGGAGGAGATAAGGAAGATAAGGTCAAGGGAGGATCATTAAAGATAGAAGGCGAGGAAGTTTGAGAGCAGCTCCAAAAATATTTACACATTCCACAGAGCCGCTGCGGTTGAAGGGCTTTTTTCTCAGCGTCTGGAGAGGGTTGCCATGAATGATGTCAGACCTGGCAGCATGACATCTGCAACCATGTTGTCCTCTATTGTTGCTTTTCCTGTCTGTTCTCCCTCTCTGCAGGCCAGACTGAACTTTGTGACCAAAGACAACGAGCGTATTACTGCACTAACGATGAACCCAGGCGATGACATGGCTCGCTTGATAAACGAGATGAGCAGAGCAACAGCAGCAGCGGGGAGAGGGAGAGGTGGCGCCCCTGAGCATGAATGTAAGAGTCCCCATAGATGATTTTGTGCATTTTCAGCTTTCATCTAACAAAAGCATCCTGAAGTTGGAGGGTATTTAAGTTCTGTCCAATCAGTGTTCTCTCTCATGATTTCTGTGGTCTTAATGTGACGAGTGACATCACATCTCTGCTACATTCCTAATGTGAGAATGCAGTTGTTTCTGCAGTTATTGAACAGGTAGCAACGTTGGAAGATGTCTTTCACTGCAAGCAGAATGACTGATTAGGATCAGAATTACTTCAGCAGTGAGCGATGGCGAGCACACAGGGAAGCTGTCTGCACCCAGGCATGGCAGCAGTGTCAGAACTGCCAGGAGCTGCCACAAACCAAGCAGCTCAGTGGGGTTAGCTGCTACTCCTGCTGGAAGTCTGTTACTTTGAAACGTCTAACAATTATATTTGTTTAACCTCTTGCATTCTTTTCTTTATGCTGTAAAAAGAAAAGATGCAGTAATCGAGCATATAATTTGTGTGCCTCCAGTTCCAACTGTAGGGAGGGAGGAAAAACGGAATGCCTGTGCAACTCGGAATATCTCATTAGGAAAATTGTGGGAGCTTGCGGAGGTAGGATGGACCTCAATACAGCAGCGCTGGAAGGCCAAAATACGTCTCTTCATTGTTGATTGAGGTGGTTCTCAGTGTCAGGTGATGTTGCAGTGAAAGGTCACGTCACAGCTAACTTTAGTAGATTGGTCTTTGTCATGTAGCTAATGTTTATCCAGCTAATGCCATGTTAGCTCTGGCTAGGTGAATAGTGTCACCTAACTGTCTGCTGTAGAATCACAGCATTTATGTCAGCGACTCACTGACCCACGGGGGGGGGGGGGCTGCCTGTTAGCAGAATGACAGCAGGAAGCGGATGAAAGCAGCTGCGTGGTGGATGAAGCACCAACACGGGAAGCAACGCAGAGCTAGGATGACGCATCGGTGTCTTGTTGTAGTCTACCAACCACTGACACCTTGAACAGCAAAGGACGGAAAGGTCTTCCGGTTTTCACCAGATGATGCAGTGTGTGTGTGGCGAGACGGGGGTGATGAAGTACAAGAGTTTTTGTTCAGATAATAAGCTAAACCGACAACGCCACCTGGGGAGTTTCGCCCCAGGAGATAGGTTTCAGTCAAATTCACTGTTAAGACACGCAAGTAAGTTTACTCAAGGCAGGAGACACGTCTTTAGAAACAAGCGTGCTTTTTATTTTAACAGTTAATTTAAAACACTAAAACACCACTCAACCAGGGGCAAGTCAGGAGGGAAACTAATTTAAAGCTGAGGCTTACAGGGGTGCGTGGCCTACCGACTCATGCGGAGGATCCCAAATTATAAACACCTAGACACAAGTGACAATCACACACACAGCACACACACTGTGAGGATACCCCAAACCCAGGGGAGCACAACACACAAAAGGGGGAAGGGGGGTCCCCGCCACCAGGTCACCACCACCACTGGACCTCAGCAACTAAGGAGAAACAAAAAGAAATTAGTGGGGTCGCAACAAAATTCAACAAACAAATATCCAAAAATTATACAAATCAGAAACTACAAACAAAAGAAATAAAGGCAAAGGCTGAAAGAATAACCCACTGTTCTACCAAGATGGCAAAACCCAAGAAATTAACAAAGTAAGCCAGAAATAACAAAACAGAAATAAATATGGGGGGGAAAGGCTAACCCCACATTTCAGTCATTACATTAAAATTGTTACAAGGAAGAAGATAAAACCTTGGCGCAAGCAAAGAAAACAAAAAGAAAACAGAAACAAGGAAATGCAGAAAGCAAAATACAACAAAGGCAAAACAATGCAGGAAACAAACTATAAGGGAGACAAAACAATAAAAAACAAAATGTAACAGAGACAAAGCAGCAGCAGTCCTCCGTAGATGGTGCGTTAGTCGCTTAGTTCAAGCCGCGGACCCGTTCTGCTGGTGCTGCCGTCACTCGCACGCAATTGGCTGAGGGCTGGCTATCAGTTAGCGGATTGACCACTAGGACACAGGCACACCAGAAGAGGGAGAGAGTACCGCGCAGCTACCAGCGTCCACCTACAATCAGGCTAAAGTTAGCCGCGTTAATGATCAGTAACGATAACAGGCAAAGAGGGAGAAACTTGCCACAGGAGGCCATTTAGGTGACACACACACGAGCCTGGAGGGCACCAAAGCGGCCGCTCTGCAGCACAATACACAATCATTAGCTCAATGCTACGTGAGCCAAGAGCAGCAGGTGAGCAGACAAGCCGCGTTACCTGTCCGAAGCAAAACATCCGGCGCGGAAATGACGTCACCCGTCAGGAGCAGCGAGAGAGAGAGAGATGGGGCAGGGAGGGAATCGCCCCTCTTATGAGTGAGGGCGCCTCCGGTGGTTGGCTGTGCAATTGCCAATTAGGCATGACCGCTCACAGCTGTCGGTGCTGCCACATTCGCAACACAACAACTAGCGGTTCACCCCCACAGAGGCGCTCGCTAGAGCTCAGAGGAAGCTCACTCTTCAGGCACGTCTGGCTGTATGTTAACAACTTCTCAGTAAAGTTCGACTGGTGTAGTGTAACATCGGTGAGTGTCAGCATAGTCGGTGTTTTCAGTGGAGGAACTCATCAAACCTCCTCTGGGTGCTGGGTCCATCATGGAGGATCAACCCACCAACACCATCAACATTGAAGCATCTTCAGTTCTGGGCTTGCAGAGAGACACTTCCTGGCCTGGGAGTGATTGTCTGACAGTGACACCGCGCTCTCAGTCTGTGTGGGCCCAAGGATACCAAATTAAGATTCCAGGTTTCACTCACCTTTCCTGGTTCGAGGCGACTGGTGTCACCTGGGATGTTCTCGCTGGGCTTGGTCAACACCGTCACGCGCTCGTGGGTTTATGTGCCTGAATTGGAACTAATTGTCCTTGTGTAAGCTTGGTCCTGTTGTTGGTTTGTCATCTTGATGGCCCCTGACTTTGTGTTTAGGGAAAGTAAGATTGTCATTATCTTCTCTGGCAGAAATCAGTTGAAATATTGACTTCCCTTTCATGAATGTACATCGACAATGAAGTTGTTGGCCACTTCTCTCTGTTCTGTAGAACAGACTTTCTGGGGCAACCATGTTTTTTGTCTTTATTCTCTTTCTTTGGGAGTCGGAGCCAAAAAGGAACTTTTCCGCTTTGCAGACCACATTTTCAGAAGGTTGTAAATTCTTAACCTAAAGGTTCCGTATCACTTTGGGTGAGTCACTGAATGTGATAATGCTGCAAAAAGTCAGCAGAGAAGGTGAAAGGATAAAGAATTGCGAGGCAAAAGCCTAAAGAGCCCTTAATGAGTGGCTTGTGGAGACGCGAATGCAGCCCTGCAATAAACCAAATTATAGATCAGTTTAGCTTCACTTCACATTTCTGGGAACGACAGAAGCCGATTTCCTGTTTATCTGGGTGGATATGGCGAGAGTGAAGCTGTAATTTGAATCCATGTTTGATCTGATTTTGATAAGAGGTTTGCCCTGATGTTGGTGTGCTGACACACACACTCACACACACACACACACTCATTTATGATACTTTTTTGTGTGTCACTCTGGGGTTATGCTGTGAGCCAGGATCTGTCAGTGTGTGAGTGCATGTGTGCGTTTGTCCACATTTTTCTAACACTGATACCTTCAGTTCTTCTGGTAAGAATGTGTAGACAGGAAAAGCTGCAGGGCAGGTTCTCATGGTCCCCTGACGAGTGTTGCTGTGGGTGAGATGGAGGAGAGTGATGGGAACGGGGAGGAGTCACGCTGAAAGGAAATATACTCTCGAGAAGATATGAGTCCAGATAGAAAACAAGCGCTGTGTTTAAGTACATCCAGAAGGAAAGCTAATCCAGAGCAGGTGTGAACCTGAGTCAGGTCAAGGCAGCGATAACAGAACACACTGTATCAGCTCGGATTCTCGTCAACAACTGAGATGTTTAGTGACAAGCAGATCTACACACACGCTGAGAGCAGCGCCACAGTACAGCCTTTCTCATCACTGTTGTTTACCACCCACGCAGATTCTCCTCGCCTCAAATCAAAAAGGGCTACATTAAATTTTCAAATAAAGTCGCTCGCACTGATGCATTTTGCCTCGTCTTACTAAAGAAAGAAAGCTATTACAATGAGTGAATACATCCAGCCTTCCTCAAAGCGATCCAATTTGTGTCAAGAACTTTCGCCCATTTTCCTCATTGGATGTTGTCCAAGCTCCTGTTGTGCAAATACACGATCTAAAGCAATTCATCTCCAACATGGACCTCATTAATTAGCACCGCGCACCACAGAGGAGGTTAATATTCAATAAATGGCAACCTTGGAGTTCATGTAAGAATAATTGCTCATACAGGCAAAGTCAGAGTTAATTACAAGGTGGGGGACCTCACAGAGCTGCTTTTGTTGTGTGACGAAGTTTACACAATCAGTCAGAAATGTAAAAGGTGAGCTTCCCTCAGGCAGGAGCCTCTGACAGCTTCAACTCTCACTGCTATCAAAATACAGCGGCTTTTCCTGAGTGTGGGCCGACGGCAAAACACACGGCAAAGTGGCCCAGGCTCCTGCGTGAAACACTATACAATAGCCAATAAACTTCCAACCTAAGCCTTGGCCTTAAAACCTTAACGCATAAATGTAAAACGACCTCACTTGTCAGGAAACACCCTTTTAGCACCAGTGGGATGGAGTGGGTGGGTGGGAATGGGTTGTTGAAGTCAATCAAATGACTTGCCAAGGATCAGGCTTCAAGGAGGAAAATAGTCCGTCCACTAAATGCTCACTAATAAGTGGGTCAGTCAGCGGATGTCCAGGCAGGCTGGCCCACTGTGCGCCCACCCTGTCGCATGAGCATCAACCCATCTTCCACCTCTGGTTCATGACAGATGCTACTGATAACATGGCATATAGGTTGAGAATCCAAAGTATTTTTCATACAGTTGAATTATCGTCGTTGAGTTTGCTGAAGTTTTGATTTCACAGCCCAGTGTTCATCCGTGGCCTCTGCCCTGCGCCAGTTACCTGGAACCAGAATGAATCAAAGCCTATGTCATGTATGTGCGTGTTTAAGACTCTTCCCAACACGCAAGTGGACTGATCAACTGCTCAATGCAAAAACATGTTTATTGAATAAAAAATTGAAGGCAAAACCATGATAGACTGTCAAAGACCCCCCAAGAACATGCACATGAAGCAAATATGTTCAAATATATCACACGGCAAAGCCACAGCTAACGTGCTAATACTTGCACACGGGCTCTTTTTCAATCGTGGTGCAAGCTGGCACTCCAACACGCGCCATAGCTGATACAAGCTGCCGCCAATGACGCCAAGCGCCCTCGACCTCAAATTAACATCCAAACTTGTAGTCATTAACTCTCCAGCGTGTTCCTGAGGCTGGTCTGGTGCCTCCGTGGTGCCTCCGTGTTGAGGAGCGGCAGGAGACGTTTGCTCCATGGACCCAGAAGAGGCTGGTCTCTGATCAGTGGAGTCATGAAAGACGAGATGTTGGAGACTCATCACCCTGACCAGCAGAGGAGCAGCACTGATGCCTGAGAACCTGGAGACACGGACCCCCACCTCCTCCAGACCTGCTCCACCTCTGATGGCTTCAGTGGTAGCCTGCTACTCCTGTCCATGATGTACTGGCACACTTTCCTCTGGTGTTTCCTCAGATGAGAAGTGTTCACTTCTCTCCGGTTGAGGCCTTGTGCCGCTTACGTAGCAGCACGCCAAGTCCTGGTGCACTGTGGGCTTTACGCAGAATGACTCAAGGCCTTCTGATTGGTTTGAGTGATGTCACGCCAAAAAACAACTTTGAATAATTAGGTCTCCTCTAAATACCAAAGTGAGGATGAACACGCCCCGAACTCAGACACACACACACATATAGTGCCACGGACCCTATTCACGCCTGGCGCCATGGATGGCGTCCGTGTAGAATAGCCACCCATGCTAACCTCCGTGGACCTTCACACTCACGACACATTTGATAGAACTTTTTATGGCTGATCGAAAGGAACTGATGCCTCAAGAGAAGCGATGTCTGTCTCAACTCGTCTCAACTCGTCTGCTTCTGTTCTTCAAATCAAAACAGCGCTTGTTCATCAGCCTTAAAGGGACATGAACAGATAATAGCGGCGTAGCCTTTAGCTAGTTAGTTATTACTGAGTCAACTCCACAGCTGTGCTAATCGTTATCTCATCAGAGGAAAACGATTTACCAAAACCTAATATTTCATCTGTTATTTGGTGAATCCATTTATTGAAGATAATCAAGTAAATGTTGAATTATTTTAACTGCTTAATCCATTGTCATGCAATGTTAGGATTAGAAAATTATTTAAATGCCAATTATTTCCAATACGTATCTCTTTAGCCAACTTTGAAAGTAACTGATTAGTTTCTGGTAACTTAATAACTCATGACATGGAACTCGTGTCCAGTAGGTGAGCTCTAGTTAGCCCTCAGCTGTTAGCTTACTGGCTATCACGACGGTACGTGTAGCACAGATCCGCATCTCATGTCGAGCCTAAGCCTACTGAGGTTTTTCTATTCAACACAAGTGTGTATCTTCCTCTTTCTAGATAATTTGAGCTCTTCCAGTCTCTCCATGGAACCCCTGGCAGCTGCAGGACGACCCCCTGCGGTTCGAGGACCCC
Organism: Aulostomus chinensis; assembly: GCF_037954235.1. Taxonomy (NCBI): domain Eukaryota; kingdom Metazoa; phylum Chordata; class Actinopteri; order Syngnathiformes; family Aulostomidae; genus Aulostomus; species Aulostomus chinensis. Next base: position 1,742,989 of record NC_141339.1, read on the forward strand.
TGCTTGGGAATCACTAATCCTCCAAGTGAGCAAACTGAACCTGACTGGCTATTGCTTTAATCCTTCAGAAGATCAGTGACCAGCAAATGACATCAAATCACTCGAAGCCACATGTTCCATGAACTTGACGCCACTGATTGATTTATTGGACACAGCTGTGGGGGGGCTGCAGGGCGGCGAGCAGCACCAGAGAATCAGCTGCTCGCGCTCTATCTGTGCAGCAGCTAACAGGATTGGGGAGTGACAAATTCCATGCGGCGTAATTACATCAATCTGATTACAAGTTACGCTAATCCCATTACCAAAGTGGTAATTGAGTAAATTGGAGATACTTTATGGCATTTATTGGACACATCTAAAATGTTTCATGGTTGCAAAATGTTTTAGATTATTTTCTGTCATAAATGTTGGTCCTTTTGGACAAATGTCACTTCAAAAATACCTGCTGAATATCATCAGATCTCTGCTGAGCCTGAGTCCTCTAATAATCCTGGAGGCAGGAGCAGGGAGTTTCATTCCCAGTGACCTTGCTCTGTCTCAGACCAGCAGCTGCTCGGCCTGTCTGGGTGCCACAGCAGCAGCTGAGGAGCCATTTTGGGGCCTGATGCATTCAACAGCTGGTGGTGCCAAGCCCAGGGTGGGCGTCAGAGGAGAAGACGGGGAAGGGTGGGGGAGAGAGCACCAGGCCGTCTGTCTATTGAGGCGTGGAAACACGGGACACGGAGCATGTCGGGCAACAGGCACGCAGCCAAATGGCAAAACAGTGTTTGCAGGATAAACAGGGACTTTGCTGACATTTCTCGTCCCAGATGAAGCCTGAACCTAAAATCACATCTGAGCTGCAGCTATAAGGGCCCTTCCTGCATGTGCTGCATATGCATGTGTGCATCACTTGTGATTTTTTGAGCCTCCTATAACAAATAAAGAGGTGAGTTTCCCATTTGTCCGACATTCCCAGGATGTGTTTACATAAAATCAGCCTGAGCGGTGTCAGGTAATGGAAAAATGTTCTGTGTTTACAGACACGAGAGGATGTGAGAGAGGGGAGGTATTAGTGAGTGACCTTTGACTTGAAATCTCTCCAAGCTCGAGCTGCAGCGCGTAATGAGGAGACCCGTCCACAGTCAGATGTTCCGAGGTGCTCCTCTTCTCTGGCGCTGCTGTATCGATCGAGTCAGGATGAAGGCGAGGGGTGTGAGTCGCACATGAAGGTGGGGTTTCCTGTAAAGTTGTTTTTCTCAAACAGAAATAATTCTGCGTCTCTGAACTTTCACTTGAAGAAGAATTTCTCTCAGCCTTTATGTTCTCGCTCAATCAAGCAGCCTGCTGAGTTTCTCTCGCTGCAAATGATGCGCTGGGTGCTCTCTGGTCTTTGTGTATGTTTAAGGAGAGTCTGCAGAGATGACAAGACAGCTGAACAAATGAAGAAAGAGGTAAACATTTGGACAGGACGCACCAGGTGGATGGAAAGTATCCAAACCACGCTGTGATGAATCAGACTCTTTCCTTTTGAAACTGTTTTCCCAGACTTTCTTAATACAATTTTTTTTTTTTTAAATCACAAATTAGTAGTGAAGCCTTGGTTAATTTCTGGTTTGTGTGTTTGGCAGTGAGAGGCGCAGAACAGCGTAGCTTTTTGAATTAGGTTGATGAGAATGATGTCAATCTGAGTCTTTTTTCTGTGACGAGTCATTGATCAGGAAACGTCTTGTTGTTGTCATTGAGGAGACAAAACAGAACAGAGAAGCTGAAGGTCACGTTGCTGCGTGGATGCAGGTCCAGCAGCAGGTGGAACCCATGACGCTTGAACTGTGCACAAACAAGAGTGTCACAGTGAGAGCAGAAAGAGGAGAGGAAAATAAAGACAAGTAGTCGCCAAACTTGCATCGTGTCGTGTTGCTTACATTTTGAAAACAAGACTAAAATGGTGGACATAGTTGACTAAAATAAGACCAAAACTAGTGAGCCTTTCACCTCAGCTCTAAATCTGAGGCAGCAGCCACATGAACGGTTCTGGCAGTAAAAACTAAAATGAGAGCAAAACGCTTCATGGAGCCGATGTGAGCCGCAGGGTTGGGGGGCAGTTCTGTGTTTGACACGTCAACGAGGGTCTTTTTCTTCTTCATCTCTACTGAATGTAATAACAGCATGATGATGTCACCGTGACAACCAGCCAATACACATGAGCGATGAAGAAGTAAGTCGACCCTGATAAACATTTTAGTTAGATCATGGAAACTCTTCTTGGAGGAAAAACTGAAAGTCGGCACCTCCTCTGTTATTGGCTGCTGGTGTTTAGTGTGTGAACGGTGGAAGTGTGTCATGATCATCATGCAAATCAGTTAATTCCCTGTACGCTAATTAAAATTCACTCAGACAGTATAGCGTATTGAGTGGGTGTCACCACAGCGCCATATCAAATGCAGCTTCAATTAAAGAGAATGTTAGAGCATCAGCAGAACTCCGATTCCCCTCAGGTATTCTTCCGTTCCAGGAGAGGTCTGACATGACTCAGCAGGCAGAGCAGCTGTCTAGTAATCGCAGGGTTCCTGGTTCAGTCCCTCCTTCCTCAGGAGGTTGTGTCAAAGTGTCTTTGAGCAAGACACCGAGCTCCTGGTCAGTAGGGTGGCCTCTCACAGCACCCGCCAGAATATTCCACCATTGTATGGAACGCAGACATCCGCGTAAAAGGTCAACCGGAGCAGCTCAGCAGATGCTCTTCTGTTCATATGCTGCGCCTCGAGGAATTCCAGGTAGAAGGAGAAGCTCTCGATTTACCTGTCAATCTCTGTTCCAACCCTCACCTGTGGTCATGAACTCTGGGTAATGACTGAAAGAACGAGATCAAGAATAAAGCGGCTGAAATGAGTTTCCTCCTCAGGGAGGCTGGGCTCTCCCTTAGAGACAGGGTGAGAAGCTCCGTCCTTCAGGAGGGACTCAGAGTAGAGCTGCTGCTCCTCCAGGTAGAGGAGTCAGTGGAGGTGCTTCAGGTATCTGGTGAGGACGCCTCCCTCAGGAGGTGTTCCAGGCATGTCCTACCGGGAGGAGGCCGACCCAGGACACGCTGGAGGGATTATACCTCTCGGCTGGCCTGGGAACGCCTCGGGATTCCCCCGGAAGAGCCGGTGGACGTGGCTGGGAGAGGACAGTCTGGGCTTCCACCGGATGAAGCAGAGGAGGACGACGAAGACGATGCTTCGGATGAATCTTGCAGTGAAAGATGCTTGTCTGCAAATTCTGCCTCAGTGACAGGTCAGGTTCAATCTCTGTGGTTTATGAAGTAATTTTTTTGCTTTTATTTTTAGGTATGAGAATGAGTTTGGTTTCATGTGCAGTTGCCTTTTTGTGTTTTTGGCCTTTTGAGGTTTGATGTGATGACTAACCCCGCCTCTCGCTCCCTGTCAGCAGCGACTGTTTCCACTGATGGCGACTCCTGCTTCTGTAACACGTGTGCTAATGGAGGCCAGTATGAGCTGAGGTGAACTGGCAGACTCAAACTACCTTTGTGCATTCCATTGTTGTACTTGAATGTTGAACAGAGCAGAAGGGAGCCAGTGGAGCTTTGACCTGATCAGATTACTGCTCAAATCAATGATTGAATGATAAACGCTGTAAAAAGAATTTAGCCAGAAATGCATCTTTGTCATTTTTCCTGTATTGGATGAGCTCACAGTGATTAGCTTGTATTTCCAGGGGTTTGGATGATCACTGCTGCCGTGTCCTTGACACACTACACCTCCTCTGGTGCACCCAAGGTGTGCCAATGAATATTTCAGCAAGTCAAAATGGATATTATTCCTGACTCAGATGTGCTGTGCAGGTACGTTGTTAGAGCAGGCCGTCGCCAAGCGGGGGGGTGGAGCATGTCGATGAATGCGTCCTGGGCTCGTGTCACTCCACTTCAGGCCTTTGCTGCTGACGTTCGACTGAGGCCGTCACACGTAGGAGATTGAGTTGCAGCTCCAAATGACTTTAGCAGCTCCGCTCAGGCATCAGAAGCTCTGGCCTCTGCTGGTGGACGAGACCTTCGTTTCTATCGGTTAATACTTCCTCTCTGCTTCCTGGAGCGTCTGCCCATCGTGCTGTTAGCACACGTGATGTCGCCCTGCGTTTGTATGTTTCCCTGGAAACCTCTGTCGTGCTCAAAAGCGCCACAGTTGGATGTTTGACCCTCTGGTGAGATTTCACTACGAAAGTGTAATTTGATTTTCAACTGCACACCATGAAAACATGAATAAGTTCAGCTGAATGCACCAGCAGGTCGCACTCGCTCTGTTTTGTGGTGTTTCGTGAAACAGTAGGAGAGCAGTCGTCAAAGGAATTAAAGGGATGTTTCACCCAAAAAGGGAAATTCCGTCATGATCTGCTCCCCCTCTTTTAGGCCATAAAAGACGGCTGGAGTTTCACAGGAAAGGGGACCAAGTGAATAACAACTTTTAAACCTACAAAAAAGACATAATAAAATCATAAAATCGTTCCATGCTGCTGGTCTGATGTAAGCCAAGTCCTGGAGCCTCCACATGCCAAGTTGTTAAGAAAAACTGACTCCATGTTTGTAGTCTCCCTGCTGACTGTAGCCCGGAGCTCCCAGCCATGACGCCGTGTTTTAGCGGGGCTAAAAACACGCCGTCATGTTAAACATATTTACTCAAGTAATACATCTAAGTACACGCCCAAGTACAACTTTGAGTTACTTGTACTTTGTGTGTGAACATTTTATATGACCTTTTTTTTTTTGCCAGTTTTAGTTGAATTGTTAATTTTAAGATGAAGATTTCTTCGAGATAACAATTTGAGGAGACTCAGGAATTTAACAGCATCTCGTCTGGATTGATGGTTCCTCATTTCTCACCTGGTTTCAGCTCCATAAATGCTGAACGAGTCCAATAATTCACCAAGAGTCAGCAGGAGGAATCAGCCAAAATCTGGAAATAACTGCTGTGTCTGAGGACGTTGTTCTGCCGTCCCCTTCCGTTTTTCATGTGGCCACATAGCAACATGGGGCTGGTCAGTGACAGGCCACGCTGTCAGCCCAAATGCTGCAATGAATTATGGTCCACAGGTGGTTTGGTCTGGTATTCAGAGGGTTGGAGGCTAGAATGACGAAACCCGGGTTGGTCACTGAACTGTTGCCTAACTCCCATCTCTGTACTGGCACAGGCACCAGCTGTGATGTGTGAGTACTGCACCGTTGCTGTGGTACCTGAGGGCACTTCTGGGTGACAAAGAGCGAGACAGAGGGAGCAGGAGAGAGGGAGAGACCACGTGAAGTCACCCCTGCACCTCCTTCTCACCGAAGTCAGCGTGATGGTGAGCACAAGTGGTCTCAAGTGCAGAGGAGTGAGTCACATCTGATAGCCTGAAAGCCCCCTGCAGCGAATGATAGCAGCACGCTGGCAAATGAAGAAGTTAGGTTTTCATTTTTTTACGAGTGATATTAAATCTGTTATTACAAAGAAGTACCGTCGGGCCGCGGTGCTGAGTCACGGTATCAGAGTATTGGTTGACACGAGAAGAGAGCCCAGGCTCTGAGTGGCCCTGCAGACGCACAGCCAGGTTGTTGAGTTGGTTTACATCTGATTTACCAACCCAAGGTGGCACAGGTAACTGATAAACACAACCTCCAACCACTAGTTGGGCTAAGTGTAAGTGGACTATCACTAAGCTCAGCCAATGTTGCTAGGCAACCCCTCTGGCTAATAGCGTCATGCTGTAGTGGTTCAAACTAGCTCCCTACACCGGCTACAACAGCGACAGGCTGGTGACACAAGACCGATGTCAGATGTGATGAAACGGCGGTCAGAGGCTCCCAGCCACCGTCCCCTTCATCACATTCTTCTCTTTTTATGTAGGCAGGATGTAGCACGGCTCTTGTAATGTAGTATTTTTTATGTAGGCAGGATGTAGCACGGCTCTTGTAATGTAGTATTTTTTATGTAGGCAGGATGTAGCACGGCTCTTGTAATGTAGTATTTTTTATGTAGGCAGGATGTAGCACGGCTCTTGTAATGTAGTATTTTTTATGTAGGCAGGATGTAGCACGGCCCTTGTAATGTAGTATTTTTTATGTAGGCAGGATGTAGCACGGCTCTTGTAATGTAGTATTTTTTATGTAGGCAGGATGTAGCACGGCCCTTGTAATGTAGTATTTTTTATGTAGGCAGGATGTAGCACGGCTCTTGTAATGTAGTATTTTTTATGTAGGCAGGATGTAGCACGGCTCTTGTAATGTAGTATTTTTTATGTAGGCAGGATGTAGCACGGCCCTTGTAATGTAGTATTTTTTATGTAGGCAGGATGTAGCAAGGCTCTTGTAATGTAGTATTTTTTATGTAGGCAGGATGTAGCACGGCTCTTGTAATGTAGTATTTTTTATGTAGGCAGGATGTAGCACGGCCCTTGTAAGGTAGTATTTTTTATGTAGGCAGGATGTAGCACGGCTCTTGTAATGTAGTATTTTTTATGTAGGCAGGATGTAGCACGGCCCTTGTAATGTAGTATTTTTTATGTAGGCAGGATGTAGCACGGCTCTTGTAATGTAGTATTTTTTATGTAGGCAGGATGTAGCACGGCCCTTGTAATGTAGTATTTTTTATGTAGGCAGGATGTAGCACGGCTCTTGTAAGGTAGTATTTTTTATGTAGGCAGGATGTAGCACGGCCCTTGTAATGTAGTATTTTTTATGTAGGCAGGATGTAGCACGGCTCTTGTAATGTAGTATTTTTTATGTAGGCAGGATGTAGCACGGCTCTTGTAATGTAGTATTTTTAAATAGTAGTATTGTTTCAATCACAGATACTGGATTTTTTTCTTCAACAAAAGCTCAAGTTTAGATTGTAGTAGTCCCTGACAGATGACATCAGAGGAGGCAGGTTTTACACCAGCACCTGCCTCATCATACAGTTACACACACACACACACACACACACACACACACACACACACACACACACACAGGGATTACTGGTCACCAGCCAGTGTAGCCAGTTACTGTACAAACACTTCGGCATAAACCACAAGGATAACCTTGCGTGTCTCCCTGGCAGTGTTTAATGACCGAGAAGGCAGGGAGATGGAACGTGACACCATGTTTTTATGGAACCTCCTCACAACGGTGCCCGTTTAACCAGTAATAATATTGGATTGCGAGCGCACGCCACCAGTTATGAGGACGATGTGCAGCAGATATTATTTAGATATGAGAGGTACATTAGTCTTTGCTCCTGGCTCTGAATTTGCAGGAAGCACTTTGACTGAAGCCCACAGGGGGCATGAGCCCTGTTCCGGGTGTAACTCATCCACTCCACTTTTCTTCACGACAACCCATCTTATCATCAAGTATCCAGCTGCTTTTATGGAGGTCCTCGGGGCCAGAACCAGGACCAGAAGTGATCTGCGGTGCATTAAGGCTGGTTCAGCCTGTTTGGCCTACATGAGACTGTCAGTAGTGAGCTGCTGCTGCTGGTAAAGACATTTGCTAAATAAATATGGCCTTCTGTCTGACACCACAAATGTGTGCCTGCGTCCCGTCGTCATGGTGCCGCCCGTGGCATTGTTGTCACCGGGTGTTGTCATGGCATCATGAGTTGATGAAAATTTTTTTTTGCGGCTGTGACATTTGGTTGCCAGGCGGAGTGGCAACTCCAGTAGCAGGGGAGTGGTAAAAATGCCAGTCAGCTGCTGGGGAGCGCTGAAGTCAGGGTGCCACTTGTGACCATTTTACTTTCCTTGTCATGCAGACTTGCTTGTTCGTTCATTGATTTTAGCCGAGCTGGCTGCGTGACTGCAGGGATGACATCGTCGGCCAGGCTGATGGTTGGTCAATCCACCATTTTACACCGAACAAAAATATCCCAAGGAAAAAAAATGTATTGCTTGAAATGTTGGTGAACACGTTCACGATCTCTCCGAATGAAGCTGTTGTGCCGCTCCCGCCTCCCAGAGGCGTCGAGGCTCCAGTTCTGCTGCTTTGTTTGTTCCTCTTCCTCATGTTTGTGATTCTATAGTTACTTAATTCAGGACAGTCAAACAGAGAACATGTGAAGTTACCAGACTACATCCTAACATGCAATGGCATGAAATGGGTTCAGATTATATGGCAGCACCACCAAAAAAAACCAGAATAAGTGAGGATCATCTCCTGCGAGGGCAACACGGATGTCGTGGCGGGTGGGCGCCAGCAGGCTGGAAGTGGGAGACGCCGACAGCTTCGATCCAGATCAAGTGCTTTGGACTGTGAATTGTTTCCTTCCACCAATGAAGTTCTTATCAAGAGGCTGTTGTCACTGAACGCCGACACCGCCGTTCTGAGCGACACGCTGCGTTACCAGGATGTCCTGTGTTCAAGCGCCACAATCATTTCCATATTTTAGGATTCTTAGCGTTTGATGGTGATCGTCCCCTGAATTTCCTGGAGAGCTGATATGGAATTGACTTTTACTGATGAATCTTTCTTTGGGTCCGTAACTATTGAACAGATCCCTTTGACATCAAAGCTGCAGCATGGCTTTATTCTGACTGAGGTTTTGGTCCCGACATTTTGATTCTTTTTGTGTTTGGTCAATGTCCTTTCCTCAGTCGTCGTTCTCCGGTCCTGCAGTCTGCTCACCTTCAGCTGCCTCAGAGGAGCGTCTCGTCGGCCATGATGAAAATCCTCTGATGTGGCTTGCGATCGAGAGTCTGCCAGTTTCTTTTACTTTGAAAATCAACACGGCTTCTGTTAAAAATAGACTGGCCAGGCATCGCAGAGCGTGGAACCAGAGGTGGTGGAATCAAAATAATCGTCTGGCGTGGCCGCGATCAGCTCCAGCGGATGTGACTCCGTAAAAACCAGACCCCTGGTGAGAGAACGGCTTTGTGGTCTCATTTTATGATGGAGGGGCCAAACCAGCTTGATTCATCCAAAGGAGCTTGAGGACAAGTCTCCTTTGTGAGGGGTAGATAGTGGTCCATGGGTGTTCTGGAGGAGCGGTCGAGATGTAAGAAAGACATCTTTCTTTTCTCCAGCTTTCTGTTTGTTCAGTTCTCTCTCTCGGGGAAACTGAGCTGAGCGTGGAACACATCTGGGACAGGACAGGACTGGCTGGATCCGTGTGTGTGTGTTGGACAGGGGGGTACCTCAAATGGGTGCTGGAGAGAATCACAGCTGTTTTCTTTTTCAGTGGCGTGTCCTGAGCAGGTTTACGTTGTAGCCCTGCCATATGCTCTACCCAGGAAATGGGCTTTATTAATACGTTTAAGAGCACGCCGGGCCAAGGTGACTTATGGGCTATATGAGTCAATGTGAAGCTGCATTGTCGGCAGCTTTTCACAAATAAAGAGGAGGAGGAAAAAAAAGGCTGGAAAGAAAAACATTCTCCAGGGGCCTCTCAGGAGCAGGGGACCAACCGGTTCTGCCCTGTCACTGGGGGAGGGCTGTTTGAGCCCAGCCTCTGCGTTCCAGGTGTTGATTTTTAATTGGCAATTCCGCGTGCAATAAAGCATTTCACTTACGTTGGCTTGTAAAGTGCTTTCATTCCATCTCCGCATGATGTAATTACCCGGTCGTCCCAGGCGAGAGGGCAAGCAGGACAGGAGTTTGCTCTCCCCGTGCTGCTCTCTCTCCCAGCACGGAGCCAGACGCAGGCTCTCCTGCTCCATGTTTTCATGCCATAATGTCAGCTGGTAATTCACACAATAAATGTACACTTTCATTTCACTGTGAGCTCCCCTGCTCTGTCTAGTATTTGTAAAAACAAAAAAATCTATAAAACCAATATGGAGATGTCTTTGATGTGTGAAGGCCGCTGGGGGGAATTTGTTTTTTGTTCCTGAACGCAGATGGCGACGATTTTGTTTGTCTGACATTAATCTTTTATAGCTTTTCACAAAGCTGCAGGAGCGTCCTTTTGTTTCACGACGTCATCAGCTCATTCATTCCAAACCCTCTTTGTCCTTTGAGGTGATTTGTTTTTTTGTTTTTAAGGAAATATGCTAATGATGTCAGCTAACCCAACAGCGATGTTATCACCCTACATTTAATGCAAAATGGGGACTTGGAAAAACTGTTTTCCTGTTTATGTAGTGTTAAATTCTCTGTGAGACACAGAGAGGTCAAAGCCAAAGCCAAGTGTCTGCGTCCAAGCGTGTGGAGACGTGTAACAGTAACCTGCAGATATTTGACTAGAACGGATCTTGTGGTCCACCTGAGAATTGTGAACCCTCAAGAACAAGTTCAGCCTGTCAGCTTGCGGTGTGCAGTGAGCGCTGAAACAGAAACTCCTTGATTGGCACCGCCCACTGATAAGTGAGGGAGGTTCCGCTCAGTGGGGGTGTAAAAGTCAAAAAGAAAACATTCTTTTTGCATACCTGGCAACATTTTTGCATATCAGACCTCCCCAGTGTTTGTCTCTACTTCAGCAGTGGCAACATTGCCAAAAAACACAAAAACAAGCTGTTCGCTATCACTGCCGTTCCCATGGGAACAGGCCTGCAGAGGGTGTGCCTGCTCTGACACTCATCTGCACAAATAGTAAGCCAGCCAGACTCACAGCGTGCTAAAAAAAACAGGCAACGGTTCTTGGGGAAAGACACGGGGCCTCATATAGAACCCTGCTAGAGGTGCAAGCGATAAGCTGGCCCCAAATGTGAAAAGTGCCACAAGGGGAGAAAGAGGATTGGTTGGATGTTGGGCCTGCAGTGCTCGTTGGCTCACTTCCTCTCCTTAATAAAGACCACACGTCCCCAGTGGCTGGAGCAGCGCTGGGCTGGCAGAGGGAGCCTGGACTGCTGAGGAGAAGCACGCAGCAAAACAATGAGCAAGAAAACAGCCGGCCAGTTCAGCGGGTCGGTGTAGCTTTTTTCTGGTAATTGGCTCTTGCTGTCACATCGGCCATCAGAAGGAATTAGCACCCTTCCCCACACCTCTGCTGCACCGCCACAGGTGGTACAAACGCCATATAATTAGTGTGGAGTGTACCTGCAATATTTTTGCATCCCTTTATGGATGCAAATGCAGCTCAGAACAGGTGTCAGCGATGGTTAAAAGTTTTGCGTGTACATAAAGCATCAGCTCTGCATCAAAGCTGGCCTGCAGCTGTAAATGAGTTCTCCTTCTTGCTGGTGTTTCAGCTTCACCAGGTAGAACGCCATAGTTGGTATTAGACGATGAAAACAAACACCTGTGTGCTTGGGGAGAGTCTGAAAGGTGCTCCTCTGGGCGTCATCTGAAACACAAACACCTAAAAACCAGTGCTGCAGATCTGCAAACAATATCCCAACATTTCTGTTGATAATTGACGAATGAGAGCCAAAAGTGTGTTTTCATGGAACCCAATAAGAGAAAAGAGTGAGTTGAAATGGGTGGGTTTTTCATTGGGAGTGTTTTTGGGAACCAAATGTATACAGAACAAGATGAGGTCTTTACGGTGGCCCTGGGGGGCAAAACACAACATTTCAGATTACGGAAAGGGTAGGGACAACATTCTTGTTTGTGATTGGACAAACCCAAGTTTGGTGACAGTTCACTTATGTCATTTCCTGTTCCTTTTGCGTACAACTCTCAGCAGCATCCTTCTACGAATTTTAAACTGAGTTTGAAAGGATTGAAGAGGATATTGAAATCATAAGGGACTATTTTAAAACCGCTGATAACTAACGAGGGTGGCTAACTGGCCTATCGCTATTGTCTATTGCTTTTTGTTTTGGGAAATGTCGTTGTGTTTTGTCCCTCGGGGCCACCGTAGATATTAACATGAGAGTGGCGTGAGATTGAGTCCTAACACCTGGAGGTGAGTTCACATTGTTGAGTGCTGCTTCATCCCCAAGGCAACAGGTCTTTGCTTAAGTTTCTGAAATCAGGTGTTTGGTTCCCAGCAGCTACAGATATCAGCAGGTTCAGTTCTACATCAGATCCACCAGTAAACACCGGACCGGTGAATGGTGGAGGTTCAGTTCTACATCAGATCCACCAGTAAACACCAGACCGGTGAATGGTGGAGGTTCAGTTCTACATCAGATCCACCAGTAAACACCGGACTGGTGGATGGTGGAGGTTCAGTTCTACATCAGATCCACCAGTAAACACCAGACTGGTGGATGGTGGAGGTTCAGTTCTACATCAGATCCACCAGTAACACCAGACCGGTGAATGGTGGAGGTTCAGTTCTACATCAGATCCACCAGTAAACACCGGACTGGTGGATGTTGGAGGTTCAGTTCTACATCAGATCCACCAGTAAACACTAGACCGGTGGATGTTGGAGGTTCAGTTCTACATCAGATCCACCAGTAAACACCAGACTGGTGGATGGTGGAGGTTCAGTTCTACATCAGATCCACCAGTAAACACCAGACTGGTGGATGGTGGAGGTTCAGTTCTACATCAGATCCACCAGTAAACACCAGACTGGTGGATGTTGGAGGTTCAGTTCGGCGGGGTTCACCCTGGATGGGTCACCAGTCCATCACAGGGCCATCAGGAGCAATTAGAGGTTCAGTATCTTGCTCAAGGACACTTGGACATGGTCACCAGGGGAAGTGGGAATCGAACCATCGACCCTTCAGTTGCTAGATGGTCTCTCTACCTGAGCCATGCCGCCCTCTTGTCCCATTATCAGTTATTCAACATGATATTTTCGTCCTTTTTCTTCCCATAAAGAATTCTGTCCTTGTTTGGATGGATTCTTGAGCGTCGGTCTGCATCACCCTGACAATCTGGGAGTGAAGGGAGTTTGTCAGCTGAGTGGAACAATCACATTTCAGGTGACCAGCAGCTTCTTTCTAGAACCACTGCTCTCTCGTTCTCACTCTGAGAAAAAAACAAACAAGCAACCCTTCGGCGGGCGGCGAACACGTTCACACCCTCCACTGCTCTGCTACTTTACATTTACTGTAATTACTTCTGCCTCATCGTATATGCGACTGCGTGTCTGTTCATGCTGCAAAGGGAAGTGTCCTCGGCTGAAGGATCGTTTCTAAGCAAATGTGTTGTGATGCAGGAAGAGTTTTTAGGCAAATGTGTTTTGGAGTCTCATTTGCATGAACAATAATATTAACGTGACTTGTTGAAACCAGTAAACACAACTGGCTCTCATCCAGCAGCATGAATCTTTAAAGTCCTGAAGACACAGAAGACGGATGCTCCTCTTTTTTTGTTGTCCTTTAAGAAACATTTTATGTTCTTTTTCATTTTTTTGCAATCAATTCATTCATAGTTTAACACATCCACTGAATGTTCATAAATTCATATCCTTGAGTTTTTATCCTTCATCTGTTTTTACACAGAAAACTAAAAAAGAGGAAAAAACAAGAAATAAATCAGAAATATGTACAAATTCGACACTTGGCTGCTCTGGTACGGCTGCTCTGCTCTGGTACGGCTGCTCTGGTACGGCTGCTCTGCTCTGGTACGGCTGCTCTGCTCTGGTACGGCTGCTCTGCTCTGGTACGGCTGCTCTGGTACGGCTGCTCTGGTCTGGTACGGCTGCGCTGCTCTGGTACGGCTGCTCTGGTACGGCTGCTCTGCTCTGGTACGGCTGCTCTGGTACGGCTGCTCTGGTACGGCTGCTCTGCTCTGGTACGGCTGCTCTGGTACGGCTGCTCTGCTCTGGTACGGCTGCGCTGCTCTGGTACGGCTGCTCTGGTACGGCTGCTCTGGTACGGCTGCTCTGCTCTGGTACGGCTGCTCTGGTACGGCTGCTCTGGTACGGCTGCTCTGCTCTGGTACGGCTGCTCTGGTACGGCTGCTCTGGTACGGCTGCTCTGCTCTGGTACGGCTGCGCTGCTCTGGTACGGCTGCTCTGGTACGGCTGCTCTGCTCTGGTACGGCTGCTCTGGTACGGCTGCTCTGGTACGGCTGCTCTGCTCTGGTACGGCTGCTCTGCTCTGGTACGGCTGCGCTGCTCTGGTACGGCTGCTCTGGTACGGCTGCTCTGCTCTGGTACGGCTGCGCAGCTCTGGTACGGCTGCTCTGGTACGGCTGCGCTGCTCTGGTGCGGCTGCTCTGGTGCGGCTGCTCTGGTACGGCTGCAGTCACTGTGTTTTTTTAATTCTCATCTTTGAGCCAGTAAAGACGTGAAAAGCCTCTCAGCTCCACTCAGAACAACAACAAAAAAAAGCCTTTTCTCCTTAAGGGAAAACACACCAAAGTCTAAGTGAGCAATAAATCTGGCACTTATGTCTTGGAGTGTGTGTGTATTTGAGCGTGTAAATGTACTTCACAGCCTCGAGAGCTGTCAAATACGGCTCGGCCCCACAACATCCGTAACCCGTGACCCCTGTAACTCCTGTTTTGTTCTCAGCACTCCAGGCCCCTCAGATATGCCATCCACTGGAACTCCCCCGATGACAGACACCCCGCTCCTCTCTGTTCCTCCACACTAGCCGAGTAGCCTTTGACCTCGCCGGCACCTCTGGCTCTCTGGGCGACTGCCCTCACATTCCAGTAAGGCGCTGAAACCTGAGCCCCTGGTGAGCTCATCGCTGGCTGCAGAATCAAGAGTTAAATGATACCAAAAAACACACAGAGGGAAGAGAAAACAGGGAGAGAAGGGGGAGAGGCAACCGAAGTGGTGTAGGACAGGTCTGGAACTGGTTCTGTGTGTCTGCTCGCCAAGGCTCCTCCGGGGTTAAGTTACACGAGAGAAGGCGAGGAGGAAGGGGAAGAAGAAACTGCTGGCGTCTTTGAGTTCTCCCTGCTTTTGTCTGTCTCGCTTCCCTTCCCTCTGCACGGCCTGACTGGCTGCTGCCTGCAGTTTCCTCTTGACACACTCCAGCGAGCCCGCCGCCCTCCCATCCACGCTTTCAAGTTAACGAGCCCCGTTGGTCTGGTCCTGGTGCCTGGGAGCCAGGCTGGGATGTGAGTGCAACGCCGTGAGGTTGTGATTTCCAGTTTCTCTGAGTCTGTTCTGCTCTGACCCCACAATGACCGCCAAGCGCCTAAAGACGGTAAGAGTTCATCTTTAAATTGCCTGGCTGTGTGTGTGTGTGTGTGTGTGTGTGTGTGTGTGTGTGTGTGTGTGTGTGAGTGTGAGTAGAATGAAAATGTATTTTCCATAAAAAAACGTCCTAAAGGCTGCAGCCTGAATGCCACATCTGAGCGTCATTGTGATTCGGGTTTCGTATTGTGATGAGTGCTCTTAACATGCTTAATCACTGCAAACATGATTAAACCAATCAGTGTGTCCCTCCAGCCGAGGACGCCTGCCGAAAGCCAGTTAAACAAGAGGGGTTTCGGCCGAGAGCATCTCCAGCTGAAAGCAAAGATGAACTTTTAAAAGTTTTACGAGTGCCATTAGATAAACCTTTCATGCATGCATTATTCATGGCTGCCATGTTCCTTTCAAGTTCATTGCTTTGCCTCTCGTCGTTCGCCGTGTCTCTCGCTGACCTGCTGCACTTGTCTTGTCAACCTCCCGTGTGACAAATCCCTCTGAGGCAGCGTTTTAAAGAGGGTTGATTATTCTAATCGGTGGCCTATTGGAGGCACTTAAATAAAACCTTGAGTACACACTATTTTTTCTAAAAAAACCAGAATAGAATATAACATTCACATCCTCTTTCATGGTTTGTTCAAAATGTTTTTGCGGAGTTTAAGGGCCAATTTATGTTCCGAAAATCTGCCACCAGCTTTTCCTCTATGAGCAGAAAGCAATTTAAAATAATTGAGAGCGTTTTCTGCAATAATTGTGAAAAAACACAACAAAACTGTGAAACAGTGACAATTATCTTGCAATGGTCTCATTATTTAAATGGGCGTGAAATGTTCCAGTGCTCCTCTCAGGTGAACGCAGCACTCTTTTTCAAATAATGACATTTCTATGATCAAAAGCCTTTTTTTTTTCCTTTTTTTTTTTTGCCAGCGAGAGCCCCCCCATTGCCCTCAATTTACAAATTCGTAGCTTTTTACTTACCATCCTGCCAGAGCAGCAGATCATGGATCAGATCTGCCCATGAGGGACGAGTAAACATGTCGCCGCACATACATAAGCTTGCAACCTCAAACCTCAGGCCTTCTAACCCTGGCTCTTTTTATTGTAGCAACATATATAAATGCATGAGGTCAAAGGTCAGATTCCTCTATGCTGAAACATTCATTCTGTTCATCTCCACACACACGCTGTGTGTTATGTGTGGGTCACTGTTACAGTTCTCCAAATCCGATTTCCTGAAGCGTTTACTATTTTCAACAATATGTCAAATATTTCAATAATTGTTTCAACTATAAAATTGTAAATTACTAGCTTACAATATTCCTGGAACCTTGTAATTATTTAGCAACGGAAAAAGAACACCGAGTCCCGCGATAAGAGTGTAGTACGAGCAGTAATTATAGACACGTGAATAAACGAGGATTTATAAGAACCAGCAGAAACTTCATCAGCAACTTTTTTATCTGGCAGGAAATTTTTATCATTGTGTTGCTGCAGGTTCAGCCGTTTCTGTCTTTAGCACCAATAAATACAGACTCATGTGAGGTCGGAAATGTCAGGAAGAGGAGGAAGGGTTCATGATCATAAGTTAGGTTATTTCTTAATGCTTTGTTGAGGGAAAAACCTTTTAGTACCAGTTTGTAAAACCAGCGATGTTTTTCCTGTAAACCTGAATGTATAAGTAATACTGTAAATATACTGCTGAGGAATATTTGTAAAGTTGCATGTAGTAAGAAAACAATTTTACAGTTTTGAGAAACCTCGCCCAGGGAGTGTGTCGAGGTGTGTGAGAGTTCAAACGCCGCGCGTCTCTTCACCTGTGACTGCTGTGGGGGACAGGAAGGCAGCAGAGAGGAGTTCTATGCAGACGTTCCAGAGAGAACATGTTTGACATCTGGAATGTGTTTGGCTGCGGCACCGAGGGGGAGGAAGGAGACGCCGCTTCATCCATTTCAAATCGTCTAGTAGTGAGAATTAGAATCATTTGGCTTTATTTTGACAGCAGGAATGACTCCTCGCTCACGAAGACATTGGAAAAGTTTCTTTTGATGCCTTCTCGTTATTGAGTTGTACTGTAAAGACTTTCTTACTGAGGTCCACTTACAGTGACTGCAATTGATCAGGATATTGAATCAATCCTGCGAGTCGGCTGACCGCAGCAGCCATCTGAAGGCATCAGACGTTGCCTGGCGCTGGACACGACCTGAGGGCAGAGATACGAAACGAGTGAACGGGAGGAAAGAGAAAAGAGAGAGGACGAAAGTGCGGAGGGGGAGGCAGTAAGAGAGCGACCCGGGCCAAGTGGGGGTTCCAGCACAAGGAGAAGCTTGTTCCTGGTCTGCCTCACTGTTGTGTGGACATGTAGCTGGAGGACACGGCCTCACTCGGATGGAAAAAAAGCAACGCCTCTAAATACCAGGGATAATGTGATTATAGGCAAATAGGAGAATGAAGGCTAATTGGAGTTAAGCGTCTGTAAAAAAGCGTCGGCAGGTCGACCAGCCAGCAGGGCTCGAGTTCTTACCGCTGCCTTTCAAATAAACACAGTAGTTCAGAAAGAATGTCATGAGAGTTTATTTTCTTGAAATAATACCGAGTCATTTGAGGTCCAATTATTAGATTATAGTCAAGGACTTGGACTGTGACTAGAATACCTGACTTCGGCAACAGGACGCCGCCTCGGTGACCCCAGGACAAGCGTCTCACACGTCTGAGGTGGAGCAGAATGATGACTCAGCCAACAGATGTTCTTTTCATCGACACCATTGGGCGTTCTGTTCGTGCGCTGCGGGCAAACGCTTCACCTCAGTAAACAACCGTGACCTGTAAAAGATGACCTGAGCTGAACAAAGAGGATCAAATGAGCTGCGTTTGCCGGACGGTAAATAACACGTCACCATCAGGGAAGACGAATGACTTTCTCACCTCTGATGGCTCTTTACCGAGCACTGGGAAGGAAAAGTGTAGTTGTGATGGCTGCAGTAACAATGTCCTGAGAGCTCTGCAGTTCAGAGCACTTAGCGATGACGGAACCCCATAAAGATTTAAAACAGCCGCTCAGGTCTGGCCCCTGCGCACGGAAAAGACCCCGGCAGAGCCACTCTGTAAATAAGAAACCACACATTAGGAGGCTGGTTCCAATTTGGTGTCGTGATTTGTTGACAAAATGAATCTGTGTCTTTCTTGGTAAAAGTACAATGTACGCTTTTTTTGGTTTTTTGTTTTGCAGTCGTAGTACCTGCCACATGGATGCTGCGCTGACAGTTGTCATTCTATTGATGATCTGTTTGGGTGGGTGCAGAAAATGCTGCCATTTCAGTTCTTCTGCAGTTTAGGTGACGCTTGTCTAAACCTGCTCACATGTGCACCCCAACGACATGCAGAGTTTGGAAATGCTGGGACCTCAGCGACCACAGACCTCTGCAGAGAGGTCAAGAAATGGAAATCAACCGTGTAAAAAGTCTGTCAGTCACTGTGTTGGCGCCGTGGACGCTCACCTTGTTTCTGGTTGGAATGGGAACAGTCACATGACTGAGTCAAATGCAATGTCTGGAGCATCACTTCGTCCATCTTGTTGCTGAGCGATCAGCGTTGGTCAGGGAGATGCTGGGTAGCGCCGGCCTGTGTAGCGTTGACTGCCGCCTCCTGCACCCTCTGTCGGTGTGCTCATCCGTGGTGACCAGCGGGTTGCGCGTGCTGGTTGCTGGTTGCTGGTGAGTTCCAGAGCACCACACACCGTTCCAATCATTAGCAAGTCTCACCTGTTATATGTTAAGTCGCTGATCAGCAGAAAAACGGGCAAACGGCAAAACCACACAGAGAGCGAGGCGCTGCATCTGTGCACGCCGCCATCTTGTGTCCCCAGTTTCATCTTTGACCACAATGTGGGCTGTAATAGCAGAGTCAGAAAAAGAAGAAGACGGGCTGAAGTGTTGTTTTGGGCTGCGTCACTCTCTGCCGAGGGCAATTCTCTGTGGCCATGTGAAATTTCATATGGGTTCAGCCACCCGACGAGGAGATAAGTGGACGTGGACAGATGGAGGGAGACTTATTCATTTTATAGTAAGATTATAAGCTAGATACCACTGGGGGGTGAGGCCCCACTTCTCTGGGTTGTCCACAGAAATTCATCCAAGTCCAGGGCTCATAGCTACCGGTGTGGAACAGCGCTGACGGAAAGAACTACAGTTGGCGTCACCGTTTAGTTTTCCAATCACAGTCCTTCTTCGATACGTCACCAGAAGGCTCATGCTTGGTCTCTACATTCCTACGTCCGTACGCCAGCGCCCAGTAACAGCTAACGCTAGCAGGTTAGCTAACTCAGCACACAAAAAGGATCCAGCTGGTCACAGGCTGAAATGGCACTGTTCCTGAGTTGGCGGTCAGAAGAGTCCATTAAAATAAAACCTGATGGAACATCCGGGAACTGAAAGGTTTTTCATGAACTGTCAGCAAAGCTAGCTTAGATGGTTTCATCAGAATTCCAGTAAAACAAAAAGAAAGGCTAAAAAATAGATGAAAGGGAATTTAAGGAGGGATGATGAGCTGTCCTCCAGGGAGCCGCGGGAAACATTTAGCTTCGGGTTTAGGTTAATGATTGGCTAATAATTTGTGTGTGAAAAGGAGCTCAGTCAGCCGAGGGCCAGCTCTTGGCCTAAGGTGAAGGGTGGCCCTGGGAGAAGTGAGCAAGGTTAAAAGCTCTGGAGAAAATACTCTCACTGCTTCATCATGCAACAGTGCCTTTCGCATGAACAACTGGAGCCCAGCGATCACTCACACGCTGTGTGTGCAGCTGAAACACACTGGTGAAGCGTCCGGTGGCCGGCCCTCCTCCACCAACTGCAGCAGGGCCGGGGAAGCGCACCCTGCCTGGGTGCAGTACGGCGCGCTCACTCTGGTCAAACGACCAACAAATGAGCGTCTGGTCATTGTAGCGTCTGAGCCCATGAAAGAGAGGGAGCTCGCCATCCCTGTTCCTCGATGGTTGAAGCTGGGGTGACTGCTGGGGGGCGGTGAACCTCGTGTCAGCTTCTCTTCAATCGTAGCCTGACCTGCCAATTTAAATGCCTGGATATGAAATGAACTGACTTCTCCTCATCAGGTTCTAAGTGGATCATATTTAACATGATTGTAGTAACCTTCTTCAGGAGGCAGGCCTGGGTGATTGACAGTTCTTTTCACTAACGCGGTGCAAGGATATATGACCCAGACACCCCCCCCACGATGTCTGTGGTTGTCAAGGTTGCACGACACTGGGAATCCCTCCCCTGCAGTATCACCGCGAACACCGACTGACACCAAGCATCAGCTCCATGCGAGCCCTCCAGGCCCACAAAGCCTCACCTGTTGCCTGCAGAACCCAAATCTAACTTTATCACACGGAGGAATTGAGAGTGAGGGTTTTTCCTGTCTGATAGGCAGGGGCCAAGCTGTCCAGCATGGACACAACTGCAGTTGCTGTTGGTTCCTGGGCACTTCTGCTGAGTGGGGACGGATTGAATCAGACCCCGAGGGAGACTGAGGAAGGCTACACTGCAGCGGCCATTCAATCAATCTGACTGAAACAGGCAGACTGGCAGGTGACCCTGAACCAGCATGAAGGAACCGTTCACTCAAGAAATAAAAAAAAGGACTTGGGCTAAGACACCGGCAGGGATGCTGCTAGGGGACAAACCACTCCTCCCAATCCCCAGGGATCCTTTCAGAGCTCCAAACATCCACCTCAGATGGCGTGGAACTCCTTTGTCGACTCTGGGAGATTTATAATAACATCACAACCAGAATGTCAGTGACCACCATTGTTACAGATTTAAACTAACCGAGCCGTGCGTACGGCAGTATTGACGCAGCCTACCTGAAGCTGTGTATCACCGCATAGCAGCTGAGTGTTGTTGCGAGATTGACTCTCCTCCACGCCGACTGAGTCGCTCAGCTGTCCGGCGCAGACGAGGCTGTTTTTGGATCAAACAATCATTGTCATATGAGACATTCTTGTCTTTGGAAAACATCAGAACAATCTGACCTTTTCTTTGTGGACTTAAAAAAAATTGCTGTGGACGTGCAACACTGAGGCCAACTGGCACTGAGGCACAATGCAAACATAGACAGGACTGAACCATTTCAGGGAATAGACGGGGGTGTTTGGAAATTGAGGCTCTGCATTTTTTAAAACTGTTTTTGCCAAAGACAATCAATAAAGAAAAAACCTTACCCATTAATTTTTTATGAAGTTTAGTAAATACATTCTTTTTTAAGAGAGTTTGATAATTTATTGGTGAAAAGAATGATCAGATACGCTCATATTTTTGGAGCCCTTAGGCTGCTTGTGTGTCCTACAAGGACCCTCAGGTTCAGGGACAGGCCAAAGGGCAGCGCGAGGACTTCAGTTTGTGTCCAGAAAAGCCAAACACAAATGTTTCCTGTGTGGAGGATAAACAGGGACAAGACATAGAAAGAAGCACATTGTTGTTGGTGCCTCCAACCTGAGGACCGGGAACCAAAGAGCCTCATCCTGCAGTTTTCTCGTGCTAGCGGAGCTCGTTAAGTGGCTAACATCGTACAGGGACGGCGTGTTCACTGGTGCAGGCTTTCCTGTTGGGGAGCGATCAACTGCATCCTGTACACTCACGCCTAGGATGAGGTGGGCTTTGTCAGCACGGCGGTTCTTGATTTTCAACCAGTCTTAAAAATAACTGATTCTTTGTGGAAGTTTGACAAGAAAATGTTAACGCTTTTCTGCTGTTTTGTCAGGTAGCTGCACTTGTGTGTGTGTGTGTGTGTGTGTGTGTGTGTGTGTGTGTGTGTGTGTGTGTGTGTGTGAGATTGAGAAGGCTGACACACAAGTTTTAGGGCCTGTAAGCGGGGCCATTCTTGTTTGCTTTGGAGCCTCCTGAAAGCAGCCAAAAAAGCTCGGTGAATGCCAGCCAGACGGCTGCCAGCAGGAGCACAGCGCAGCTCAGGGGCCCACTCCGACCACACCGAACCGCCCGCCCCCTCCCACCCAGCAGGCCTCTGCTCTCACCCCCCCCCCCCCTTATCTAAGACTTGATGTTCACACTTCATAAAAACACAATTTTTCTCTTTAATCTGATCTTCGGCGCAGAACTGGATTGTGACCGAGGGAAGCGTTGAGTTCCGTGCGCAGTCGCGTTCTCGGTTCTGACGCTCCTGCTTGCACAGTGACTCATGCTGCATTTTCCCAGTACGAAGCCAAAATAGAAGGCTGCGGATTAGATGACGATTAAAGACGTATCCTCTCACACACGAGGCCTCCAGGACCAGAAGGGTTAATATGTGCAGACATGTGTTTCATGTGGCAGCAGCGGTGGAAAGTAACTAAGTATGTTTAGCCAAGTCTTTTACTACAGTTCTGAGGTACTTTTGCTTTGGAGTTGTTGGCACTTGGACAGCTGGCAGCGAGATGATCCATCGAAACCTCTCGAATGGTTTCATTTATTTATTAATTTCATTTGAGACGCGTCCAAGACTACAACTTCATGTAGCAGAACATTCTTTTGCTTTCCTAAATCTTTTAATCATGGCAAGTGGGGGCCTGGAGCTGAGCTTGGGAACCCCTCAACTTAACACAACGTAGTTTCAACTGATTCCAAATCAGATGAGTGCAAAATGCTGCTTACACACGAGCACACGAGTCCATCATCAGATCCGATGATGACGTGTCTCACTAGCAGGGGGCTGCAAAATAAGAACCTTTACTCGTGGTAACTTAAGACTTCCTACTGATCCTGGGTCTGTGGTATTAACTGTCTCACTGCTGATGAGACTTTCATCTTTCATAAAACCACCAACCCTCACTTGCAGGGAAATGTCGGTGGATAACTTTGCTCCTCTGATGATTTCAGTTTTTTCATAATCATAGCACAGAATATTCAGGGGGTCTGGGAAGACGAGACATTTTCATCGCTTGATGTGAGTGTAGCCTGCTAGGAGGCTGGGGCTGATCCAGGAGCATTCCACTTACACGATGCCTTCCTGTCCTCCCAACGTTCCGCCAGCAGACACGAGTGGAAACGACCTGTGTGATGTCATCAGGTGAACGGCTAAACCTAGAAGAGAAGCTCAGCCGCGTCTGAGGAACCTGTTGGTTTGTTTTCCTGTGCTCGATTTTTATAATCTGAACGTTCGAATGCACACGTCAGTTGTGTCCTCTCTCACCCTCCCCCTCCTCCGACTGCCTGGTTCCCTCGGAGGGATCCAGTCTACTGCCCCCCCCCCTTGTCTGCAGAGCTCCTCCTGTTAATGCTCTGTCCGCTATTGCATTGTAGCCTATATTTGGATAATAATAATAATAATAATAATAATAATAATCATAGGTTTTTAAAAACTAGGAATCCAAATAAAATGATAAAGTAGTGATCTAAAGGTTTCCAAGGCGTGAAGAAGATGGCGCCATCAGTGCCAGCAGCGGCAGGGGTTTGGTCTCCCCGTTTCTGCCTCTTCAGTCCTGCGGCCGCTGAGCTGGGCTTTGGTCTAACGGTTAGCGTACAATGAGCCTGACTAAAGAGGGTTCACGTGATGAACTTTAAAGATGGCGATGACGACATCATTTATGTTCAGTCCCACTATTAACGCCCGTTCCAGCGAAGCAGCAGTCACAGTCAGCTGTGATGTCATCATCATGTGGTCTGTGTTAGACGCCGTGAACGATGTGAAGGACAGTGAGAAATCTGATTTAGGAGTCTCGGCTAAATCGCATCTCAGGAAATCTGCTTTGAATGTGATTTCACACCCCCTCCAGCACTCCTGTGCCGCTGCCGCCGAGCGCAGGCGTTGCAGGCGCTCTGATTTCAATCTGCCGATCCCCAAAATCAGATTTGTCAGTCAGGACATAACAAATGTCTTTGTTCATGTTCTCTAATGGTCTCGTTCTCCGTGTTTGGCGACTCCTGTCCTCAGCCTTTTCCTCACGCTCACCACCAGACGGATGACATCATCCCTCGGTTTGGCCGCTGCAGCCTTGTGACTGTGACACACAATGCTGCAGCCACAATCTACACACCACACCGGCGTTACACAACTCCCTGGACTTCCTGCTGGTGCTCTCCTTTCACCTGTCTTTATTAAACCTACTCACCCTCATGCACAGCATAATGTCACAAAATGAAATCATACTTTCATATGGGAACAAATTTAATCATTTTGTTTATATGTAGTGTTTTAATACCAGTGCTCTCAATAAAACCAGCATGTTGGTTTGAGTCGGACGACTGAGGAGGACTCTGAGGAAGACTCTGAGGAAGACTCTGAGGAAGACTCTCCCGGCTGCCATATTTGACAGCACTCACTTGTGCTCGTTCCTCTGGGGACCTGCCGTCTTCTTTGCTGTATACGTGTCCACATTCCACTCGCCTGTCAGCACAAATTGGTTTTGAAGCATCGGCGTGTTGCTGTTTCCTGCTTGTTTATTGTGTGCGCGAGTTTTGTCGGCCGGCCCTCCACACCATTATTTTTCTATTTTGCATGTCACTTGCTGAGCTTGCTGGCGCTGTCAGCTGCCTGCTGAGTGATGCATTCCCCTCCAGCTTCACGGTAATTGCTGGGTAATTGTTTGTCCGCTAATGCAGCCGGCAAAAAGTCCACTCTCTCATAAAGCCTCTTCAAAAACCGCAGATCTCTGTCGCGTCAGGTTTCCCAACCCAATTAACCTGAACTGTATTGATAGAGGGAAGAATAAACCCTCCCAGGTGGAGTGCAGTTTTCTCTTTGTTTTAAGAAAAATAAGCATTCCTGACTGAACACAGCCTCAGGCCAGCATCCAGCTCAACCACATTCCACTTTCACATGACCTTCTGGCAGACCTGGCCCAGAGCGAGAACCGCACCGTCCTGACCACACCTCCATTTGAGTGGCCTAGATAATTCAAGGCCTGCTCATCTGTTCTCTCCTCCTTTGCCTCCTCGTTGTTTACAAGCCGGCTCAACTCCTCCAGGAATGCCGTTAGCTTGTAAAATTCATTTATGTGTACTTACAGTTTTATTTTACAAGGACAAACACAACTCTAGTCAAATAGGGTGATGCTCTGCATTTTATCTCAGTGGTCGTATCAGGTAGGGGGTCTCCGCGTGTTTGCGGATTTCATGTGTAGCCAGAGCTACCGTTCAGAATAAATGAATTCATCACATAAAGAGTAATTAAAACCCCTGCAGTGAGACTAATTGGATGAAATGGAAAGATGTGAAAAAGTGGGGCAGGTGTGTGTGGAGGTGTGAGGGCCTGATCCAGTCCGACAAAAATAGAAAGCAACCAAAAATCCCTTTTTTCACTTTTCCCTTCCAAGCTGTCCCGAAGCAGACGTCCCTGTGTCACGGCGCTGAGTCACGGCGAGGTATATTGCTTTTCCTTTACTCCAGTAGTCTGTTATTTATCACATGAGGGACGGAGTGCAGGACGCCGTCGCGGTGCAGCGTCCCGATCCGGGTTCAGGGCTAAAGAAGAGAGGAAGCTGGTGAGAGCTGCAGATGGAGGACGGCGAGCACCCAGGCAAACGTGGACGAACAAAGACAAAGAGAACCAACGGTAGAAGCAGCTGGTCAGTCACATGATCAGATTCACCACAAAAGAGTTGATTGAAACATCCGTTTCCATCTCCAGTGCAGCTCGTTCGCTCTTCAACAGCAAAGGAAACTGCCCTTAAAAATCCATCAAAAATATTGATTTCGTAGCAACGTAAATATAAGAGGAAGCAACTCTTGTCTTTTCCAGAAAAGACAAAAATCATAAATGATAAATCTTGAAAAAAATAAAATCATAAACATGAAACTGTGATTCTCCCTTTAGACTACAGAGGCTGAAATCATCAGCACTGAGACTTCGCGATGTCCAAGTCGAACTTCTCATCAGCGAAGTTTCAAATGATCTCCTACACCTTCAGGCGGGCGGCGCGGGAGGACCTGAAGGATCTGTTTTTCGGGTAATCTGAGGACTGAGGTGAGCTGCGGGCCTGCTGCTGCACCTGCCTCCTCCTCACAGATGGAAATCGTGAAAACAAGAAACTGAAACAAGAAAGAAAATTGGCCTCAGTAGAGCCACACTGAACTTGACTCTCCTGGACCACTTTGGAGACACGAGCCTAGTGGGACTACCCCGCATCAAAAGAGACGGCGTGTCATCGGAGGGGTTCTGTAGGCATTTGCCTCATCTGACAGGAAGTGGCGAGTACCCAGGGAGAGCTGGTGAGTGTGGCCAGATACTGTTTTGATGGAGGAAAGAGAAGACGCCAAACAGAGAGGTGACATGACTTAACACAAAACTCGCAAATCAATTATCCGATCGGGCTGTGGTGTTCTTTTGTCGGTGATGTGAGGGTGAGGAGGTTTGCCTGCGAGGGCATCTGGAGGAGATTAGAGCCCCACCTGACGCCGCAGCCCTGCTGAAACATGACTCGGGATGAATGGATGCTTTCAGAGCGGCGTCTGCCTTCCCACACGTTCCTCTGCTATTCTTTATTTGTCTGTCAGCCAGTAAAACATGCACGTCATGGTGTGATACCCATGCGCTCCGCCAGCTAGCAAGTTCTGCCAGTCTCTTTCTCCTCCTGAAAACAGCCTTTTTTGCCGTGGGAGTCTTCCATGTGAGGAGGCTTTGGAAACACAAGAAGTCACTGATGACATTATTAATTTCACGTCAGCTGTCTGAGCTGTCACTGTGAGATCATGTGATTTGTAAGGTCAGCAGATGTTTTTCTCCTGTAAAGGCAACAAACCAAAGCAAGAACAGGGAGCGTGAGGGAATGTAAGAGAGAACCTCGCTTTCGTCTCAGCCGAGGCCAAATTACCTGCAGAAGAGGTCTGTGCTCGCAGCGCTTGTTTTGATACAGTCTGCATCGCTGCGGGTTGGATTCTTATTAGATTCTGCCTGTGTTTCCACTTGTGGCTCTGACGAGGCCCTCTGACAGCCTTGATCCAGTTACGTCTGGGCCCGGCGCTCCAGGGAGCTCACATTTGCTCCTCTGGTACGGGGGGCGGGGGGGGACTCATGCATGTCACCGATGCCACCTGCAGCTTGAGAAAACAAAACTGATCGCCACTCGGCCGGCCGCGGATGCAGCAGAAAAGAGGAGAGCAACAGTGACTCAACTGTGCAGGCCGACCCAGGTCAGCCGGCTCAGGGATACAGAACCGCTTCATGAGACACACCTGTGTGATGTCATGCAGTCTGACACGGCGGCAGCGGGAGCGGGCCCTGGGTTCCACTTGTTGACTCTGTCAGAAAAGTCATAACTCAAGGTTTTGTTGATCAATGAGGTAATAGGAGGTTTTTATATGATATATTACTGTAGACCTGCACCTGCACCTGCACCTGGACTGGATTCCTGGCTCATCGCTTTCACAGTTGCTGCATTTTACTGAACGAGGAAATTCTGCTTTTGTGGAACGTCCTCGACACACTTTAGAATGCAGTCCACAAATATTGCTGATTTGAATCCATCACACCCGCTTTCTGCAGGGGTTCTTTTCTGTGTTGGGTTATGATGAAGCCACCCGGCAGCCTCGGCCGTCACAGAGGAAATGACCGATCACAGACCAACAAACTCACGAAGAAGCTGAAGCCAGTCGACAGAAGAGGGAAAACTAATTTTCCACGTAGAAAAACCTTCAGGGCTCTTTGCTCTTCCCACAGAGGAACCAAATATTCCCCGGTTCTGATGAACCTCATGCTAGCAGCAGCTTGTTAACCTCTTCAGGAGCCGTCATGCTGCTCTGAAGCACAGAAGCCACGCCCTCATCTCTTCAAAGGATGCTGACTGGTCCAATCAGGAAACAAACTAATAACTTCAAAGTAATTTAAGATCCTTTTTGCAGTGCAGATAGGAAATCATAAAGCAGCTTCTCAAAATGACACTTGCTGGTGGACAGGACAGTTCTCTGACGGGTCCATAAGGTCGGGGTAGGTTTAGGTCCAGAGACGCTTGCCAGAGGCTAGGAAGCCATCGATGGCTGGATGCGTGACATGGGCCGTCCCTCCAACCCGCCTCCTGATGCAGACTCTTGCGTTTTAACAACGGTAGCCGCCACCGGTCAGGAGATGGTGTGGAAGCACATGCTCGTGTTAAGGGGTCATGGGAGAACGGCGTGTTCCCTTGAAGCTGGCGGCGAGCGTACATACCAGAGCCCCTGCTCTGACGCGCCGTCTGAAGCTGTTTTATTCACTCCATAATTGATCCGCTCGACGCTCCCTCTCCTGCTGCTGTTGTCACTTGCATTTTTAAAATGATTTTCATTGTGAGGGAAATCCGTGAGCTGAGGTAGCATTTTGACACATTAAAGTCAAGGCGCTTCTGTCAGCTCGGTCTGCTCAGCCTGACAAGTATTTTGTGCGACCCGAGGATGTCAGAGACAGAGAGCGAGTGATGGAGAGAGAGAGATGAAGGGATCCTACATTGTTTCTGTTTCTTTACCTCGTCCAAGGCAAAGCCATACAATGCCCCTCTTTGACAGCGTGCCACTGTTCCTGCTAGGGTTTCAATTTCAACCCCCTCAGCACATCGGCGACGCAATTGCTTCCTACTGCAATTTATTACAGGCCAATTGGAAGATTCCAAGGTGTGAGTCAGTTTGCGTTGGCTCAGAATGCGCAGGCTGGTTACTTACACTCCTTTTCTCGGTCTCTTTACACAGCCAGCGCTCCGGCTTGTCCTCCATCTGGCTCTTAGAGAGCTACTCAGGAAATAGAAAGAGTGGGAGAAATAGGAATAGCCACTTTCCAAAGAGAAGAGGATTTCAGCGGTACCATTAGTTGACCCCCAGGCGAGGTCTCCGGAGGCATATAGACTTACCAGCGTCAAAGCAGGGGAATATGCACTGGGGAGCATCAAAGCGCAGCAGCAGGCAGCTGATTGCTTGTGGTGACATTGGGCTGTGGGACTCGCCACCATCATTACCACGGATCGCTCACGCCATGCATTTAAAATCAATTTTCCATTCCAAAACACACCGTCTCCCATATGGAGTAAAAGATATGGGACAAAGAGGAGAGGAAGGAAGGAGGCATTTGCTAACAATGGGGAGAAATTACACAACAGGGACTGTTCACATAAATGGACCCAGACGTGTAAAAGTAACAGCGGTTTAGTGAGGCGATTTCTGTAAACTAGAGCTCAGCTGAGAAATAAAAACACTCGGTTCCTACTGGGTCACACTTCAGAACGGTCCCCTTTCAAATTAGCCTGTAAACAGTGTGAAGCTGCATCGTTATTTGCAACAAAATGGCCTCATTTGCAGGAACAAATGTTGCCAGCCAGTCAGTTCAGAGGCATTCTGCTTTTCCCATCCCTCCTTTATTTATTATCAGGGGGCTTTTTACACTTCTATTACTCTGGGTATCATTTTGCACATTTGTGTGTGTGTGTGTGTGTGTGTGCGCACGCGTGCACACGAGCTACAAATGCACGCATGAGTGGAATTTGTTTTGCTTTACTTAAATGTCAAAGGAGCCATGCTGTCAAGGGAAGAATGAAGACGCGCACATCTTCGCATGCCCATATGACACGCTGAAATGTAGCTGTGTGGGAGTGTGTGTGTGTGTCCCTCTCTGAGGGGCTGAGCTGCGACATTCTTGATGAAGGTGATGAACCTACGCTGTAATGACATTCTCCCTGAGTGTGTTCCTGCGTGGCGGAGGTGTTTTGTTGTCTTTGACGCACTGAGATGGAGAAGGAAGAGGAGTTGAGTATATAAATACAGAAGAGATAGAAATGTGACGACAGCTCAGGCCGAGCGTCGTCCTCTTTTCACGTCCTGATGTTTCAGTTGGGAGGTTTGTGGCCTTGCAGAGGCGCTGCACGTCCCTGAATGGATGCAGGTTCAAGGAAGTGAGCAGACATTTTTGCTCTTTTGCGTTCGTGGTCTGTCAACACCCTCAGACGTGTAGCACAGAGCCCCCAGGCTTGAGCATTTAATTATGTCAAAGTGACACTTTTAGGCTGGAAATTTCTCAACTGTGTTAAATATCTTTTGTGCATCTGCTGATATAAACGTGTTGCGACAGTGAAAGAGTATCGTGAGGGGGTGAAAGACGACCTGCCATGGTCTTGTGTCGTTCCTACCTCTGACGCCATGCTGCACCTGGCATTAGCCGACATCGCCTCACCTCAACTCCAGCAGGAAAAGTGTTTGCTTCAAGTCGCTCCGAGTCTGTAGAGTCCTGCTTCGCCTGACGTGCCTTCTTATGTCTTCCTTGGAGCTGAAGGTGGTGCACGCATACGAAGACTTCAGAATCGTCTTCGGCAAACATTTTTGAAGGGATGCTCGTGTTTTCATGCGCAGTAGAAGAGGAGAATATGAGTATGAGTGCAACATTTCAGCTGTGTGGAGCAGCCACGCAGCTACAGGCACTCTGTCTTTTATTTCTCCAAGCTGATTTGCTGAAAATGTGTCACCCAAGCTTGGTTTGGATGAGGGAACCGCCCCCAGAGACGGACAAGCCGACCAGGCCCATCGGCCTCATTGATGAGCTGTGAGACGGCGAGTCTGTGCTAATCAGGGAAGCGAGATATTCATCACGCCAGAATCACCGTTTGCTGTCAAATTGAAAATAACGAAGTGTAAATGGTGTTGCCGCAGGACAGAGAGGTAAAACGCTCACTTTTGAAAGTTTAATTTGCGTGTTTGTGTTGCTGATAATTGTCAGTTGAAACATTTGGAATAATGAGAACGTCGACGTGCCGACTTGACTCAGAGAGGTTTCTGTGCAGTTCAAGGAAGGTTCAGTTCAAGTTGAGCCCTGAGTAAAGTCAGTCAGAGACGGAGTTCTGCACGGATTTAAAGACTCAGCTGCTTCACCCGGAGAGGGAAAGTCATGAGAGTGAGTTGAGCCGGAGGACGTGGCCTACTGGGAAAGAAGGTCACATTAGCACCAGCAGAGAGCAGACGAATGACATGATAGTGGGAAAATAATTCTTCTATAGAGAACTTTAATCAGGAGATACAAACGAACAAGATAAACCAAAGAAATAACATTAAAAAAGACCGAGGGCAACGTGCTGGAGCCGTGCATCTTGGTGTAATTTCAGAACTCGTCGAGGTTCTTGACAGCAGAACAACGAGGGCGGTTCTACTCACACCAGAAGCTGCCGCCGCTGGGGAGCTGAGCGAAGCTGCCAGGCGGAGGCGTTGTGGGCAGGATGAGGACACCCTTCGTTCTTTACCTCCCTGAAAAACAATTAGAAAACCTTGAGGTTACTTGCACCCGTGGAACAGCTTCACTGTACTAATTACTCAATTATCGTGGATAATTAATATTTTTGACACAGCACTCATTATTTCATGGAGAGCATTTGCATTAGAAAAGCCTGCTGGAAGGATTTTTATCAGCGTTCCCTCAGGACATCCTAGGTTTTGGTTCAACATGTTCTAAGAATAATGATAATTTGTTATAATAAACATGCTTTGGCATCTTAACACTATCAAAATGAGATTTGTCTGAGAGATGTGTTCAGGGTTAAAGAAGAAAAATCAGCATCTGCAAACACTTCTGAGGATCCCGAGGCCCCCCGCGCTCTGCCTGCACCCCAGAATAATGTGACTGGCTGATGAGTAGTTGTGTCGAGTTGGAAGGTCCTTGGCGAGAGGCCTTGGGCGCCACTGGAAGACTATCAAAGTGCAGAGTCATTAGAAATCCCTCATTCTCACTCTGCAGTGTAAACGGCCCGGCGGCCTCCATCTGAACGAGCCCAGAGGAAGGATCACCTCCGCCGGGCTGAAATTGGATCATGCACAGAGGAGGGGCGCTGTCGGCAGAGGAATTATGTGCTCCTATTTATTGACTCGCCTGCAGACATCACTAAACAGTTTCAAGGGAGAATAAAGTTTGGGATTTTTTTTACCCCAAGCACTTGGGGAAGGAAAGGAGTGACCATATACATTCAACAAATGGAAACACACTCAACGCCTGGACAGGAAACCAGAGAGCTGTCAGAACACTGAACGCTCATGTGACTGGCTGACGAGTCGCTGAGCAGAACACACACATCCACGTCAGACCCGCTCAAACCTGGTCAGCAGCAGCAGGCAGTGTCTCTGTTCCACGGCCCAGCCTTTTCACCAAGTCAGCGACCTGTCCTGATTATGTAGCGGTTTATGTTAATGCAGCGGTTAACGACCTTTTCAGCTCAACATGTCCAACAGTATGATGTCATAGACCACAACCGGCCCCCCCCCGAGTTCTATTCAACAAACAAGCGTTCCGCTAAGCACTAGGATGCAGGATCTTGATCTCGTGACTTTAGCGTTGTTTCATCTCACTTGTTGCAATGAAATCACGGTGTCATGAAAGATGGGCTGGGCCAGCTGACTGTGACGCCGCCGCAGGTTTCCATCAGGACCCCCACGGGTCAGCAGAGCCTCACGCGACGACAGAAGGAAAAGGCAGCGAGACAGAGTTGGCCGACAGTAGATGAAGCCGCATTGGACCTCACACACCTCCAGTCAATCGATCAATAAACCAGATCATTAGGAGACACCAGAGGCAGCACAGACAAGAGAGGATAAAAAGTAAAGGAATCGTAAAAAGGAAAGGAAGGAAAAAACAATTGGAGAATAATCTTGGGGGACAAGTATTAGAATATTAAATGCACTGTAATTAAAACCAGAGATAAGAAGGAATGTAGAGGAAGAAAAGTGCTGATCGCCTCATTGTGGTGAAGATCTATGGAAAGTGTGTGTGGGAACGTTGGTCTCACAGATCCGTGCTTCTGCTGCTCAGGGTGACGAGAGCTGAGACTGAACTGTGAGGCAGAACAAATCCTTCATTCTGAACTTACATGGGATGTAGCTTGGAGTTTACGAGTTTCCAATTTGCACGTTTTGTCATCGGCATATTAATGTCAAATCTTTAAGTCACAAATATGTAAACATCAGGACAAAAACCAAACATGTCAGTGATGACGAGCGCGCTGTCCAGTCAGGAAGCGGCGCTGGAGCGACTCAAGGGGAAGTCTGAGGCGTGTTTGTTTGGGTCCGCTTGACCGTGGTTCGTCTTCCTCGTTGTAGAACCTTGACCTTCCGGTCTCAGTATCCAGTGGATAGTGGAGGGATATCGTAGGAGGCGTTTGTCAGAGTTTCTTTACATTTGTAGAGGAGAGGAGTGTGTTTCAGTTTAATGTATTCATGCCCCCCGCCCTGCTCCAGATGGAGCCAGGCAGATAGGGAGGTGTGGGCTGTGGGACCTCTCCAGCTCCATTACTCACTGCTGCTCTCTCTCTCGAGCTGTATTCAATAAGCCACGTCCACTTTAGAGCAATCCAACCAAATGTGGAGGATTTGATTCAAATCCCACTCGGAGCCGATGGAAATGCAGCGGTGAGCCGACAGCATTCAGCCCTCTTTCACAGTGACTTTGAAATCTTTCTTGTTTAAATTAAAGAAATTAAAATATCAGCATTGTGTGATTTGAAATCTCTTCAAGCTGGTGTTACATTTCTCATTCATGTTTGTCCTCGATATTCGGGTGGAATCGTCTCTCTGTCTGTAGCGTGACAAGTAATGACAGGTTCACCACTGTTGCCAAAGTTAGTTTGAACAATGGCATCCATTACTGATCGCACCAGTGACTCACCGGGACATCAGCTCCTCTGTGGCAACAGCAGTCATGGCGTTGGTGTCACGACTCAACTCAGCTCCAGCGAGCAGCTGGACAGATGTTTAGCATAATACTAGCCACATTAGCGCAACTCTAGTCGGAAGATGCAGTACACTCCGTGCAGACAAAGCCGAACGATGAAAGAATGATTTTCAGCTACGAGCAAACAAAGAAACAAAAGAAGAATCCGTCAAATTTGTTCTCCAAACGACTGAAAGCGGCTGCTTACGTGTGGACTTCCTGCTGCTGTTGGTTTTTATAAAAACAGTTTTCAAGGGAGATGGGGTGCACGTGTTCGTCTGCAATGTTTTTGTGTCCTCATGATTCCAGAACTACTGTGGCTCTTCGTGTGTTACGATGCGTTCCAAGGAAGTATGGCTGTCCTTGAAGAATTATGCCAAAACACTTTGCCTCCCACCACGTCCTTCCTGCGGCGATGTTGCACAGATGACGCGTCCTGACATCAGCCTGATGAAGACCAACCAGAGGACCAATGAAGACAGGGCGTGTCCGGACCTTCGTCACACCCGTCTCCACCTCGCTAGCGTCAGGAAGTCCTGCTGGAACATCTGCAACACCTGGGGATGCGTAAGGCGATCAGGCTGCACAAACTCATCCAGACTCTGGCCGATTGTGTTCGCAACATTATAAACGCCAAGACGCATCACCATCCCCTCTGAACCCAACCAGCAAGTTCAAATTCTTGTGCAAGACTTTTATCGCAAGTTGTGACACGGTGACATCATAAAAACCGCATGAGACCGCCCCAGTCACATGTTCCAGCCTCCAGCGCCACAAACGAGGCACAGAAAACGCTGAGGACCCTGACGTCGGGCGCAGGAGCTCAGCGCTCACCGACCGAAATATGAACGGACTCCTGATAGCATCTCACCGTGTGGACGCCCTCATCATCATCATCATCATCATCATCTGAACGCCATCAGAAAAAGTCGTATCCAGCGATTATTGCAGCCCATGTAAGCAGAGTCAGTGCCATCATCTGAGCTAAAACTGATGAGGAGGCGAGTATCAGAGACTGGAGTGACATCAACCTGTCTTCATCCCGGACGTCAGCAGAATCTCTGAATTCTAAATTGTAAACCCTTCCACAGCTCCCTAATGAGCTAAGTTTAACGTTTCTGTGCTACGTGACTGACCAGCACTGATTTCCAGCACCTTGTTGCCATGGCCACCACTGGTAGAAGAGCCATTGTAACCTGAAACACTTGTCCTCATGGATGTACAATGGAGCATGATGTTGCCACTCAAAGGTTTCTCTGCTGTTGCTGCGACGAATGAGGTCTTTTTATTGCAAATCTAATTTTTGTTGTTGCTGAGTATCGAGCGTGTCTGCAGGAATTACGGCTGTGCACATCCCAGTTAGCTCAGCGTCAGCGAACACAAAGCTCCTGCTCACACAGGACTTTTATTGCAGTGAATATTTAATTGAATCCCCCATTTGCAGCCATAAATGTGTTTTGTCTTTTTGTGACTTAATTCAACCGCAGTTCTGCACCGATTCCGCGTGAATATGTAGGAAGTTTCTCTCTCGGCTTTGACCTGAGGTCCCGAGACTCCCCGTGCAGAAGTGAAAGTAAAGCTCACTTCACGTGATCGCGCGCTGTGCATGTCTTTATGGTGAGAAAACAGGCGGCAGGTCTTGAAGCCACGGTGGGTCCTCACTGTGCTTTGTGGCTGTTTTTAGCAGATTTCTAAAAAAACCAAGGGAACACAGTGACTTCAGGGGATGAAAGCAGAGAGCAGCAGCTGAAGTGACAGCAGAAGACTGGTGAACTGGAGCTCTTCGACTCTCCCACAAATAATACTCAGCAACACCTTGCCTCCACACAGACCTGTGCTCTTTGTGTAATTATATGACAGCGTGAGTAATGCAGCACGTGGCCTTGGGACGACTTGAGAGTGGGAGCTGTATTTTATGTTGTCCTTTATGTATCTGTGTGTTTGCTGCGCAGCTGTCCAGGTTTGAGAAATTAAGTTGGGTTTTTTGTTTTTTTTGTGGGTGTGAGTGAGGGGGTCTAATTACACAGTACAAGGGAGAGAGAGAGAGAGAGAGAGACGGAGGGACGGAGAGAGAGACAGAGGGAGGGAGACAGAGAGAGAGAGACGGAGGGAGACAGAGAGAGAGAAAGAGACGGAGGGACGGAGAGAGAGACAGAGGGAGGGAGACAGAGAGAGAGAGACGGAGGGAGACGGAGAGAGAGATCGAGGGAGGGAGAGAGAGAGAGAAAGAGACGGAGGGACGGAGAGAGAGACAGAGGGAGGGAGACAGAGAGAGAGAAAGAGACGAGGGAGAGAGAGAGAAAGAGATGGAGGGACGGAGAGAGATCGAGGGAGGTAGAGAGAGAGAGAAAGAGACAGAGAGAGACAGGGAGACAGAGAGAGATAGAGGGAGGGAGAGAGAGAGAGAGAGAGATAGGGGGAGGGGGAGAGAGCCCTTACCTGTTTGTAATTACATTTTGTCAAAAGCCTTTTCAGGGTGACCATCCTGAGGGGTGCGCCGGGCGCAGGGTGGCTGGGGACTGTTGTGGGC
The DNA here is from genome assembly GCF_037954235.1 of Aulostomus chinensis. Taxonomy (NCBI): domain Eukaryota; kingdom Metazoa; phylum Chordata; class Actinopteri; order Syngnathiformes; family Aulostomidae; genus Aulostomus; species Aulostomus chinensis. The sequence continues at coordinate 1,779,046 of NC_141339.1, forward strand.
TCTGTTTCGCCCCGTCAGCAGCAGCAGCCAATGAGGGGACAGAAGCCGTGTCCCCTGTTTCCGTTATCATCTGTTGCCATCACTGATCTCAGTGTCTCTGGATCGTTTCAGCCTCTTTAACGCTCTCGTGCACCTGCCCTCTCAGCCTCACACCACTCTTTTATTGCGCCCAGTGAATTTACTTTTCCTGTATTACTTGACTTTAGTCTTCAGTGGAAGGTAAACCTCCTCCAATATAAATACCTCCAAAAACGGCGGCAAGCCTGCAGGGAAATGCCTTCTTAAGCCCTAAAGTATGTGAACAAGTACTGGGTTTACATGGACCCTAATACTGCAGTACTGATCAGAGTAACAGCCCTCAGAACACGGACGGAGGCTGGATTCTGACCCGACCGGCAGCAGGCAGAACCAATTTGCACGTCAAAAATGCTGCATTCTGATTGAATGCTCTGGGACGTATCAGCACACTGGATTTCTCCAAGGAATATGACCCATGTTCATGCAGCTAATTTGTAGTTCTGAAGCTGCAGAGAAGTGGAACTCAACCGTTTGGTTTGGTGTTGCAGCTCTCATCCACTTTGCTCCGCAACACAACTTTAACAGGTTCAGGGAGGCTTGCAACTGCCAGAGAAGTATCGAGGATTCGTTTTATTTTCTTTAACTTGAAAGTTCTAATGTTAAGAAGTGAAGCTGTGTTTTACTTGGGTGTTGAACTGGATTGCATTTCACTGAGAGGCATTTTTAATATTTTGACCACATCTTTTAGTAGATTCCACCTCCAACACCACCCACCATGACCCAAATAATACAAATTAGGAAAGATTATTCCATAATTGTGAGTGTGAAGCTGGTACATGAGGATTAGTGGCAGAAGCGTCTCGAGTCACAGAGCTGAGTCATGTGGCTTTTTGGAGCTGTTGCTGCTGGCGGTGAACACAATTCTCATGGAGTTATTGAAGATGATCTTCTTTATCATATGATATGGAAGTAAATATGCACAAGTTACAGCACTCATTGCAGCCTGACACGATGAACCAGTTCAGTCTGAGTGTAACGGTGCACACGGCATGTTTCATATCAACTACGTGGCTTCCCAGCAGGGTGAGCTGGTCGCTCTGGTGGATGTGTGAGAGGATATCAGTGCACAGCCGAGCGTGCGTGCTCAGGATGGGTCATGACTTTTCTTTCATAACAAGTAATCATAAGATTATGAATAAATACATTTATTGATGCAACTGCCTCCATTAGAAGGGGGCATCATTTTCCCAAAACAGAAACCTTAACTCTTCCCTTGACACCTTTGTGCTCTCCCTGTTCAGAGCTAAAGGTGTAGCTTTGAACAGCAAATTGCTAACTAGCCATGACGTCTAGCTTCTAGTGGTGTCTGACGGGATTTACTCAAATAGCTCCGAGTGAACGTCCAGCTTGGTTTTGATCTGAAAGGCAGCGAACGCAGAGCCAAACACACCCGAGCACACTGGTGGGTGATCACAGTCGCCAGCCGCAGGGGGAGGAAGCTCTCGAGGAGCAGGCTGGATGGGAACAGGGGTTTGCTGGGGAACTGTTACTGTTCTGATTGTGCTGGTGTGTCTGCAACACACACACACACACACACACACACACACACACACACACACACACACACACACACACACACACACACAATCTCCCCCATCTCATACTATCTTTCCCCTTTTTTTTTTTTGCTTAATTCCTCCTGGTTGAAAGATTTTGTTTCGCCTTACCAGGAATAAAACAGAGAGAGAGAGAGAGAGTGAGAGAGAGAGAGAGAGAGTGAGAGTGTGTACAAGGTGCTGCGATGAGGATCTGGAGGGGCATTCCTGTTGTCAGCATTGCTCCAGTACCTGTAGGCATTTTGTGTGTGCGTGTGTATGTGTGTGTGTGTGTGTGTGACTAACTTTGATGTTGGCATTTGTGCGTGTCCAACGGGTCTGAGTGTCTTTACATTTTTCAGCAGGCATGCATGTGTGCATGTGTGTGTGTGTATGTGTGTGTGTGTGTGTACAGCAGGAATAAAGCACCCCATTGATAAGAACAAGTTCTTCTTGTTAACATATCAGTAGAGCTGGACCTGAGCCAGCACTGAAATCCCAGGGGCGCAGTTCTACACACAACCCCGGCTATGACATGGCACTTACTACTCTACAGCCACACACACACACGCACACACACACACACACACACACACACACACACACACACACACAAACACGCGCATGCACACACGCGCGCACACACGCGCGCATGCACGCGGGCGCACACAGGGTTAGATAGTCCAGGAACAGAACATGTGTTAACACTCTTTTTCCAAGAGATACATTGAGGAGGACATTGAGCAATGTTTGGTCTCACATCTCTCCAGCGGCCGCCTGCTTTCCACTCGTCTAAAATGCTTCCATGTGCAGTCTCTGCATTCCGACTACCTTTCTGAGGCATTTCAAGACTCCCCCCAAAGATACCAGATACCCAGGGGAAAGCAGATAGTCATGAGAAATACCTGCTAGCTCTTAGTTGCCATAACAGTTTTAAATAACTGACGGGGGATTTTTGCAGTTCCCTGCTCGCTCACATGTGCCAGCTATTGTTTTCCTACTGTTATCCGGCGGGGAGATGGAGGCGAGGCTGCTTTATGACCGTCATAATCAGCATCCCTGGCGGCTGCATAGGGACATCGGCTCCAGCGGGCTGCAGCAGGGCACAGCTCGTTGTCAAATACAAGCGTCTGGCTGAAGGTCGCGGGGGAACAAAGAGACGCAGTGTGGAGAAGGAGCCGACCAACAAACGCCACAGTCCCGGCGTGAACGCGCGCGGCCCCTCGTCTGTTTGTCCAAGCATCTCAGATCGCTGTGGTTGAGAGCTGCAGAGCCGGCCGGCATAGAAATCACAGGAAGGCTCAACAGAGGGTCAAACAAGTGTCTCTGTGTGACAAACACATGAGGCAAAGCATGCTGGGAACAAAGCAGGCGTCCGGCGTGAGAATGACGTACTTCTACCATCAGAAAAAGCTGTATTTTGGATGTGAGGCTGCTCCTCGGGACGCACACATCTGGTTTCCTGATAGGTCAGGAAATGTGAGGGCGTGTGGAGATGAACAGCCACAATAACAGACAGGCCTTAACTTTACTGCATCGGAATCGAAGGAATTATCATTCCTGGAGCGTTTGATGTGCAGTCACATAGAACATTTCAGTCAACTGATTTACTAACTCGCCTCCCCTCAAAGCAGGATATCATGTGGAAATTTAAGAAACAGCTTTTAAAGAGCACAAATGCTCTTTTAAATACAGCGGGGAATTTTATTTTCCAGATGGCTCCGATATAGATCATAGGAAGGCACCAGCCAAGCATGCTCTCCATTATTACTGTTCTTAAAAGCTTTACCTCTTAAAGGAAATGCAAAGTGACAAATCGAAAAAAGAGCTCAGACAAAGAGGAGGGGGCAGGTCCTACGGATGGAAGTGTCCCTTTGGGCAAACCACATAATACTCATATCAAACCTGATCCATCCACCACTTGAATTTCTAACCATGCAATCAGGGGCTCTGCCAAGCCAGTGAGTGCGCCCTGATCAGCCTGACGATAAGAGGGGACCAACAGGGCGCTGCGGCTTTGTGGAAGGCCGCCGTCCTCCTGTTCGCTAGCAGACGTCCTGACTCAGTCCGGGATATTCGCTCATAGCCTGAAAACGCCTGCCGTGTCGCAGAGGTCGAGAGTCTCCCTCGGAGAACAAAACGGTCCCGGGGGCGTGTCACGCCATCTGCTCCGTAATCGCCTGCTCGACGGGTCGGTGCTGTAGAACCCGGGTTCAGGGGTGAGATCGTTATGCAACCTGACTGAAAACCAAAAAACCAAACCAAACCCTCATACCTGTCAGAGCCGTATCAACCTTCCCGTTTGCTGTCAGGAGTTTTCCTCTGTCTTCCTCCAAACCAACATTTAAAAACGCAGCAGGGACTTTTTTATGTTCTCGCCGTGTTTCACCAAAAGAGGAGCACCACTGGATACCCTGGATGTCCATGGCTTCATCTGCGAGGAGGTGCATTTGTTCTGTTTCGGTGGCAAATCTTCAGGCGTGATTGTGTTTCCCTGCTGATTTTCAGGCTTTATTCTGATATTCCTCACTTATGTCCGTCTGACATGATTTAATGTGTAACATAGAACATAATAAATGTTTATTCCATAAAATATCTCAGGCGTTTATGCTTTTGTCAACAGGTCACATTATTGACTTCTCTCAATGACTTTTTCCAAAGGAAATTCATCAAAAACGAAACAGGAGCGTTTTTCATGTCGAGCACTCGTGGGAGGAATAAAACTCTAATCGACTCTGACCTTTTTCAGACGGCATGAATGAACTGATGTAAGAAGCGATGCACAAAAGGAAAGCAACCAATCCTCCACATGCGTCTTTAGCGCTACGCTGTGTTGACATGACAACCCTTTGCAGGCACTCAGAAGAATACTGTCATTTATGCCTCTTTGGTCAGCGTTTATCTTGCTTTCATACGACTCCCCTGCGGGCATTAGTGCCAGAAAACGCAGTTAGCAGCTTTTTACTCTTTCTCCTTCTTTTAGTGCTGTTATTCTGGGCAGCGGCTCTCATAAATAGCTAATAAAGAGCAAAGCTATGACACATTTGTCTTCATGCTACATGCTATCACAGACAGGCGCGCTGCCTTATTCCTACCTTTTGCAAGACAGCGCAATTAATCTGCTTTGTGCCACCTGATAGCAAAGAGTGAACTGCAGAACAAGACGAATGAAAAACCAAAAGGGAAAGTCATGAATTTTACAGTGAAGCGATGAGCACCTGACCTTGGCTACCTTTACGCTTTGTCTTTCCTTGTCTTTTTTTAGGGTCGAGCTGCACCTTCTCTTAAAGAAAGAGAAGAAGAAAAAAAAAAGGAGGTTCGAGTCAGGCGTAGGTGAAGTCGTCTGTTCCCAAAATAGAAAATGAAGGAGGATAGGTGATGCTCGCCTGCCCCGGCGAGGGGAACGTGGGGAGATATTAGCCATATGTGATTCATTTACAACAGCATGCTTCAATTAATCTGGGCAGGGTGGCAGGCGCCAGGGTTGGGCCCTGTGCCACCTGAGTGAGAGAGGGAGAGTGATCTCCTGCTCTCCCAGGAGTGAGCAATGAAAACAGATCCCCTCCGATCGATACGCCTTACATTATTTCTCACATCAAACTCATCCCCTTGACTCTTCCCTCGTCTCCGCCACCTCCCTCGCTGGCTCTCGCCCTCGGAGCCCCTTTGTTCTCTCTCGTCGCGGGACGGAAGGCCAGCAAACGCTGAGCTGTTCCATCAGGCATCCCAGAAGCACCCTGAGAGGAGTGGTAATTCTCATGTAGGCGTCCACCGAGAGACACCCTTAGGATGTTCTGTCAGACTATTTCTAAACTGGGGCGGCGTGCTGCGGCGGTAAGTGAAAGCGAAGGGGGGGACAAACTCGTGAGGGGCAAAAACCACAGTGACCAGATGGAACCACAGATTGTTTTAAAGGGGCTACTGCCTCAGCAAAACCACATGGGGCAAAAATGCTATTTAGCAAAATCTCATTTCTGTTTTTCACGACACGGTGAGCGGCGCTGGAGGATCTTGTACACAAAAGATCAAGTGCTAATGCTGCCGACACGTGACGAGGAAGATCCAGCAGCCTCATCTGCCTCTGAGCCTGGCGGGCACGTTGATGAGAGGAGGTTCGCTCCGCTGGTGAGCAATACTCACTCCTGAAAACTTGCCAGGGTTTAGTACCACAAAGCTTTAAGTTACAGGGAGGCGTGCCAGGGCTGTACTTAAAGGCTGATTGCTACCGGAATTAAAATATCTTGATGATGATGAATTAAGCAGAGGAAATAAATAAATAGGAAGCCCCAGGATACGACGGGAGCTGCGTGGCAGGGCAGCGACGGCTGACGGTATATTTTTAGCAGCCTGTTGGGATGCTGTTTCACCTGGCTCCTGCTTTTATCTGGATTTATCCAACTTCCTGTCTCATGCATTTTTCAAACTGAAAGTCAAGTGGAGGGTTGAAGTAGAAAAAATAACACAGACACCCTCATCCATAAAGTGAGCTGTCGAAATGTCCCTGTGCCTCCCTGATGACTCCAGGCAATTAAAACTTTCTAACAGGAATATAGATTGGCATGTATGATGTGATGGGCTGTGTGTGTGTGTGTGTGTGTGTGTGTGTGTGTGTAAATATTTTATAATCAAAACAAGAATTATCTCGTCCTCATTTTATTTGGTTTCGTGTAAATATGTATGTTTGGAATTATCACTCTCTGTAGAAAGTCATACTATATGTGCTATACTGTAATTACCTCTAATTAAAATATAGTAATTAATAAGTGTCTCAGGTCGTGAGGGTGTAAATTGTTGTGAAACACTCTCCACTCAGCACTAATTTGAAAACATGCAATAATAAATCAGCTGCAGGGAGAAGCTGTCAGGAAGAAAAGGTTCAGGGGACCGTGGCGTTCAGGGTTTCAGGGCTTAGTTAATTAGTTGGAGGGGAAAACGGAGGATAAACACAGATTGTCGTTCAGGCGCAGGCGAAGCTTTCAAACAGCTGTGGCCAGCTGTGAGGGGCTGATCGAATCAAGGTGCTGGTCAGGCGGAGCGGAGCGGGGCTGGCGCCGGCGCCGGGGAACTGCTGCTCCCTGCGACAGACACATCAACACCACACGACGACAGTCCACATCTCCACATTCACACGTATCTCAGGCAACGCTGGTTCACCTCCTTCTCCAGGGTTCGCAGACAAAGTTCAACTTGATGAAAACTATTTTTCCATATTCAGAATTTTTTAATTGTGTACAACTGAAAATCAAATCCCGCCCCACATTTCACTCATCATTCATAATCATCCCACTTTTAGTCCTGAGCATGATTTCTATCTGCTGTCATCACTTCATTTCTCTTAAAGTCAAGTTTTGGACTTTTATGTTTCAATTATTCCAACAGTTTAACTCTAGAAAAAGAGACTCACGAGCATCGTTAACTCCTGGAAAAGATGACGCCACTCGCCATGCATTTATTCTGTTTTTTCATCCATCTTTGCTTTCATCTGTAACCCAGCGTTACGAGTCACATCAATAAGAACCCTTAGCAAATAATTATTAATGAGCTCTTAGTGTAAATGTTTGCCCCCCAACGTGAGCTAACAGTCCAAACATTATTTGGAATAATTCCAATGTCTTTACCTGGAAGTCAGCGTGTTTCCACCATGGTTTCAACAAATACATGTAAAGTACACGTGAGTCAATTGCCCCCCCCCCCCCAACCCCAAACAACGCGTGTGACACCTTCTGTCTGCCTTCAGGCTCTGAGCTGCCGGCAGACTCATAAAAGAGCAGCTTGGTTCATATGAAGGAGTTACTAGCCAAGCCTTTCTTATTTGAGGCTGTACGTCACCTCCAGCCCAAACACGCCTGTGATCACATGACTCCAAATGACGCAGCGTCCCCTGAGTCACCAAGGATCCACCGTGATCAACGCTGAATCAGGGTCTGGATCCCGGTTTGTTCAAACCCCCAGGTAACTGACTCATGTTTAGCCTGGGAGGCAGGAGCCGCCATGACCCCCCCGTCCACCCACCCACAAGACTTCCTCTCTGCCCGAGTCGGGAGGGGAAATTCAGCCCAGATGTGGCTTCAAACAAAAGAAAAGCTGCAGGGACGGGAGGTGGATCAGGTCCGTCTTTAGCCTGACCCCGAGCCCTCGTCCTTCCTGGCATCTGCCTGGGCTTCTCCTCTCCTGCTCTTCCTCACATGAGCTCCTGTATGTCTCACGGCTCCGGGGACTGCTGGCGTCGCTGCCGTGACCTCTCATGTTAGCGGAGTCACATCCTCTGTTTTCAGCCAATCAGGAGAAATTCTGGGATTTGTGAGCTTCCCTCAAGTCACTCAAGACGTTTAATGCCAAGAGCAGATTAAGCATCTCCCACTTTCCAGCCTTTTCATGGATCAGCAGCCGAACACAGCCGAGATGACGACACGCTGCAGAAACCACAGCTGACAAACGCTCGGTTCTACCAGAGCGACTGAAGCGGAGGTTGAGAGGGAATCCCAAATCAGAATCATTTGAAACAAAGGTCTTGAGGAGTTTCTCATCTCTGAAGCGCTGATCAGCTGTGGCTCATTTTAAACCCCCAACTTAAAACGAAATGTGGAATTTTTAAACCGTTTCTTAAGATGTGGTTTTATTGTCTTTTTCATAGAAATGTCCTGGCTTGTTCTCCAAAATAATGGAATGAATAAAGTAAGAAGAGAAACATGAACGAATGAACATTTTAACTCAGAAAAGGTTGGGATGTCTTTACAGGAAATCAGTGCTGCATGTTAACAACCCTCTCACTAATTGTCCTCATGCCTGGGGAGCATGAATGGACACCAACATCTCCAATAGAAAGGACAGTTGTGGACCAGCTCAACCTCAAGACTCAGATCCACACATTTATCTCGCTCGCCGACCACCGCACGGGGCCACCGCTTCCATTCTCGTGCTGTTTCCTGCTTTGGCCCGGTCGCGGCTCTAGCGCCGCCTCTGGTGGCCCGCGGCCACGTCGTCCCGGTGAGACCCGTCTGACAACGTGACGGAGGGAGCTTGTGGTAGCCTGGCGACCGTCAGCCGCTGGGGGTGAATTAGTGATGTCCAGGTGGGGAGAAAAATAGGAGAAGAGGCACAAAAGAGGTTTATTATTTTTCACAAGTGGGGGGCATGAAAGATAAAAGCAGCAAAGAAAAGAGGGCCCCCTTCGTCTGACGGTTGCAGGCTGCTGAGCCTGAGGTGGGGAGGGCCGGGATGACGCGGCGTCCAACTGTACTCATCCACAATCCTCTCTTCCTGCCGTCTGTGGAGTGATTCTCTTTCTCTGTCCTGCTGCTACGTCTCAACCCCCCACCCCCAGCAGAACTACAGGGCCGTGCTTGTTGTCAGCTAAGTGTTTTTACAGCCTGGCTTCAGCACAGGGCAGCATTCAGTCAGGACGCTGCCTTCACGGTCCCGCCGCAGGCTCGTGTGCTGCCTTCGCGGACTCTCCAGAGAGACTCGGCAGCAGCCACCTTCTGACAGACTGGGCCGAGCTTCCTATAGAAACTGGAAAAATAGCTTTTCTTTTCACGTTTGAAAAACCACCAACTCGCACTCCCCTGACACCAGGAAGGCCCCGTGTTGCGGTGCTGTCTTGAGGTTTGTGAGCGAGAGCGAGGGGCTGATTTGTCCGTGCTTCACAAGGACGAAGGGTGGCGATGTAAATGATATTTACTTGAACCCTGCCCTGCAATCAGAGGGATCGTTACGGAGGCGATTCGGTGTTTGTTGCATGTGCAGAATGTACTGGACGGTGTTTTTTTTTTTACTGTCTGTCAGTCTTGATTTGTTTGCACTCAATAATAGAAGACAGAAGAAACAATATATTTTGCTCCAGCGGGGCTGAGCAGCAATATTCCGCCTCCCTCGCCTGGCTCCTCTGTACAACAGTGTGTGTGCCGTCTCGTTTTCTCGGCCGTTGTCTTCTGGGAGCCACGCTGCGATATTAGTTGCACGCAGATTGATAATCGATGGGGGTAAACATAATTACATTGCCTTAGAAATTAATGAACGCATTGATCGCCCACTCTAAACGTAATCAGCATATTTTTCTTTAAGCCACTGAAATCTCCAGCGATTATATGGCGGCTTCAGCTACTTGGAATATGACTGTGGTTTCCCACACTTAATTCTTTCAAAGATCCTGCCAATACGTGTGTGTGTGTGTGTGTGTGTGTGTGTGTGTGGGGGGGGGTCTGAAACACTAATGTTGCTGGCACCTTTGAAGTGCTGTTCAGTGTCCAGATGTAAATTCATGCAGGGGGAGATGTGATAAGCTAATGATGTCTCCAGGGACCAGGGGGAATACAACCAAGGGATAAACATATCTGCATATCTGAGTGGACTGTTTTCAGCCTCTCCTGCCCTCCTTTGGCTCTGCTGGGCCCTGGACAGGAGCAGATGGACGGAGCAGGCTTTCATGTGCTCTGGGGTAATGTCTATCTGCACTTTATCAAGGTACAGAAGCGTGCAGAGTAAATATGCCACACCAAAGCTCTGGGAAGCTCTCTGGGCGAGGCAGCCTGGGAGTTTCCACACAGACCAAATATTTCTCTACATATGTAGGATATTGTGCAACAACATTTTAGACCTTCAAACTGCTCTATCATGAAGTGTTTCTGAGGGAAATTGGATCGAAAAGCAGGAAATAACTGGGGGGATGGGATCGGTGTTTCCAGCATGGTTTTGGGAAAAGAAATGAGGCTAAGATGCTAGCTAGCGTCAAGGTTTGGTCTGTACTCTGGGACGGGGCTCCTCAGACCCTCCACTGGAGGTGAGCATTTATACTCCTGCGTTGGTGTTGTGTCACCCTGCAATAACACTGCTCCACCACTAGTTGGCAGCAGAACAACAGCAGCTGGAACGACGCAAATATCGGAGTTGATGTACGTTGAAAAGTTCCTTTTCCTGAAATAAATATAACGCCGAAGGAGCGCAGGCACCCCAGGGCGACTGGATGCAGACGTTCAGACTGAGCTTTAGCTTGTTGACATGCTGTTTAAGTTGAGAAGGGATCCCAGGTGAACGCCACCAAGATGAAATGGGCTGCTGATGTTTACACTGAACTCAAAGCCAGTTTTCAATTCACTTCACTTCAGATCCCAAGCTTCAGTCCAGCTGAGTTAAGCTTGAGTGTGATTTCTCAAGCCGCTGTTGTCTCACTCCAACACGGTTATTTAGATTGAAAAAGGAAACAATTAACACACCAGATAATGGCTTTTGTACATTTGCCCACAGGCGCCTCTTTTGCCCATTTTAGTGTCTGTCATTTGATTTGCGTGCCAGAAAGACACATTCCATAACGCCGCACACGACCAGCCGCAGAGCTTCAAAACATGTCCATCAAGGAGGAAATAAAAATAGACTGTTTCCTCCAAATTCCCTCAATCAATAATTCATGCGGTGCACACAAGCTTGATTTATGAAGGAATTAAATGTTGTGGACTGGAGCTTGCACGGCCATCCATGTCGCCGACGTGACAGCCGAAATGAAACATGAAAGGCAAACACGTCGAACAAGCGAGTCGTCTGGAGCCGAGTCGACATGTCAGGGGACCCTAATGGCCCCGAACGGACAACCTGACACAGGTGATTTGAATGAGAGTCGCATAATTTATGAGAGAATTGAAAGCGTTACAAATGCTGAACGGGGTCACCAAAAGTCAAGCTGCCACTTTCATAGTATTTGGCAACTTGACAGTAAAGATCAGAGGCAACTTCTGACCTGCCGGGATCATGTGACTCCCGTGTGCCTTTCTGACCCTGGATCAGGCAGTAAACTAAAATGAAAACTCCGAACATGGCAGTTTTAGTATTTGCAGTCAAACACAAAGAGGCGTCCTCTTCACTCTTTGAGTAAGGAAACATAAACTATAAAGATACTGCAGCCTCCATTTGTCAGAGGCGGATAAAACTGTTATTGTCACATATTTGTGAAGAGTGTCGGAGCTTCTTTAGTGCCCCGCCAGTTGAAGAATGACATATTGTGTCGTCTGTTGCAACAAGCCAATATGGCTGCTATCAAGTGATTTAAGGATATCCTTTGAAATCTTCTAGTTCATAAAGAGTGGTGCTTTTTCATGGCAGTGCATTGTGTGTGTGTCGATCTTTCTCCTCTGCCTGTCTTTCCTATTAAAACATCTGCAGAGACATTTTCTTAACATATCCTAGCTGTGTTCTTGCTCACTGCTTCTTGTGCCTCCACCAAGGTTCTCAGCTGCGTCCGCTTGTCTGCCTGTTGGCAGGATTATTCTAAACTATCCGGCTGATTTTCTGCAACCTTGGTGGACGGCTGCTGCACGAGGACAGACAGAACATGCTGAGCCAGATACCTTTAAGATAGGGAAAACAACATTTCCAGCTCCGGCAAGAAGCTGCATGTGTTTGATGACGTTTGTCTGTGTGTGTGTCAGCAGGATTATGTGTCATGGTGGAGGCGATGAGTTTGGGGCAAATTAGCCAGAGCGCCACCCGGTGGCAACAGAAAACGGCATGTTCTTTTTACTCTCAGACATCATCCTCCTAGTCTGGCAACGTGATCATCTCAGATGTGGTCAGAACCTCCTTCAGAGCTTGCTGATGGGTCATTGTGAAGACTGCGAGGGCGTGGCCAGGAGGCGGCCATGTTTGATATTTGACCCTAGAACAGGAAGCTGTAGAAACTGGACTCGCATGGTCAGATCTTTGGTGAGTGTCCTGAAGACGTAGTATACAAGCCACCTGGAGGTTACAGGAAGTCAGCCTGATGGAACAAACGTCACATGGCTCTCTGTTGTGTTCACCTGATCCGCTGCATCATCACATGCAGGAAGTGTGTGTTCTCTGGCGCCACCTAGTAGACACAGGAAGGGAAATTAGCACCACATTGCAGCCTTAGTCTGCTCCGTCATGTAAAAACTGAATATTATCAGGGTTCCACTCCCTCACACACACACACACACACACACACACACACACACACACACACACACACACACACACACACACAGGAACGTGGGCTGGTGGTGTGAGGCTGCTCTCATCGCTGTGTGTAGCTTTACTTGACCGGAGCATGACGTTCTGGGGAAGCTCCCTGCAGCTTCCTGCTGGCTCTCCAGTCTCTTTGGTTGCAGGATATCTCAGAGATTAATGGATCACATTTGATGGGGAGATGCGCAGTGTAGACGGTGCCGTTGGAGGTGATCTGGATCAGACCCTAAATGCCGTTAGCGTCCATGTTGCCTCCTTGACACAGAAAGAAGAGCCTCGAGCTTCTCCACACGACCGACCCAGCCCAAATATCCAATCACGTCACTCATTTTCACGTTCATAGCTTCAGTGTCTGGAGTCACAGTTTTACCAAATCAAGCGCAAACCTGGAGTATGTAAAGGCCCTTAAAGGCCTGATGTCCCGGCAAAATGACTAATCTCATCAGTTGGACGTTAAAAGGTGAAGCAGTGGGCGATGGCCTGCGTGTGTGGCCAGAGAGTTAGGAGCCAACTTTACTTGTGCAGCTTTGACCAAACGCTGGACCCCACAAGACGAACTGGCTGTTTGAGGGTGAGGACTTCAGCTGCTGAGGGTTAGAATTAGGGTTTGGCGTCAGTTGTTAGGTTGGAGTTCAAAATGACAGCCAACACACAAGGACGTGAGTGTGTGTGAGCGTGTGTGTGAGCGTATGTTTGTTCAAATAAAGCAGGAGAACAATACACACATACACACACACACACACTAGAAAAAACACACCAAGTTTTCTGATGGTTGTCAGGGTTCAGTGCACGTGGATGCACATGCGTGTGAGAATGACGTGACGAATGCAGGAAGCGGCGAGGAGTGTGAGCCCGGCAGCTCAGCACTGCTGAATCAGTATTTGTGCGAAGGAGCAAATGAAGTTCGATGGAATTACTTTGGCTGATAGCTTGTGTCTAAGTGTTTCAAACCACTCGCAGAAAGTGATTGTGCTTCTCGCTGGGGGTTAATTATCCAGCTGTAATTAAGAAAATAGAAGTATTCTGGGAGAAATGATGAACCTACAGCCTGGAGGACGAAACGGACCTTCAGTGACCCCGAGAAGAGTCAGCCAGGAGTGCACCACAGTCACGTCTAAACAGAACAAAATGTTCATATAAATGTTATATATCTATATATCTATATCTATATCTATATATCTATATCTATATCTATATATCTATTTATATATATATATTTATATATAGATATATATACAGATATATATATATATATGTGTGTGTGTGTGTGTGTGTGTGTGTGTGTGAGTGTGTGTATAAAGCACCACCCCGTTGTGATTTTTTATTAAGAATGTGAGTTTGAGACATATTCTTGGATTTTCTGATTAAAATGCAAATGAGAGCTCAGACCCAGGCGCGGGGTGACGGAGGCCAGGCAAATAGCATGTAGGGATAAAGTGTGTTGAGAGACAAACTATTTTCTGCAGTGTGAGGGCAGCAGGGAGGATCTGTGGGCTCAAAGCCATCGCGGAGCTGCTGGAGGAGATGCATTCTTTATTCTGAGGAGGGGAGGAGGGACTGGAGGAGGGAGGGAGAGAAGGGGGAGAGAAAGAGAGAGAGAGAGAGAGACAGAGAGAGAGAGAGCACACGTCGCACTATCAACTGAACCCATCTAAGAAAACAACTCTGGGGAAGTCTGTCTGAGCTGCAGAGACACTGAAGGCAAGTTGGAGCCCCGCACCAACACCAGGCACCGGACGGACGCAGCTGGCCGTCATGGCCCGTGACGGATCGGGCGAGTGCGTCCTCACGGTTCAGCCAGAGTGGAAGTGGAGAAGTGGGCGCCGTGATCTCTCCGCTGCCGCTCCTCATGTATCGCAGACGGTGTTGAGCTAAAGCGGAGCTCCGTTCCGAGCTGGGAAAGAACAACAGAGAGAGAGAGAAGTGCGGAGCCGTGCGGGCAGATATGCTGCTCAGTCGACCGACGCTGCTGATCGGAGGCGACCTGCGTCGGCGCCGCCGAGCGGAGCTTTACGCGTGATCACCAGCAGGACCGCATGAAGGACGGAGGCTCGGAGAGAGGGGAAAAGTTGATCGCGGTCGCGGGGGCTGTTGTGGATGAAGGCTCGGCAAAGGTACAGTGGATGTCCCTCAATCATCAAGGAAACACTGAACGGAAATTAAACCAGCGGGTTTGGTTGGAAAATGTCTTTTATTATACAAGAGAATTACGATTCTCATGTTTAGGTTGCTGCAAGAGATGCGTTCCTTCGCGGACATTTAGTCTGAAATTCCCCGACTTGTTCGGAAGGAACTCAACGCAGTTCATCCCTGGTGTTCCTGATGTTTCATAAATCCCCGCTACGAAGCGCGCCGAGCCACATTTTTCACCCTGGAGAAAAACCCGACTTTTTTCTGGAGGAGCAGCGCTCTCAGTGCCACTGCGCGGCTTCCAATCCCCTCTGAAATAATTCATTCAAATGACCCCCCCCCCCCCGCGGCCTTTGAAGTATACCTGATCCGCCTCTTAAACACCCGATCCATTTTAAACTTTTAATTGCGTTTCTCTCCAAATCCAGTTCTAATCGGATTGTCCTGGCCGCCTATCACAGCGTTCATCTGGTGGTGGGAAACTGTGCTCCCTCGGCTGGAAATTAAATAAAAAGGAAAGAAAAAAAAGTCTTTTTTTTTTTTTTTACTCCTTAATCCACCGCCATCTATCGGATTTTTTGGTGTTATCTTGCAAAGACCAACCGTGCTTGTTTCTTCTTCCCATCCCAGTGACATTTTATTTATGCAGCTCTAATAATCTTGCTGCTGCTGCCTTGTGCTGTTGATTCTGCCTCCGTGGCAGCACATTTTATCACCTCATGTGGTTGCTTATTCTCCCCCGAAGCTTATTTGATTAAATTTAGCTCTTTCAATTTAGAAAAGTAGATCGCAGATGTGTGTCAACGGATTGTTCCTCCATCACTGCCACCGAGAGCCCGAGCTGGCTCCATCTACCCAACAAATAATGCAGTGAATTTAGAAAAAAAAAAAAAAAAAATCCAGCTGAAAAAGGCACATAAATGTATTTTGCTTTTTGGCGTCTGAGCAAAATATGAAACCTTGTTGTGCTGCAAGACAACAAATGTAAGAAGGAGTTCTTAAAAGCTGCAAGGTTCCAGGTTATTTTCCGAATCACGAGGCTAACTGGCTAGTCCTGCTCCCTGAGAACAACTTAATCCACACTCCAGGCCCATTCCTGTGCTTAAAATTCAGCCCATCATTCCCATAATTGAGTGTCATCCAACATGGACTCATGGGCGGAGCTTCAGTTAAGCTGAAGGCTCCGATGACAAGCGGTATCTTTCAATCATACCAGAGAAGAGGGGAAAAAATGCCTGATGGGCCATAAAACCTGGAAAAATGGATCTGAGGTCTCCAGCACTCCAGTGGCCTTGTGCCTCACTATAACCCCCCCCCCCCCCCCCCGCTGAAAAATAGCCTGTATCGATCATTTATTGCAGGTGGAGGGACTAAATTATCTTCCAATCGCGTTTCATGTGACAGCTTGTGTATGTCACTCTGGCTGGAGCCACTCGTTCAGGGTGTGTGTTCCTCGCTGCCGCTCTCTCTCGTCTCTTTTGTTTTCTCTACACCTGCAGTCTCACTAACCACAGCCTTCAGACTTGAGTGTGTCGACGGTGTGTTCAGACCTACATGTAATAATGAGCACCCCCACAGGCCACCGGCAAAACGTCTCCTCTGTTTACTGTAAGCACTGGTGTGTTTGCTGGTGTACCTCTGCCCACAACGCTGCTCAAGACCACTTCAATAAAAGACTTGTTTTTTCTTCCAGGAAATATCTTGTGCACCCAAGTTGGGACAAAACACGCCGATGTCTTCATTAGCCCTACCTCTTTTTAGCACGTTCTCAACTAAGTAGCATTGACGTTGCTCGGAACCGCTATGAATCCGTGAGTGTGTGTCCTCGCAGTTCTCTATTCCCTCCTTTGATAGAGTGGAGGGGATAAAAGCCGCCTTTATGTCTGTGACACCGGATGTGCAAGAGCTGTTCTGAATATTTATCAGATGGTTTGACTTTTCTCCCCCCAAAGAGTCGGTGTATAATTTGACATGAGTAGTGAATGATATGTTTGTGTCTTTCTGTTCCAGAGTGAAGGAAAGAGTGAAGGAAAGAGTGAAGGAAAGAGTGAGGGAAAGGCAACGCGTGTGTGTGTGTGTGTGTGTGGGTGTGAGTGAGTGTGTGCGTGTTTGTATGTCAAATAAAGAGACGGAGGAAGAGAGGCCCCCTCTCTCTGAGAACAGGCCACCCCTGAAAATACTAATCTGCCATTTCTTTGTTTTCCCACAGGTCTCTGGTTCCAAATGTCACCCTCCTCGGACTCGGCCTCAGTCGGGGACCAGCAGTGTGTGACGGACAGGCGAGTGGAGCCTGTGGTGGCTCACTACTGTGTGGCTTCAAATTGGCCCTGGCTGAGCTCTGCATGGAGCGCCGAGTGAAGGGCCTGGCTATGGTCTGATGTCTCAGCGTGGATGGAGTCAGTCAGAGGACTAGCCACCACTAATGAGACCGTCACTCTTCAGCTGAGGACTAGCATTTACAGGATTACGCCCACATTTTCCTGATCCTTTCCCAGCTAACTACATCATTACCAAACTCTCCTAGGTGGACTTTCTTGGGTTTGGTTTTTGGTGGATTTATACACATCATCGTCTGTCTGATCTTCATATTTGTTTTATTCCCTCACGGTTCTTTTTTATTGTTGGTTTCCCGTTTCCTGTTTTTTTCACTATGGAGTTTCTGGCTGGATCCTGGAATAAAGATTGGGCTTCTTTCTTGCAGTTTTGGTTGACTGTCATCGTAAGCCTCCAAATGCAGTTCAGCCCGGGTGCCTCTTGCCCGGACGAGTGTCGTTGTGACAAATCATTTGTGTACTGCAACGAACGCAGCCTGACGTCAGTGCCTCTGGGGATACAGGAGGGCTTCAAGGTCCTTTACCTACACAACAACCAGATCAACAATGCTGGCTTCCCTGTGGAACTTCACAATCTGGCCTCTGTGGAGACCGTATATCTCTATGGCAACCAGCTGGACGAGTTTCCCATCAATTTGCCCAAAAACACCAGGGTACTGCATCTCCAGGAGAACAACATCCAGACTATCTCCAGGGCAGCCCTGGCCCAGCTGACACGGTTAGAGGAACTGCACCTTGATGATAACTCCATCTCCACAGTGGGGGTGGAGGAGGGGGCCTTTAGGGAGGCGGTAAGCCTCAAACTCCTCTTCCTCACTAAGAACCATTTAAGCAGCGTTCCCATCGGCCTGCCAGAGGACCTGAAAGAGCTGCGGTTGGATGAGAACCGCATCGCTGTCATTGCAGAGGAGGCATTTCAGAATGTCACACGCCTGCAGCGCCTCCTGCTGGACGGGAACTTGCTGACGGATGAAGGTATTGCGCCCGGGACCTTCCAGGACCTGGCCACCCTCCGTGAGCTGGCTCTGGCCCGCAATTCCCTAACCTTCCCCCCTCCCTTGCTACCCAGCCAGTCTCTGGTCAAACTTAGCCTGCAGGAGAACCAGATTGACCAGATCCCTGTGGCGGCCTTTGCCGACCTAAACAGGCTAGAAAAACTGGATATCTCCAGTAACCAGCTCCAGACTCTCACACAGGGTGTCTTTGACAGTCTGTCGAGCCTGAGGCATCTCATGGTGCGAAATAATCCCTGGCGCTGTGACTGTGCCGTGAAATGGGTGGTGGTGTGGCTCAAGTCTTTACCCTCCTCCATCAACGCCCGAGGGTTCGTGTGCCAGAGTCCAGAGAAGGTGCGTGGCATGGCAATCAGAGAGCTCACGCTGGATATTATTGAGTGCCCGGTTGA